>NC_134356.1:73731042-74089792 GCF_048569485.1 Anomaloglossus baeobatrachus
GCATTGCACACTCCAACTCATTATAACTAAGCCATTATACTAGCAAACACTCAGTGTACCTAGTGGCATCCTATACGTGGCTATTGGACTTTGCTATAGTCCCACTAGTGCAAAGACATTTGCAGAGCGCCTCTGCCTGCATTGCACACTCCAACTCATTATAACTAAGCCATTATACTAGCAAACACTCAGTGTACCTAGTGGCATCCTATACGTGGCTATTGGACTTTGCTATAGTCCCACTAGTGCAAAGACATTTGCAGAGCGCGTCTGCCTGCATTGCACACTCCAACTCATTATAAACTAAGCCATTATACTAGCAAACACTCAGTGTACCTAGTGGCATCCTATACGTGGCTATTGGACTTTGCTATAGTCCCACTAGTGCAAAGACATTTGCAGAGCGCGTCTGCCTGCATTGCACACTCCAACTCATTATAACTAAGCCATTATACTAGCAAACACTCAGTGTACCTAGTGGCATCCTATACGTGGCTATTGGACTTTGCTATAGTCCCACTAGTGCAAAGACATTTGCAGAGCGCGTCTGCCTGCATTGCACACTCCAACTCATTATAACTAAGCCATTATACTAGCAAACACTCAGTGTACCTAGTGGCATCCTATACGTGGCTATTGGACTTTGCTATAGTCCCACTAGTGCAAAGACATTTGCAGAGCGCGTCTGCCTGCATTGCACACTCCAACTCATTATAACTAAGCCATTATACTAGCAAACACTCAGTGTACCTAGTGGCATCCTATACGTGGCTATTGGACTTTGCTATAGTCCCACTAGTGCAAAGACATTTGCAGAGCGCGTCTGCCTGCATTGCACACTCCAACTCATTATAACTAAGCCATTATACTAGCAAACACTCAGTGTACCTAGTGGCATCCTATACGTGGCTATTGGACTTTGCTATAGTCCCACTAGTGCAAAGACATTTGCAGAGCGCGTCTGCCTGCATTGCACACTCCAACTCATTATAACTAAGCCATTATACTAGCAAACACTCAGTGTACCTAGTGGCATCCTATACGTGGCTATTGGACTTTGCTATAGTCCCACTAGTGCAAAGACATTTGCAGAGCGCCTCTGCCTGCATTGCACACTCCAACTCATTATAACTAAGCCATTATACTAGCAAACACTCAGTGTACCTAGTGGCATCCTATACGTGGCTATTTGACTTTGCTATAGTCCCACTAGTGCAAAGACATTTGCAGAGCGCGTCTGCCTGCATTGCACACTCCAACTCATTATAACTAAGCCATTATACTAGCAAACACTCAGTGTACCTAGTGGCATCCTATACGTGGCTATTGGACTTTGCTATAGTCCCACTAGTGCAAAGACATTTGCAGAGCGCGTCTGCCTGCATTGCACACTCCAACTCATTATAACTAAGCCATTATACTAGCAAACACTCAGTGTACCTAGTGGCATCCTATACGTGGCTATTGGACTTTGCTATAGTCCCACTAGTGCAAAGACATTTGCAGAGCGCCTCTGCCTGCATTGCACACTCCAACTCATTATAACTAAGCCATTATACTAGCAAACACTCAGTGTACCTAGTGGCATCCTATACGTGGCTATTGGACTTTGCTATAGTCCCACTAGTGCAAAGACATTTGCAGAGCGCCTCTGCCTGCATTGCACACTCCAACTCATTATAACTAAGCCATTATACTAGCAAACACTCAGTGTACCTAGTGGCATCCTATACGTGGCTATTGGACTTTGCTATAGTCCCACTAGTGCAAAGACATTTGCAGAGCGCCTCTGCCTGCATTGCACACTCCAACTCATTATAACTAAGCCATTATACTAGCAAACACTCAGTGTACCTAGTGGCATCCTATACGTGGCTATTGGACTTTGCTATAGTCCCACTAGTGCAAAGACATTTGCAGAGCGCCTCTGCCTGCATTGCACACTCCAACTCATTATAACTAAGCCATTATACTAGCAAACACTCAGTGTACCTAGTGGCATCCTATACGTGGCTATTGGACTTTGCTATAGTCCCACTAGTGCAAAGACATTTGCAGAGCGCGTCTGCCTGCATTGCACACTCCAACTCATTATAACTAAGCCATTATACTAGCAAACACTCAGTGTACCTAGTGGCATCCTATACGTTGCTATTGGACTTTGCTATAGTCCCACTAGTGCAAAGACATTTGCAGAGCGCCGTCTGCCTGCATTGCACACTCCAACTCATTATAACTAAGCCATTATACTAGCAAACACTCAGTGTACCTAGTGGCATCCTATACGTGGCTATTGGACTTTGCTATAGTCCCACTAGTGCAAAGACATTTGCAGAGCGCCTCTGCCTGCATTGCACACTCCAACTCATTATAACTAAGCCATTATACTAGCAAACACTCAGTGTACCTAGTGGCATCCTATACGTGGCTATTGGACTTTGCTATAGTCCCACTAGTGCAAAGACATTTGCAGAGCGCGTCTGCCTGCATTGCACACTCCAACTCATTATAACTAAGCCATTATACTAGCAAACACTCAGTGTACCTAGTGGCATCCTATACGTTGCTATTGGACTTTGCTATAGTCCCACTAGTGCAAAGACATTTGCAGAGCGCCTCTGCCTGCATTGCACACTCCAACTCATTATAACTAAGCCATTATACTAGCAAACACTCAGTGTACCTAGTGGCATCCTATACGTGGCTATTGGACTTTGCTATAGTCCCACTAGTGCAAAGACATTTGCAGAGCGCGTCTGCCTGCATTGCACACTCCAACTCATTATAACTAAGCCATTATACTAGCAAACACTCAGTGTACCTAGTGGCATCCTATACGTTGCTATTGGACTTTGCTATAGTCCCACTAGTGCAAAGACATTTGCAGAGCGCGTCTGCCTGCATTGCACACTCCAACTCATTATAACTAAGCCATTATACTAGCAAACACTCAGTGTACCTAGTGGCATCCTATTCGTGGCTATTGGACTTTGCTATAGTCCCACTAGTGCAAAGACATTTGCAGAGCGCCTCTGCCTGCATTGCACACTCCAACTCATTATAACTAAGCCATTATACTAGCAAACACTCAGTGTACCTAGTGGCATCCTATACGTGGCTATTGGACTTTGCTATAGTCCCACTAGTGCAAAGACATTTGCAGAGCGCCTCTGCCTGCATTGCACACTCCAACTCATTATAACTAAGCCATTATACTAGCAAACACTCAGTGTACCTAGTGGCATCCTATACGTGGCTATTGGACTTTGCTATAGTCCCACTAGTGCAAAGACATTTGCAGAGCGCGTCTGCCTGCATTGCACACTCGAACTCATTATAACTAAGCCATTATACTAGCAAACACTCAGTGTACCTAGTGGCATCCTATACGTGGCTATTGGACTTTGCTATAGTCCCACTAGTGCAAAGACATTTGCAGAGCGCCTCTGCCTGCATTGCACACTCCAACTCATTAAAACTAAGCCATTATACTAGCAAACACTCAGTGTACCTAGTGGCATCCTATACGTGGCTATTTGACTTTGCTATAGTCCCACTAGTGCAAAGACATTTGCAGAGCGCGTCTGCCTGCATTGCACACTCCAACTCATTATAACTAAGCCATTATACTAGCAAACACTCAGTGTACCTAGTGGCATCCTATACGTGGCTATTGGACTTTGCTATAGTCCCACTAGTGCAAAGACATTTGCAGAGTGCGTCTGCCTGCATTGCACACTCCAACTCATTATAACTAAGCCATTATACTAGCAAACACTCAGTGTACCTAGTGGCATCCTATACGTGGCTATTGGACTTTGCTATAGTCCCACTAGTGCAAAGACATTTGCAGAGCGCCTCTGCCTGCATTGCACACTCCAACTCATTATAACTAAGCCATTATACTAGCAAACACTCAGTGTACCTAGTGGCATCCTATACGTGGCTATTGGACTTTGCTATAGTCCCATAGTGCAAAGACATTTGCAGAACGCGTCTGCCTGCATTGCACACTCCAACTCATTATAACTAAGCCATTATACTAGCAAAAACTCAGTGTACCTAGTGGCATCCTATACGTGGCTATTGGACTTTGCTATAGTCCCACTAGTGCAAAGACATTTGCAGAGCGCCTCTGCCTGCATTGCACACTCCAACTCATTATAACTAAGCCATTATACTAGCAAACACTCAGTGTACCTAGTGGCATCCTATACGTGGCTATTGGACTTTGCTATAGTCCCACTAGTGCAAAGACATTTGCAGAGCGCGTCTGCCTGCATTGCACACTCCAACTCATTATAACTAAGCCATTATACTAGCAAACACTCAGTGTACCTAGTGGCATCCTATATGTGGCTATTGGACTTTGCTATAGTCCCACTAGTGCAAAGACATTTGCAGAGCGCCTCTGCCTGCATTGCACACTCCAACTCATTATAACTAAGCCATTATACTAGCAAACACTCAGTGTACCTAGTGGCATCCTATACGTGGCTATTGGACTTTGCTATAGTCCCACTAGTGCAAAGACATTTGCAGAGCGCCTCTGCCTGCATTGCACACTCCAACTCATTATAACTAAGCCATTATACTAGCAAACACTCAGTGTACCTAGTGGCATCCTATACGTGGCTATTGGACTTTGCTATAGTCCCACTAGTGCAAAGACATTTGCAGAGTGCGTCTGCCTGCATTGCACACTCCAACTCATTATAACTAAGCCATTATACTAGCAAACACTCAGTGTACCTAGTGGCATCCTATACGTGGCTATTGGACTTTGCTATAGTCCCACTAGTGCAAAGACATTTGCAGAGCGCCTCTGCCTGCATTGCACACTCCAACTCATTATAACTAAGCCATTATACTAGCAAACACTCAGTGTACCTAGTGGCATCCTATACGTGGCTATTGGACTTTGCTATAGTCCCACTAGTGCAAAGACATTTGCAGAGCGCGTCTGCCTGCATTGCACACTCCAACTCATTATAACTAAGCCATTATACTAGCAAAAACTCAGTGTACCTAGTGGCATCCTATACGTGGCTATTGGACTTTGCTATAGTCCCACTAGTGCAAAGACATTTGCAGAGCGCCTCTGCCTGCATTGCACACTCCAACTCATTATAACTAAGCCATTATACTAGCAAACACTCAGTGTACCTAGTGGCATCCTATACGTGGCTATTGGACTTTGCTATAGTCCCACTAGTGCAAAGACATTTGCAGAGCGCGTCTGCCTGCATTGCACACTCCAACTCATTATAACTAAGCCATTATACTAGCAAACACTCAGTGTACCTAGTGGCATCCTATACGTGGCTATTGGACTTTGCTATAGTCCCACTAGTGCAAAGACATTTGCAGAGCGCCTCTGCCTGCATTGCACACTCCAACTCATTATAACTAAGCCATTATACTAGCAAACACTCAGTGTACCTAGTGGCATCCTATACGTGGCTATTGGACTTTGCTATAGTCCCACTAGTGCAAAGACATTTGCAGAGCGCCTCTGCCTGCATTGCACACTCCAACTCATTATAACTAAGCCATTATACTAGCAAACACTCAGTGTACCTAGTGGCATCCTATACGTGGCTATTGGACTTTGCTATAGTCCCACTAGTGCAAAGACATTTGCAGAGCGTGTCTGCCTGCATTGCACACTCCAACTCATTATAACTAAGCCATTATACTAGCAAACACTCAGTGTACCTAGTGGCATCCTATACGTGGCTATTGGACTTTGCTATAGTCCCACTAGTGCAAAGACATTTGCAGAGCGCCTCTGCCTGCATTGCACACTCCAACTCATTATAACTAAGCCATTATACTAGCAAACACTCAGTGTACCTAGTGGCATCCTATACGTGGCTATTGGACTTTGCTATAGTCCCACTAGTGCAAAGACATTTGCAGAGCGCGTCTGCCTGCATTGCACACTCCAACTCATTATAACTAAGCCATTATACTAGCAAACACTCAGTGTACCTAGTGGCATCCTATACGTGGCTATTGGACTTTGCTATAGTCCCACTAGTGCAAAGACATTTGCAGAGCGCGTCTGCCTGCATTGCACACTCCAACTCATTATAACTAAGCCATTATACTAGCAAACACTCAGTGTACCTAGTGGCATCCTATACGTGGCTATTGGACTTTGCTATAGTCCCACTAGTGCAAAGACATTTGCAGAGCGCCTCTGCCTGCATTGCACACTCCAACTCATTATAACTAAGCCATTATACTAGCAAACACTCAGTTTACCTTGTGGCATCCTATACGTGGCTATTGGACTTTGCTATAGTCCCACTAGTGCAACGACATTTGCAGAGCGCCTCTGCCTGCATTGCACACTCCTACTCATTATAACTAAGCCATTATACTAGAAAACACTCAGTGTACCTAGTGGCATCCTATACGTGGCTATTGGACTTTGCTATAGTCCCACTAGTGCAAAGACATTTGCAGAGCGCGTCTGCCTGCACTGCACACTCCAACTCATTATAACTAAGCCATTATACTAGCAAACACTCAGTGTACCTAGTGGCATCCTATACGTGGCTATTGGACTTTGCTATAGTCCCACTAGTGCAAAGACATTTGCAGAGCGCCTCTGCCTGCATTGCACACTCCAACTCATTATAACTAAGCCATTATACTAGCAAACACTCAGTGTACCTAGTGGCATCCTATACGTGGCTATTGGACTTTGCTATAGTCCCACTAGTGCAAAGACATTTGCAGAGCGCGTCTGCCTGCATTGCACACTCCAACTCATTATAACTAAGCCATTATACTACCAAACACTCAGTGTACCTAGTGGCATCCTATACGTGGCTATTGGACTTTGCTATATTCCCACTAGTGCAAAGACATTTGCAGAGCGCGTCTGCCTGCATTGCACACTCCAACTCATTATAACTAAGCCATTATACTAGCAAACACTCAGTGTACCTAGTGGCATCCTATTCGTTGCTATTGGACTTTGCTATAGTCCCACTAGTGCAAAGACATTTGCAGAGCGCCTCTGCCTGCATTGCACACTCCAACTCATTATAACTAAGCCATTATACTAGCAAACACTCAGTGTACCTAGTGGCATCCTATACGTGGCTATTGGACTTTGCTATAGTCCCACTAGTGCAAAGACATTTGCAGAGCGCGTCTGCCTGCATTGCACGCTCCAACTCATTATAACTAAGCCATTATACTAGCAAACACTCAGTGTACCTAGTGGCATCCTATACGTGGCTATTGGACTTTGCTATAGTCCCACTAGTGCAAAGACATTTGCAGAGCGCGTCTGCCTGCATTGCACGCTCCAACTCATTATAACTAAGCCATTATACTAGCAAACACTCAGTGTACCTAGTGGCATCCTATACGTGGCTATTGGACTTTGCTATAGTCCCATTAGTGCAAAGACATTTGCAGAACGCGTCTGCCTGCATTGCACACTCCAACTCATTATAACTAAGCCATTATACTAGCAAAAACTCAGTGTACCTAGTGGCATCCTATACGTGGCTATTGGACTTTGCTATAGTCCCACTAGTGCAAAGACATTTGCAGAGCGCCTCTGCCTGCATTGCACACTCCAACTCATTATAACTAAGCCATTATACTAGCAAACACTCAGTGTACCTAGTGGCATCCTATACGTGGCTATTGGACTTTGCTATAGTCCCACTAGTGCAAAGACATTTGCAGAGCGCGTCTGCCTGCATTGCACACTCCAACTCATTATAACTAAGCCATTATACTAGCAAACACTCAGTGTACCTAGTGGCATCCTATATGTGGCTATTGGACTTTGCTATAGTCCCACTAGTGCAAAGACATTTGCAGAGCGCCTCTGCCTGCATTGCACACTCCAACTCATTATAACTAAGCCATTATACTAGCAAACACTCAGTGTACCTAGTGGCATCCTATACGTGGCTATTGGACTTTGCTATAGTCCCACTAGTGCAAAGACATTTGCAGAGCGCCTCTGCCTGCATTGCACACTCCAACTCATTATAACTAAGCCATTATACTAGCAAACACTCAGTGTACCTAGTGGCATCCTATACGTGGCTATTGGACTTTGCTATAGTCCCACTAGTGCAAAGACATTTGCAGAGTGCGTCTGCCTGCATTGCACACTCCAACTCATTATAACTAAGCCATTATACTAGCAAACACTCAGTGTACCTAGTGGCATCCTATACGTGGCTATTGGACTTTGCTATAGTCCCACTAGTGCAAAGACATTTGCAGAGCGCCTCTGCCTGCATTGCACACTCCAACTCATTATAACTAAGCCATTATACTAGCAAACACTCAGTGTACCTAGTGGCATCCTATACGTGGCTATTGGACTTTGCTATAGTCCCACTAGTGCAAAGACATTTGCAGAGCGCGTCTGCCTGCATTGCACACTCCAACTCATTATAACTAAGCCATTATACTAGCAAAAACTCAGTGTACCTAGTGGCATCCTATACGTGGCTATTGGACTTTGCTATAGTCCCACTAGTGCAAAGACATTTGCAGAGCGCCTCTGCCTGCATTGCACACTCCAACTCATTATAACTAAGCCATTATACTAGCAAACACTCAGTGTACCTAGTGGCATCCTATACGTGGCTATTGGACTTTGCTATAGTCCCACTAGTGCAAAGACATTTGCAGAGCGCGTTTGCCTGCATTGCACACTCCAACTCATTATAACTAAGCCATTATACTAGCAAACACTCAGTGTACCTAGTGGCATCCTATACGTGGCTATTGGACTTTGCTATAGTCCCACTAGTGCAAAGACATTTGCAGAGCGCCTCTGCCTGCATTGCACACTCCAACTCATTATAACTAAGCCATTATACTAGCAAACACTCAGTGTACCTAGTGGCATCCTATACGTGGCTATTGGACTTTGCTATAGTCCCACTAGTGCAAAGACATTTGCAGAGCGCCTCTGCCTGCATTGCACACTCCAACTCATTATAACTAAGCCATTATACTAGCAAACACTCAGTGTACCTAGTGGCATCCTATACGTGGCTATTGGACTTTGCTATAGTCCCACTAGTGCAAAGACATTTGCAGAGCGTGTCTGCCTGCATTGCACACTCCAACTCATTATAACTAAGCCATTATACTAGCAAACACTCAGTGTACCTAGTGGCATCCTATACGTGGCTATTGGACTTTGCTATAGTCCCACTAGTGCAAAGACATTTGCAGAGCGCCTCTGCCTGCATTGCACACTCCAACTCATTATAACTAAGCCATTATACTAGCAAACACTCAGTGTACCTAGTGGCATCCTATACGTGGCTATTGGACTTTGCTATAGTCCCACTAGTGCAAAGACATTTGCAGAGCGCGTCTGCCTGCATTGCACACTCCAACTCATTATAACTAAGCCATTATACTAGCAAACACTCAGTGTACCTAGTGGCATCCTATACGTGGCTATTGGACTTTGCTATAGTCCCACTAGTGCAAAGACATTTGCAGAGCGCGTCTGCCTGCATTGCACACTCCAACTCATTATAACTAAGCCATTATACTAGCAAACACTCAGTGTACCTAGTGGCATCCTATACGTGGCTATTGGACTTTGCTATAGTCCCACTAGTGCAAAGACATTTGCAGAGCGCCTCTGCCTGCATTGCACACTCCAACTCATTATAACTAAGCCATTATACTAGCAAACACTCAGTTTACCTTGTGGCATCCTATACGTGGCTATTGGACTTTGCTATAGTCCCACTAGTGCAACGACATTTGCAGATCGCCTCTGCCTGCATTGCACACTCCTACTCATTATAACTAAGCCATTATACTAGAAAACACTCAGTGTACCTAGTGGCATCCTATACGTGGCTATTGGACTTTGCTATAGTCCCACTAGTGCAAAGACATTTGCAGAGCGCGTCTGCCTGCATTGCACACTCCAACTCATTATAACTAAGCCATTATACTAGCAAACACTCAGTGTACCTAGTGGCATCCTATACGTGGCTATTGGACTTTGCTATAGTCCCACTAGTGCAAAGACATTTGCAGAGCGCCTCTGCCTGCATTGCACACTCCAACTCATTATAACTAAGCCATTATACTAGCAAACACTCAGTGTACCTAGTGGCATCCTATACGTGGCTATTGGACTTTGCTATAGTCCCACTAGTGCAAAGACATTTGCAGAGCGCGTCTGCCTGCATTGCACACTCCAACTCATTATAACTAAGCCATTATACTACCAAACACTCAGTGTACCTAGTGGCATCCTATACGTGGCTATTGGACTTTGCTATATTCCCACTAGTGCAAAGACATTTGCAGAGCGCGTCTGCCTGCATTGCACACTCCAACTCATTATAACTAAGCCATTATACTAGCAAACACTCAGTGTACCTAGTGGCATCCTATTCGTTGCTATTGGACTTTGCTATAGTCCCACTAGTGCAAAGACATTTGCAGAGCGCCTCTGCCTGCATTGCACACTCCAACTCATTATAACTAAGCCATTATACTAGCAAACACTCAGTGTACCTAGTGGCATCCTATACGTGGCTATTGGACTTTGCTATAGTCCCACTAGTGCAAAGACATTTGCAGAGCGCGTCTGCCTGCATTGCACGCTCCAACTCATTATAACTAAGCCATTATACTAGCAAACACTCAGTGTACCTAGTGGCATCCTATACGTGGCTATTGGACTTTGCTATAGTCCCACTAGTGCAAAGACATGTGCAGAGCGCCTCTGCCTGCATTGCACACTCCAACTCATTATAACTAAGCCATTATACTAGCAAACACTCAGTGTACCTAGTGGCATCCTATACGTGGCTATTGGACTTTGCTATAGTCCCACTAGTGCAAAGACATTTGCAGAGCGCGTCTGCCTGCATTGCACACTCCAACTCATTATAACTAAGCCATTATACTAGCAAACACTCAGTGTACCTAGTGGCATCCTATACGTGGCTATTGGACTTTGCTATAGTCCCACTAGTGCAAAGACATTTGCAGAGCGCGTCTGCCTGCATTGCACACTCCAACTCATTATAACTAAGCCATTATACTAGCAAACACTCAGTGTACCTAGTGGCATCCTATACGTGGCTATTGGACTTTGCTATAGTCCCACTAGTGCAAAGACATTTGCAGAGCGCCTCTGCCTGCATTGCACACTCCAACTCATTATAACTAAGCCATTATACTAGCAAACACTCAGTGTACCTAGTGGCATCCTATACGTGGCTATTGGACTTTGCTATAGTCCCACTAGTGCAAAGACATTTGCAGAGCGCGTCTGCCTGCATTGCACACTCCAACTCATTATAACTAAGCCATTATACTAGCAAACACTCAGTGTACCTAGTGGCATCCTATACGTGGCTATTGGACTTTGCTATAGTCCCACTAGTGCAAAGACATTTGCAGAGCGCGTTTGCCTGCATTGCACACTCCAACTCATTATAACTAAGTCATTATACTAGCAATTTTTGCTGCCAGTTTAAGGGCCGTAGTTGCATTGTCAGGGATATTTATTCTTTATTATTCTGCTGTTAATAAAGCTAGACCACCGCTGGAATCTACACCACCTCTCAATTTTTACTACCACATTTTCAGTCCACAATCTTATCGCAATCAACATGAGTGGCAAAATGACAGATGCTGGTGGAAAGGGGAAGAGGCGTGGTGGAAAAGGAAAAAAAGGTTTTGTCCGTGGGGAAGGTGGCGAAGCTCCATTATCATCTGCTGAAGATAGACCATCTACCAGCAAAAGTAAGATGTCTACTACTTACCGTGGACAACCCGATGTGCTCCCTTTTTTACGGACACGAACAACAGGAACAAATGTAAATGATGGGCAAAAAAGGAAAATGCTTGAATGGATCTCAAGTGGTCCAACAAGTGACCTCTCAGCCACTTCAAGTACCGCATCCAAAAAACACCAGTCCTCTGAGTTGTCATCCCAATCAAACTTGATTTCTCCCAGCTCTGAAGTCTCCATCAGCCCTGCACAGTATGGTGGAACTGAGATGGCTGAGTCTGCAGAGCTGTTCAGTCACACTATAGCCTGGGAATCAGAGGTCTGCTCCCAAGCTACAGTGAGTACAGAACAGGAAATGGTCTGCAGTGATGCCCAGAACCTTTTTGACTCTGATTCAGGCCGTGAGGACCAAGTTTCGGAGCATAATGTTGACCCTTTGTCACAAACTGTAACACCTGTGGTTATAGACAATGAAGAACATACTGATGAAGATGAGACTCAGATACCCGATTGGGATGACAACTTAAATATTCGGTCAGGGCAAGAAGAGGCTCGGTCAGAGGGGGAGGGGAGTGCAAACACAACAATTGATGATGAAGTTCTAGATCCCACCTACTGTCAACCCACAGTCAGGCACTCGAGGAGGTCAACAGAGGTGGTGGAGGAGGATGCAACTGATGACGAAGTTACCTTGCGCCTTCCTGGACAGAGTCGGAGTACTGGTAGCACGTCTACAACTGCATCCTCAGCCACCACTCTGCCTCTGAGCATTATTCGGGGTGGATCATCAGGTCGCATGGCCTCTAAGCCTTGCCTAGCCTGGTCCTTTTTTGACATAGGAAAAGATCGCCCAAATTATGTGATCTGTAAAATTTGTCATGGTTCTCTTAGTAGAGGTCAAAACCTCAGCAGTTTGACAACTTCTTCCATGAATCGTCACATGAATAAATATCATATGGCCCGGTGGGAAGCTCACCGTGCTGCAATGCGGCCTAGCGGAGCGAACCATCCACCGCCTGCCCCTTCCAGTGCATCCGCGCGCTCGTCGTCTTCTAGGACTGTGGGGACAGCTGTCACACCTGTTTTTCCACCCACAACTTCCACCACTGTAACCGCAACAGGCAGTTTGCATGGTAGGTCGTCAGTTGTTTTGGAAGGGGAAACAAGTGAGTGTGTACAGCTGTCTCAGACATCGATAGCACCAACTTTGGATAAAGGCAACATCATGTCTCCGCCTGCACTTTCCTCACAAACCTGCATTTTTCCAGGGACACCCTACTCAACACCGTCTACACACAGCAGCCAGATCTCTGTCCCTCAGATGTGGACAAATAAAAGGCCATTTCCTGCGACCCATGACAAAGCTAAGAGGTTGACTCTATCCCTCTGTAAGCTGTTGGCTACAGAAATGCTGCCTTTCCGCCTAGTGGACACACAGGATTTTAGAGACCTTATGTCTGTCGCTGTGCCCCAGTACCAGATGCCTAGTCGCCACTACTTCTCTAAGAAAGGTGTGCCCGCGCTACACCAGCATGTCGCACACAACATCACCGCTTCCTTGAGAAACTCTGTGTGTGAACGGGTGCATTTCACCACCGATACTTGGACCAGTAAGCATGGACAGGGACGTTACATGTCGCTGACTGGGCACTGGGTAACTATGGTGATAGATGGTGAAGGGTCTGCTGCACAAGTCTTGCCGTCCCCACGACTTGTGTGTCAATCCTCTGTCTGTCCA
Organism: Anomaloglossus baeobatrachus; assembly: GCF_048569485.1. NCBI lineage: Eukaryota > Metazoa > Chordata > Amphibia > Anura > Aromobatidae > Anomaloglossus > Anomaloglossus baeobatrachus. The sequence continues at coordinate 73,744,557 of NC_134356.1, forward strand.
AGTTCCGCCACTGCTTCTGCATCCTCCACCTCATCTGGGTCCTCCACCTCCGCCCCAAGCCTGCCTGGTCAGGCCACCAGCGTTCTCACTGCGCAGAAGGAATCACGCACCCCTCATTACTATGCTGGCAGCAGAGCGCAACGGCATCAGGCGGTCTTTAGCTTGACATGTCTTGGGAATAAGAGTCACACAGCTGAGGAGTTGTGGTCAGCTCTGCGGTCCGAGTTTAATAAATGGTTGTCTCCACTCAACCTGCAGCCTGGTAAGGCCGTGTGCGACAATGCTGCAAACCTGGGTGCGGCCCTTCGCCTGGGCAAGGTGACACACGTACCTTGTATGGCTCACGTGTTGAACCTTGTCGTGCAGCAATTTTTAACACAGTATCCCAACCTAGATGGCCTTCTGAACAGGGCACGAAAACTGTCTGCTCACTTCCGCCGTTCAAGCGCCGCAGCTGAGCGACTTGCATCGCTCCAAAAGTCTTTCGGCCTGCCGGTTCATCGCCTGAAATGCGATGTGGCGACACGCTGGAATTCAACTCTCCACATGTTACAGCGACTGTGGCAGCACCGCCGTGCCCTGGTGCAATACGTCATGACGTATAGCCTGGGCCAACGAGATGCAGAGGTGGGTCAGATCACCCTGATGGAGTGGTCTCAGATCAAGGACCTATGCACCCTTCTGCACAGTTTCGACATGGCGACGAATATGTTTAGCGCTGACAATGCCATTATCAGCATGACGATTCCAGTCATTTACATGCTGGAACACACGCTAAACACTATTCGGAGTCAGGGGGTGGGACAACAGGAAGGGGATGAACTACAGGAGGATTCATATGCGCAAGACACAACAACATCACCAAGGTCCAGACGTTCATCATCACCAAGGCGCCAGGCATGGGAGCATGGGGTACAGGGATCAACAAGGGCGCATGGTAGCAGGCGAGATGTTGAGGAAGGTGCAGGAGGACATGAAGAAATGGAGGACGAACTGTCCATGGACATGGAAGACTCAGCAGATGAGGGAGACCTTGGTCAAATTTCAGTTGAAAGAGGTTGGGGGGAGATGTCAGAGGAAGAAAGAACGGTAAGCACCTCTATGCCACAAACACAGCGTGGACTTGGTCCGCATGGCTGCGCAAGACACATGAGTGCCTTCTTGTTGCACTACCTCCAACATGACCCTCGTATTGTCAAAATTAGAAGTGATGATGACTACTGGCTTGCCACACTATTAGATCCCCGAAACAAGTCCAAATTTTGTGACATAATTCCAGCCATAGAAAGGGACGCACGTATGCAGGAGTATCAGCAGAAGCTGTTACTCGATCTTAGATCCGCTTTTCCACCAAACAACCGTGCAGGTGCAGGGAGTGAATCTCCCAGTTGTAACTTGACAAACATGGGACGGTCTCGTCATCTTCAACAGTCTACACGTACCAGTAGGACCGTATCTGGTGCTGGTAACAGCAATTTTATGGAATCTTTTCATAATTTTTTTAGACCCTCCTTTGCAAGGCCACCAGAGACAACAAGTCTGACACATAGTCAAAGGCTGGAGAGGATGATACAGGAGTATCTCCAAATGAACATCGATGCCATGACTGTGCAACTGGAGCCTTGCTCCTTTTGGGCTTCAAACCTAGAAAAATGGCCAGAGCTCGCAACTTACGCCTTGGAGATTTTGTCGTGTCCAGCTGCCAGCGTTGTCTCTGAACGTGTCTTCAGTGCTGCTGGGTGTGTGCTGACAGATAAGCGCATGCATCTGTCCAGTGACAATGTGGACAGACTGACGTTCATCAAAATGAACAAGTCATGGATCCAGAAGGAATTTACAACCCCTGTGTCATCCTGGGGAGAGTAAATGCTTGTGGATTTGGAATGTGCTTGATGCAAATCTAGCTGTGAAGTGTACAACTAGGGCACAAGTGCTGCCACTGAATGGGTGGGTGTGTGTGGGGCACAATTTTTGGAAAAAAGGGAGACTCCCCTTGGAGTAACCCTTGCTTACATTGTTTTTAAAAGAAGCCAAGATGAACAGAGCTGGGATCAGGAAAGACTTTGCTACCTACCCCGGTGTCATCCTGGGGACGGTTAATTATGGCGTATTTTTGAATGTGCTTGATGCAAATCTAGCTGTGAAGTGTACAACTAGGGCACAAGTGCTGCCACTGAAGGGGTGGTTGTGTGTGGGGCACAATTTTTGGAAAAAAGGGAGACTCCGCTTGGAGTAACCCTTGCTTACATTGTTTTTAAAAGAAGCCAAGATGAACAAGTCATGGTTCAGCAAAGACTTTATCTACCTACCCCGGTGTCATGCTGGGGACGGTTAATTATGGCGTATTTTTGAATGTGCTTGATGCAAATCTAGCTGTGAAGTGTACAACTAGGGCACAAGTGCTGCCACTGAAGGGGTGGGTGTGTGTGGGGCACAATTTTTGGAAAAAAGGGAGACACCGCTTGGAGTAACCCTTGCTTACATTGTTTTTAAAAGAAGCCAAGATGAACAGAGCTGGGATCAGGAAAGACTTTGCTACCTACCCCGGTGTCATCCTGGGGACGGTTAATTATGGCGTATTTTTGAATGTGCTTGATGCAAATCTAGCTGTGAAGTGTACAACTAGGGCACAAGTGCTGCCACTGAATGGGTGGGTGTGTGTGGGGCACAATTTTTGGAAAAAAAGGGAGACTACGCTTGGAGTAACCCTTGCTTACATTGTTTTTAAAAGAAGCCAAGATGAACAGAGCTGGTATCAGGAAATACTTTGCTACCTACCCCCGTGTCATCCTGGGGACGGTTAATTATGGCGTATTTTTGAATGTGCTTGATGCAAATCTAGCTGTGAAGTGTACAACTAGGGCACAAGTGCTGCCACTGAATTGTTGGGTGTGTGTGGGGCACAATTTTTGGAAAAAAGGGAGACTCCGCTTGGAGTAACCCTTGCTTACATTGTTTTTAAAAGAAGCCAAGATGAACAGAGCTGGGATCAGGAAAGACTTTGCTACCTACCCCGGTGTCATCCTGGGGACGGTTAATTATGGCGTATTTTTGAATGTGCTTGTTGCAAATCTAGCTGTGAAGTGTACAACTAGGGCACAAGTGCTGCCACTGAATGGGTGGGTGTGTGTGGGGCACAATTTTTGGAAAAAAGGGAGACTCCGCTTGGAGTAACCCTTGCTTACATTGTTTTTAAAAGAAGCCAAGATGAACAGAGCTGAGATCAGGAAAGACTTTGCTACCTACCCCGGTGTCATCCTGGGGACGGTTAATTATGGCGTATTTTTGAATGTGCTTGATGCAAATCTAGCTGTGAAGTGTACAACTAGGGCACAAGTGCTGCCACTGAAGGGGTGGTTGTGTGTGGGGCACAATTTTTGGAAAAAAGGGAGACTCCGCTTGGAGTAACCCTTGCTTACATTGTTTTTAAAAGAAGCCAAGATGAACAGAGCTGGGATCAGGAAAGACTTTGCTACCTACCCCGGTGTCATCCTGGGGACGGTTAATTATGGCGTATTTTTGAATGTGCTTGATGCAAATCTAGCTGTGAAGTGTACAACTGGGGCACAACTGCTGCCACTGAAGGGGTGGGTGTGTTTGGGGCCCAATTTTTGGAAAAAAAGGGAGACTCCGCTTGGAGTCACCTTGCCGTGTTTTACATGACTTTAGAAGGGCGTGCCATGCCTATATCTGTGTCTCCTCCTCTTTTTCTTTGTCCAGCTCTTTTGTTTTTGCATAAGTATATGTCCTTGTCACTTTCCCATGTGTTTGTGTTGTGTTGTGAGTTGTTTGTCACCTTTTGGACACCTTTGAGGGTGTTTTCTATGTGTTTTTCTGTGTTTGTGATTGCCTGCCATTGTTTCCTATTGGCTCGAGTTCGGTTCGTCGAACGTTCGACGAGCCGAACTCGAACGGGACCTCCGTTCGGCGAACCGACCTCGAGCCGAACCGGGACCGGTTCGCTCATCTCTACTTGAGAGATCACTGGTTCACTGCTGAAAAATAGAAATGAAATGAAAACTATAAGAAATAATACATGTTCTGCCACCTTCAAACGTAGGTGGGTTGAATCAGTTGACAGACAGCCAAAGTCTTTCCTAAAATAATCGAATAATATGACAATAAAATGTTGTATATACCTGTAACAGTTTTCAGAGCTCTTATGTCTGCATCTGTTATCTTTGTCTCTCCAAGTGAAATGAAAGTAATTTAGTATCCAGACTTAGGGGTACTTCACACACAACGAGATCGCTACTGAGATCGCTGCTGAGTCACGTTTTTTGTGACCTCATTAGCGATCTCACTGTGTGTGACACTGAGCAGCGATCTGGCCCCTGCTGTGAGATCGCTGCTCATTACACACAGCCCTGGTTCATTTTTTGATTGTTGCTCTCCCGCTGATAAGCACACATCGCTGTGTGTGACAGCGAGAGAGCAACAATCCTGAATGTGCAGGGAGCAGGAGCCGGCGTCTGACAGCCTGCGGTAAGATGTAACCAAGGTAAACATCGGGTAACCAAGGTGGTTACCCGATATTTACCTTCGTTACCAGCCTCCGCAGCTCTCACGCTGCCAGTGCCGGCTCCTGCTCCATGCACACGCTAAGCTAAGAGGTGTGCGCTGGTTACTAAGGTAAACATCGGGTAACCATACCCGATGTTTACCTTAGTTACCAGTGTCCGCAGCTTCCAGATGCCGGCTCCGTGCAAGCGCAGCGTCGCTTGCACGTCGCTGCTGGCTGGGGGCTGGTCACTGGTCGCTGGTGAGATCTGCCTGTTTGACAGCTCACCAGCGACCATGTAGCGACGCAGCAGCGATCCTGACCAGGTGGGATCGATGCTGCGTCGCTAAAGTGTGACGGTACCCATAGGCTATGTGTGCACAGTGCGTTTTTCGCGGCGTTTTTGCGCGTTTTTCGGGTTCGTTTTTGGGCTCAAAACTGCATGACTTTGCTTCCCCAGCAAAGTCTATGAGTTTTCAATTTTGCTGCCCGCACACAACTGTTTTTTTAAGCTGCGTTTTTGAGCTTGAAAAAAAAAATGGACATGTCAATTCTTTCCTGCGTTTTTCTGCGTTTTCCCCCCATGCAATGCATTGGAAAAACGCAGCAAAACACAGAGATCAAAAACGCAGCAAAACGCAGCTAAAAACGCACCAAACGCGTTTTTTCGACGCAGGTGCGTTTTTGTGCGTTTTAGCGGCCAAAAACGCACAAAAACTCAGCGTCAAAAAAACGCAGTGTGCGAACCTAGCCATACTGTCTACTGCTAGGACCAGAGAAAAACACCTCCCTTCGTTAGCATAAGATAAGATAAGAGCCTACAGTTTTACAAAAAAGCTCTATTCAGATCAGCATTACACAGTAAGGGTAAGTTCACACAGTGCGTTTTTCGCGACGTTTTTGCGCAGTTTTCGGGTGGTGCCACAAAAACGCAGCATGTCAATTATTCCCGCGTTTTTCAATGCGCTTTTCATCCATTGAGGGCAATGGGATGTTGAAAGACGCAATGAGAAACGCAAATAGGTGCGTTTTAGTGGGTTTCTAAGACCAAAAACGCAGCTATAAACGCAGGAGGTGGGTAGTAAAGTGACATGTACAGGAAGAGGATTCCTTCTGTCAGTAAACACAGAAGCGTGAATCCTCCCGGTACCGTCACCGCCGCTTCCACCTCCCATTCTGGGCATGTATGCTGCCGTGTGGCGCCATGTCTGGGCAGGAGGTGGAAGCGGCTGCGAAAACAAAAGTGAACAGTAGAAAAAAAAAAAGTCATACTCACCTGTCTGCAGGGTCCCGGTGCCATGCCCGCTCCCAGATCCTCCTGCCGGTACCGCCGCTCCGGCTGTGTGCAGTCTCCCCGGGTACGTATGCCTGCAGGATGCAGGACCTGGCGATGGATCACCTGATGCAGTCACCTGACGCATCAGGTGATCGTAAGTCTCGGGCTGACGCCAGCGGCTGGCCGGCTTCACCTATCAGCGGATGCGTCAGGAGACTTCATCCCTGATTACCGGCAGCTGCTGCAGCGATCGGACGGGATCAGACTCCGCTGCAGGAGCTGCCGGTAATCAGCACATAAGTATTTTTTTTTTTTTCACTGATGCATCTGCTGATTGTATAAACGGCTTTTATACAATCAGCTGATGTGTGATGTGATTCAGGCACTTGATCCTGACACATCATCTGATCACTTTGCCTTCCAGCAAAACGATCAGATGATATTGGATCCGGATTGGATGGCGCGGGACCCTTGACCCAGGATTACTGCGGAGGGGGGTTCTTTATTTCAATAAAGATGGAGTCACTAATTGTGTTGTGTTTTATTTCTAATAAAAATATTTTTCTGTGTGTTGTGGTTTTTTTATCTTTACTAGAAATTCATGGTGGCCATGTCTAATATTGGCGTGACACCATGAATTTCGGGCTTAGGGCCAGCTGATAATATACAGCTAGCCCTAACCCCATTATTACCCAGTGAGCCACCCGGCATCAGGGTAGCTGGAGAGTTGGATACAGCGCCAGAAGATGGCGCTTCTATGAAAGCGCCATTTTCTGGGGTGGCTGCGGACTGCAATTGGGCACCCTGCACTGTGGATTCCAATCCCCAGCTGCCTAGTTGTACCCGGCTGGACACAAAAATTAGGTGAAGCTCACGTCATTTTTTTTTTAAATTATTTCATGAAATTCATGAAATAATTAAAAAAAAAGGGCTTCTCTATATTTTTGGTTCCCAGCCGGGTACAAATAGGTAGCTGGGGGTTGGGGGCAACCCGTACCTGCCTGCTGTACCCGGCTAGCATACAAAAATATGGCGAAGCCCACGCCATTTTGTTTGTTTGGGGGGGGCAAAGAAATCCTGCATACAGTCCTGGAAGGAGGATGCTGAGCCTTGTAGTTTGACAGCTGCTGTCTGCTCTCCTGCATACACTATTGGATGGAGTATGCTGAGCCTTGTAGTTTGACAGCTGCTGTCTGCTCTCCTGCATACACTAGTGGAGAATGAAGAACATATTGAAGAAGGAAATGACATCAGACCTTTTTTTTTTTTGTTCACTGATAAAAAAAACGCATAAAGACGCAGTGAGCAAAAACGCAGCAAAACGCAGCAAAAAACACACCAAACTGCGGCAAAACGCGTGCGTTTTTTGCTGCTTTTTTTTGCCGCAGGTGCGTTTTTGTGCAGTTTTTGCCGCAAAAAAAACACACAAAAACGCAGCGTCAAAAAAACGCAGTGTGTGAACCTAGCTAAATACAACCAGGTAACACAATGAAAATGTGAAAAGTTGACATCTGAATTGAACTACATCTATATGAACATCAGGGTAAATAAGATAGTGAAAAAATTATGCACAAAACTTTACAGCAACTTACAGCAACTTTTAGTGACAAAAGGACAGCAAAATATAGCAGGTAGTCAAAATGACTACCTTTAGTAGTTATAGGTGAATGTTGAAATAAATGTGCAATTTTTGCACCTAAATTATTTATTGCCACAAAATCTTTTTTAACATCCTATTTGAGGAAATGTCACCGAGTCTCAAGCCGGAATTCCAAAAAATGTAGTCACAGAGGAGAAATACATAGTGCGAAGTAGTCAAAATGACTACCTCAGTAGTTCTAGTGTTTGGGAATAATGTACCTGTCAGGCGCAGGCTAGAAAAATACCTAGAATATCTAATTTTTGCAATTTCAGTGATCTAAAAGTGATCAGAGACCTTCATAGGGATGCAATAAAAGAGACTACACATTATCAGGTGCAAAACAAACCCATTTACTCAACATAAAAGTAATAACTCTGAAATACACACATTTCAAAACTCCCACCAAATAGCCCCCAGTTATAACACATAATGGGTATTAAAAAGAGAAAAATTTGGCAAAAAAACATAATTTCAAGGCACCTAAAATAATGTTACACATAATTATTCAGAATTAGATCCTGAAGTTTCCCCAGAAAAAAACACATTTGCAGAGCAAAGAGCAAGAGCAACCTTTTAAAGTGTGATGTGTTCGGGAACAATGAGCCTGAGAAGCCAGCACAGGTATATCTGCCCTCCTGAAGCTCTGCAGACCAACTGTGGTATCAGGTTTCACACAGCAGCTAGAGCCAGGAGACTACCTGGAGAGAGGGGATTTCCTGAAAATCTGGTGAGGAGGGAGAAATGAAAGCAAAAGAGAAGCGCCTGTCAGGCACATTAATCCCATCCGAGGGTTAAAGGAGCTGGTCAGGTCCCTTATGCCTTCCAACCCAGCAGCATTGATACCTGTATGCCCAAATTCCCTTCCTAACCGGCCCAGTTTAACGCTATTCCTTAATATAAATGTTTTTAGAAAATACTTATAAACCTCGCGGTCCCTATGTTAATTAGGGCCTTGATAAGTCGCAAGGGGCGTTAGTTCCCCTGACTAATTGGCCATATTCCCATGTTATCACACCTTTATCGGTGCGATAACATGATTTCCATGAGCCGGAGTCACCATCAGCTCCTGGAAATCTTGCACATGTGCACTCTAATTTCGGCATCGTCAGTGTGCTTCAGAAACAGGCTGTATGCTTCCCAGCGTCATTCGGTGCACTGCACAAGACTAGACGCCTTCTGAATTTCTGGTCATGCAAGGTGCACCTAATGAAGAGGTCAAAATGAGCCGCGTGCATTGTCAAGGAGCTGGTGGTGACGCTGGCTCGTGGAAATCATGTTATCATGCCTACAGGGCCATTATAACACAGAAAGAGGACCGACTAATCAGGGGAACTAGAGCCAATGACTAGTCACTGGCCTAATTAGAATAGGGACAGCAAGGTTTATAAATGCTTTTTTAATCATAGCGTTATATAGGGCTGGTTAGGCATGGAATTATGGCATACAGGTATCAATGCTGCAGGGTTGGACGGCATGGGGGACCTTTCAGGTTGCTTTTAAGCGAGGCTTGGTTTTTGTGTTAAAGAATAGTTCAATTTGGAAAATGCATTATTAAAGGGGTTGTCCAATAATTTTACACTGATGGCCTATCCTTTGGATATGTCATCACTGTCTGAATGGCCGGGGTCCGACACCCTGCACCTCTGCCAAACAGCTGTTCTTGGTCCTGGCAGTGACAGTAGGCAGCCGGAAATGCTCAGTTTCGGTGCTGCTCCGTCTTCTGATAGTGGCTGCGGCCGGGTACTGCACATCCGCTTCTCATTCTAATCAATAGGAGGCAGATGTTCAGTACCCGGCCTTGGCTGCTATCAGAAGATGGAAGATGGAGCAGCACCGGAACTGAGCATTTCTGGAAGCCCACTGCCGCCGCTGGAACTGACGGTAGCTGATCGGCGGGGGTGCAGGGTGTCGGACCCGGTTGATCAGATATTGATGATGACCTATCCTAGGGGTACACCATCAATTTAACAGTAGTGGACAACACCTTTAAATCCATTATTAGAAAGTTCTAGGATAATATAGGGGTTCTTGTGTTCAGGATCCTCACCTCTTGTCTAGAATGAAGCGCAATTACGAAGAACATCTCAGAAGGACCTGTCCTTCCCTATATGACACAGGCAACCTATGGATTTGAATTGACTTTACATAATGCTCCATCTCCCCGTTAGTAGCACTACAGAGAAATTAAAAACTTCATGCCTTGTAACCCATAGATAACTGCCAATCTCTGAGAGTACCAGTAGGGCAATACATTGCCATTTGCTTATTTATTCACCCATTCCCTGTAGACTGAGCCCTCGCGGGCAGGGTCCTCTCTCCTCCTGTACCCGTCTGTTTTGTATTGTTAATGATTGTTGTACATATACCCTCTTTCACTTGTAAAGCGCCATGGAATAAATGACGCTATAATAATTAATAATAATTTAATTGTGTTGCTGAGTCAAGAACAATTTTAAAAATGCCTTGAGAATGTAAAGAAGACAAAAATGTAGAACGAGTGCACAAAAAAATTGACAATACTGACCCCGAAGCTGGATCCTTAGGTACGTTAAATGGTCTGACGCTCTAATCCACACTGCCCTCCATCTGCACCATGCTTCAGCACACTATATTGCTGGATGGCTGAAGGGAAGTCTGAAATGGAAGTGAGCAGCATTACGTAGATGACAAGTGACATCCCCATAGGGAGCAGTAATGGCTGCCTATGGTGGTTGTCACTTTTATACTTCTTGTCATTGAACCAAAAAGACTATATCCAACATGACAAATATAGAGCCACATTGCTACTATGAACCCAAAAATCTGCCACATAAATTAGTTTTATTCTTGCTTTTTGTTATACATTTTTTTTTCTTGGATATATATTGTTATATTTGATGGAGGAGTAAGTTCTTCATTATGCTGGTTATAGTCTTATTATGTAAAAATAGTATATTTAATGCATATTATAAAAACTTCCAGTTCTGTAGTTTAGTGTAAATGACATTCACATTTAGTATCTGCTATCATTTGTACAGCTTGAACATATTATGGAAGACAGTGAAGCACATTATTTTTTAGGAATATATAGCCTCAACTATTGGCCTGGCTCATAAATCTATCTAGAGTGAAATCTATCAAAAAGACTAATTGATACAGAGGCGTAGCTAAGGGTTTGTTTCAGGGGGGTGAAACTTCTAAGTAAACCTTATTAGTACAATGTTGGGTGAAAGCCTAATATTGGATATAGGAGAACCTCAGCAGATGACCACGCTGTTACTAAAAAACTCTATACAAAGACCATGACTGATATTGTACCATCCCGCGTTCGGATGCTGCCGAGCTGCTCGGATCTGGGCTCATGTGTCGGTGGCTCGAGCGTCTCCGGACCGGGGGTCACGTCGCTCTGAAAGGGGGCTGGTGTGCTGAGTGGGGTTATTTAGGTTTAGATTAGAGTCGTGACGCCACCCACGGGTTGTGGTGAATGTAGGCACCACCGCTGCCGGTTACTGGGCACCCCGGGGGAGATGTTGGGGGCTGCTTGTGATGTTAACCCCTCCGTGGGCAGGGGGTGGTGGCCCCGGGACTCGGTGGATGTGGTGCAGTGTTGGTGCGCGGCCCGCAGGCACAGTGGTACTCACTCGGACAAACACACAGGAGTCTCTGGTAAACCAAACGGAGGATGGTCGGTGCTCGCAGCCGGTCGCTTCGGTCCCCAAACGGGTTGATGGTGTCCGTCTTTTTCCTGCACCTGTTTTGTAGATTTGGACAACCGCGCTTCAGCGACGGGAGTCACGCTCCCCGGTGTGTACGTCGGGAGAGCCCGTTACCCGCAGGTGCTGGCCCGTTGGATCTCTTGGCCTTTGGCGGTGGCCGTTATCCGGAATCGGTGGGCTGTTGCTTTCTTTCGGGACTTTGGGTGGGAAAGGACCTAAAGTCCAGACCTCAATCAGTTAACGGGGTCCGGTAGATTCGGGACTGCATTTCAGGGTCTGAGAACCCCCCACTTGTGCTCCGGTTTCCAGCTGGTTCCCCGGTTCGGTACCGGCGGGCCACTACCCTGTCCCGGCTACCTACGGTTCCACTGGGACTGTCTTCCTGGCTCCTGCAGATGGCCACCACCATCTGCCTCCTAGCCAAAGTGCCCGGGCACCTACCCAAGACAGACAGACTTTACTCCTCTTAACTCCTCAAACTTAACTCCTCTCACTGGTTTCCTGCCTCTGGGCATGTGAACTCCTGGGGGGGGGCGTGGCCAACTGCCTGGCTCCGCCCCCATGGTGTGGACATCAAACCCAGAGGGAGGTGACTAGGGTTTAATAGGTTGGCTGCTGTCACCTTATTTGGGGATGGGTGTAGTGCATGGGGCTAACTGTGACTACCTGGCTAGTCCAGGGCATCACAATATTATTGCCATATGTTGACATATAGTGGTAGAGTGCAGTGCTGCAGAACATGTAAGAGATTACAGTACAGATTTAGATAGTGACTTACAGATGACGTTCTTTGTGGTGGAGTCTTTCACTTTTCCCATCTTTTCCATCTGGCCCAGACCGACATAACAACTTCTTCCAGTCACAATTCATCTACAGAGATTATAGCAAAGACACATTTGACTTCTCACATATCCAGCACCGTCCTCATCTATTCCCAACATGCAAAAACTCCTCATCCTGATGATTCCCCAATGCTGAGCCGCTGCTCTGTATGTGTAGCGCCCCTGAAGCCATCAGGGAGCTACAAGGTACTTCATCCCTCACAAGGATGCAGGGCCTACCCCCTAGGGACGCAGAAGACCAGTGCCAGTAACATCAAACACTCCAGTTAATCCCTGCTCTTCCCCAACATCACCCATAGAATGGTACCAGGCTAGGGTTGGACCAATGGATGGCCGCCTAGAGGTGGATCCAGTCCAATCCACTAGTTGACCAGGTGGGAGGGGCAGACAGTGGACAGTCAGAAAACAGTGGACAGTCAAGAAGACAGTAGTCAATCTAGTAGAGACAGAGGAAGTGAGCAGAAGGGAGTCTGCAGTGACAGTGAGCAGACGCACTGACCGGAGTGAACAGTGACCTGAGGGCCCAGTCGGTTAGTTGCCGGTGAAGTATGGTGGAGTACTCCCGGAACTATGCACCAACGAGGAACAGGACCCTAGGTCAGGCAGAAGCTCAAGGCAGACCTGATAACACCTGTACAGTGAGGGGACCATCAAGGACCTCACTGACCTTGACGTTTGGGACTCATTAGCAACGGGAGGACCGGGGACAGGATCAGAGACTCCATCCCCACAGGGTCCACACTACCATTATACGGACTGCTGTAAAGAAAAACAGGAGGGGACCCCCAGTTGCTACCGGCCATGGGGACCCACCAACCAAAAGACGAGTGCAGGGGAAGAAGCCCCCAGATCACTGAGCCAGCACTGGGACTACGGGGACCTGAAGGTGAAACCAGCCAGCCTCGGGTGACCAGTTACCACCAGACAGTGAGTAAAGAACCAGTTACACTGAAACCCCTGGTGTAGACTACTTTCTTCCGATACCAGTTACATCACCTATCCTCTGGGGCCTGGCCCTGCTTGTGGAGGGCCTAACATCCAAGCTGCCATAAACACCAGCCCCAGTAGCAAGAACTGTGCAGCGGCGGCTCCATCTACCTAGCCGCAAAACCGCAAGTGGCGTCACGTGTGAACATTATTCTAATCCCCTGTAAATATTTCCCTTTTCAAAAAGCACCCAGGGCATGGGACCGGGCAACGGCCACCAAAGTGACATTCCCCAGTTATACACTGCCCGGGACCGAGTACCCCATAACCCTGGGCGACACATATGTATCCCTATTACTTCACCTACTCTATAGTACTATGTGCCATATGTGATGCCTCAACGTATGGCCAATTGTGTGTGGTGGCTGAACTGTTCTTAATTAGACCAGATGCATGTCTCCTTTGTTTGTTACATCAAGAGAAGTTAGATATTTTCTCATGTCAGACTGATCGGAGCCCTATTGTCTGTAAATGTGGATTGCCTCAGCCCTTCTGACTACATAATTCAGAGGAAAATTATGCAGTCGGACTGAAATTGTGATCAATGGGAGTGCAGCCATCTCCACCAATCCTGTAAGAGAGCTTAGTTTTAAAAAATAAACAAAAGAACAAAAAAACATTTTTTTTTCTTTAACAAAGCCAGCTTACCATTAGTGTTGTTTCGCCTTGTATGAAGTGGTTAATTATTCAGCTCCAAAAGCAGGAGTCCATGCCACCATCCAGGTAAATAGAAAAGTACAATGTCCAGCGACCCAGTAAGTAAAAAGGATAATAATTGATACTTGAACTAATAAAGTCTTACCAATGTGTGGTTTCCTCACCCTGTGTTGTCTGAGTAGTGTCTTTCTCACAGTGAAGGGGTGCGTGTGTTGGGTGGGATGGGTCCTGGTCCCTGCAGTCTTTCTGAAGACAGGTTGTCCAGCGGTTGGGAGCACCCACTACCTATTCACAGTATGGTGCTCTTCTAAACACAGAATAATGACCTCACACTGTATAGTAGCCCGAACACAGTATACTGATTCCTTAGTAGCCTCCAAACTGATAGCCCCAAAACAGTACAAAGACCCCATATTAGCTCCCACATTGTATGAGGGCCCTCATAGTAGTCCTCACGCAGTATGATGACCCCCATGAGTAGCCTATACACTGTTTCATGGCCATTGCCTTAGATAGCTGAAGACAGAATTATAGATGGACTGCACATACCTATTGCAGCAGTAATAGGGCAAAGAGAACACGTAGGCGCTTATACAGTTAGGTCCAGAAATATTTGGACAGTGACACAATTTTCGCGAGTTGGGCTCTGCATGCCACCACATTGGATTTGAAATGAAACCTCTACAACAGAATTCAAGTGCACATTGTAACGTTTAATTTGAAGGTTTGAACAAAAATATCTGATAGAAATTGTAGGAATTGTACACATTTCTTTACAAACACTCCACATTTTAGGAGGTCAAAAGTAATTGGACAAATAAACCAAACCCAAACAAAATATTTTTATTTTCAATATTTTGATGCGAATCCTTTGGAGGCAATCACTGCCTTAAGTCTGGAACCCATGGACATCACCAAATGCTGGGTTTCCTCCTTCTTAATGCTTTGCCAGGCCTTTACAGCCGCAGCCTTCAGGTCTTGCTTGTTTGTGGGTCTTTCCGTCTTAAGTCTGGATTTGAGCAAGTGAAATGCATGCTCAATTGGGTTAAGATCTGGTGATTGACTTGGCCATTGCAGAATGTTCCACTTTTTTGCACTCATGAACTCCTGGGTAGCTTTGGCTGTATGCTTGGGTCATTGTCCATCTGTACTATGAAGCGCCGTCCGATCAACTTTGCGGCATTTGGCTGAATCTGGGCTGAAAGTATATCCCGGTACACTTCAGAATTCATCCGGCTACTCTTGTCTGCTGTTATGTCATCAATAAACACAAGTGACCCAGTGCCATTGAAAGCCATGCATGCCCATGCCATCACGTTGCCTCCACCATGTTTTACAGAGGATGTGGTGTGCCTTGGATCATGTGCCGTTCCCTTTCTTCTCCAAACTTTTTTCTTCCCATCATTCTGGTACAGGTTGATCTTTGTCTCATCTGTCCATAGAATACTTTTCCAGAACTGAGCTGGCTTCATGAGGTGTTTTTCAGCAAATTTAACTCTGGCCTGTCTATTTTTGGAATTGATGAATGGTTTCCATCTAGATGTGAACCCTTTGTATTTACTTTCATGGAGTCTGCTCTTTACTGTTGACTTAGAGACAGATACACCTACTTCACTGAGAGTGTTCTGGACTTCAGTTGATGTTGTGAATGGGTTCTTCTTCACTAAAGAAAGTATGCGGCGATCATCCACCACTGTTGTCATCCGTGGACGCCCAGGCCTTTTTGAGTTCCCAAGCTCACCAGTCAATTCCTTTTTTCTCAGAATGTACCCGACTGTTGATTTTGCTACTCCAAGCATGTCTGCTATCTCTCTGATGGATTTTTTCTTTTTTTTCAGCCTCAGGATGTTCTGCTTCACCTCAATTGAGAGTCCCTTAGACCGCATGTTGTCTGGTCACAGCAACAGCTTCCAAATTCAAAACCACACACCTGTAATCAACCCCAGACCTTTTAACTACTTCATTGATTACAGGTTAACGAGGGAGACGCCTTCAGAGTTAATTGCAGCCCTTAGAGTCCCTTGTCCAATTACTTTTGGTCCCTTGAAAAAGAGGAGGCTATGCATTACAGAGCTATGATTCCTAAACCCTTTCTCCGATTTGGATGTGAAAACTCTCATATTGCAGCTGGGAGTGTGCACTTTCAGCCCATATTATATATATAATTGTATTTCTGAACATGTTTTTGTAAACAGCTAAAATAACAAAACTTGTGTCACTGTCCAAATATTTCTGGACCTAACTGTATGTGCAAAAGTTGACCTTTCCCAATGGATATAAAGGCATAGGCTTAGTATAAGTACTGTGCATAATGTTTGCAACTTGTCATACAGATAGAGTAAGTGATAATAGCTACAATGTGATAGTCTAAATGCTCTATAGTCCATGATGAGAATATGTGGGAAGGAGATAGCAAGATCGGCATACCTATGTATGAGTCAGATAGAGCAAAACATGACAGGCACTGGATGGTATTTAAGTGCGCCCCTGTAATGGTAATAGAATGATGTTTCACACAAAAGAGAATTAAAAGGAAAAATTAGTGGGAGATATACAGTAACATACCTAAATGTTATTTGTGACAAACAGACAATGCACTGTAGTTATTGTGGATAATGGGGAGACAATTACTGTATGGGAGAAATAAGAAAATAAAATCTATATAATGATGCATACACGGTTAGGGGCTGTATATCTGGTTTTTATAGATATATACCTTGTTCTGGTTTATGGGGTTCTCCTTGAATAAATAATATTAAATACATTTTGGAGCAATTGTCTGTGGTGTTACAGGTATAATACAATGTCCGTGTTAGTGGACCAGTGGGGTAATACCGCGTTAAAGATGACCACTTATTGTACAGTTTCAGTGTATCTATCAGTAAGTAGGAGGTAAGTTACATACCTATTAGCAAGAGTGTAACAAGAGATTGCGGCGTGCCTACTACAGTATAGTATGATATAGTGGAGGTATAACATCAGAACGTCTAAAATAAAGAACCATAGCATGTGATGAAGAGACAGACAATGCCATATCTGTAGTCGATGCTCATATAAAGTAAAGGGTACTTTACACGCTGCGACATCGCTAACAATATATCGTCGGGGTCACGTCGTTAGTGACGTACATCCGACGCCGATAGCGACATCACAGCGTGTGACACCAAGGAGCGACGATCAACGATCACAAAAATGTCAAAAATCGTTGATCGTTGACACGTCGCTCCTTTCCTTAATATCGTTGCTGCTGCAGGTACGATGTTGTTCGTCGGTATTGCTGCATCACAGAACGACGAACATCTCCTACCTGCGTCCACCGGAAAAGAAGGAAGGAAGGAGGTGGGCGGGATCTTCCGCTCATCTCCGCCCCTCCGCTTCTATTGGACGGCTGCCGTGTGACGTTGCTGTGACACCGCACGAACCGCGCCCTTAGAAAGGAGGCAGATCGCTGGCCAGAGCGACGTCGCAGAGAAGGTAAGTCCGTGTGACGGGTGTAAGCGATTTTGTGCGCCACGGGCAACGATTTGCCCGTGTCGCACAACCGACGGGGGCGGATACGCTCGCTAGCGATATTGATACCGATATCGCAGTGTGTAAAGTACCCTTAACTTCTAGTATTACCAATAGACTATTATGAGGGACTGTGTCAAGGGACCTCAGGTGTTGAAGAAAGTCAGACGTGTCTCTGAGATAGGATGGAATGGGACGTGTTAGGATTCTCTCTAATGTGATGGATACTGGGGAAAGGACTAAGGCGGGCTTTGCACGTTGTGACATTGCAAGCCGATGCTGTGATGTCGCATGCGATAGTCCCCGCCCCCGTCGCAGGTACGATATCTTGTGATAGCTGGCGTAGCGAAAATTATCGCTACGCCAGATTCACATGCACTCACCTGCCCTGCGACTGTCGCTCTGGCCGGCGACCCGCCTCCTTCCTAAGGGGGCGGGCCGTGCGGCATCACAGCGACGTCACACGGCAGGCGGCCAATAGCGGCAGAGGGGCGGAGATGAGCAGGATGTAAACATCCCGCCCACCTCCTTCCTTCCATATAGCCGCCGGCGGCAGGTAAGGAGATGTTCCTCACTCCTGCGGCTTCACACACAGCGATGTGTGCTGCCGCAGGAACGAGGAACAGCATCGTACCTGTCGAGGCAGCGTAATTATGAAAAATTCGGAGCCTGCACCGATGATACGATAACAACGCTTTTGCGCTCGTTAATCGTATCATCTAGGATTTACACACAACGATGTCGAAAGTGACGCCGGAAGTGCGTCACTTTCGATTTGACCCCACCGACATCGCAAGTGCGATGTTACAACGTGCAAAGCCACCCTTACTTGGTGGAAGCCATTATTGGTCGCCCGAGTGGATTGTGGAGATCTTTGTGTATCTTAGGTAATTTTTAAAATACTGGTGTGATGGGATGTGTTTTAATCAGGAATTCCGCTAATCTCCTGTCTATAACGCCTCCCTCTACATACATTAGTAGTCATTCATGATCTTAATTTCTAAATTATGGTTTTGATATAGATATCAATAAAGCAATTAAGGAAATTGGGAAAGGTAGCATGCGCCTCAAACAGAATTTAACTATCCAAAGTCTGCGCAATCATAAGTCTGAGAAACAACAAGAAAATGATCAGCAAACCAGCTGACAAGGGGGGAGCCATCGTGATGATGGATAAATCCTATTATATATCTGAGTCATTTGAGTGACAGAACCACATGCACCCGGTACCTAGAGACCCGTCAACTGAAATTAAAACTAGAATTAAAAACATGATTGACTACTATGTGGAGGGAGGCAGTGTAGAGAAGAGATTAGTGGAATCAGCAGAAGACCAGCATCCAGGACAAATTGTGTATTCAAGTTTTCTCTCTACGGCAGTGCGATGTTAACCTCTTCTTTTCTCACTCTGCGATCATTTCACTTGGGGACTGCAGCAGCCATTTTTCTAGCCTTCATAGTGGTTGTGACTTCTCACAACCAATCCAGGTGAGCAAATCTGATTATCCCCTCCTTATTCATCATCTGATATAAGGCCCCATCTGTACTTTTTGTCTTTTGTTTATTTCCTCTACTGTAAGTATACTGACATCTCTCTATATACAGTATGAGGCCCCCCCCCATAGCTCCTTATATACAGGTTGAGCCCTCACAAAGCCCCTATATACAGGGTGGGCCATTTATATGGATACACCTAAAGAAATTGGAATGGTTGATGATATAAACTTCCTGTTTGTGGCTCATTAGTATATGCGAGGGGGGAAACTTTTCAAGATGGCTGGTGACCATGGCGGCTATTTTGAAGGCGGCCATTTTGGATCTAACTTAGTTTTCCAGTGTAAAGAAGGTCATGTCACACATCAAACCTATTGAGAATTTCACAGGAAAAAAACAATGCTGTTCTTGGTTTTAACGTAACTTTATTCGTTCATTAGTTGTTTACAATTTTATGACCACTAATAAAATGTGTTCAAAGTTCTGCCCATTGTGTTGGATTGTCAATGTAACCCACTTCTCCCACTTTTGACACACTGATAGCAACACCGCAGAAGAACTGACACCCATAATGGGCACCACCACAGGTTCGAGGATTCCTACATGAACAGTGTTCTGGAAAGTGGATTGGTCATCGTGAGCCAGTTGAATGGCCACTAAGGTCTCCCGATTTGACCCCCTTAGACTTTTATCTTTGGGGTCATCTGAAGGCAGTTGTCTATGCTGTGAAGATACAAGATGATTGTACAGCATCTGAAACAATGGATACTGGAAGCCTGTGCTAGCATTTCTTCTGCGGTATTGCTATCAATGTGTCAAGAGTGAGAGAAGAGGGCTGCATTCACAATCCAAAACAATGGGCCGCACTTTGAACACATTTTATAAGTGGTCATATAATTGTAAATAACTAATGAACAAATAAAGTTATGTTAAAACCAAGAACATCATTGTTTTTCTTGTGAAATTTACAATAAATTTGATGTGTTAAGCTGGGTTCACACATAGCGACAGCGACAACGACGTCGCTGTTACATCACCATTTTCTGTGACGTAACAGCGACCTTGTATGTCGCTGTTATGATCGCTGCTTAGCTGTCAAACACAGCGATGCAGCAGCGATCATAACGTCTCTACATGTGCAGAGAGCAGGGAGCCGCGCACACTGCTTAGCGCTGGCTCCCTGCACTCCTAGCTACAGTACACATCGGGTTAATTACCCGATGTGTACTGCAGCTACATGTGGAGCCGCGCACACTGCTTAGCGCTGGCTCCCTGCTCTTCTAGCTACAGTACACATCGGGTTAATTACCCGATGTGTACGGCAGCTACATGTGCAGAGAGCAGGGAGCCGCGCACACTGCTTAGCGCTGGCTCCCTGCTCTCCTAGGTACAGTACACATCGGGTTAATTCACCCGATGTGTACTGCAGCTACATGTGCAGAAAGCAGGGAGCCAGCACAGGCAGCGTGAGAGTGGCGGAGGCTGGTAACGAAGGTAGATATCGGGTAACCACCTTGGTTACCCGATGTTTACCCTGGTTAGAGCTTACCGCAGCTGCCAGATGCCGGCTCCTGCTCCCTGCTCGCTTCATTTCGTCGCTCTCTCGCTGTCACACACAGCGATCTGTGCGTCACAGCTGGGGAGCAACAATAAAAAAACGAACCAGGGCTGTGTGTAACGAGCAGTGATCTCACAGCAGGGGCCAGATCGCTGCTCAGTGTCACACACAGCGAGATCGCTAATGAGGTCACTGCTGCGTCACAAAAACTGTGACTCAGCATCGATCTCAGCAGCGATCTCGCTGTGTGTGAAGCACCCCTTACATGACCCTCTTCCCATTGGAAAAAATAAAGTTGGATCCAAAATGGCCTCCTTGAAAATGGCCGCCTTGAAAATGACCGCCTTGGTCACTACGCATCTTGAAAAGTTTCCCCCCTCCCATATACTAATGAGCCACAAACAGGAAGTTTATATCACCAACCATTCCCATTTTATTTAGGTGTATCCATAATAATTGGCCCACCCTGTACAGTGTGAGCCATCTACATAGCTTATTTATATACAGTATGAGCATCCACATAGTCACATACAGTTGAGCCCTCACATAACACCTTATATACAGAATGAGCCCACACATATTCCCTCTAAAGACAATGTGAGCCCAACAGAGTCCCAATATATACAATTTGAGCCCCCTCATAGCCTCTCTATATTCAGTGTGAGATCCCATGTATCCCTTCTATATACAGTGTGAGCCTCCACATAGTCCTTATATATATAATGTGAGCCCTCAAATAGCCCCCTATATACAGTATGAGCTCCCACATTTTCCTAAATACAGCATACGCCCCACATAGCCTTCAATACACATAATAAACTCCACATAACCACCTATATTACATCATAAGCCCCACATAGCCTCCAATATACATTAGAAGCCCCACATAGCCTCTATTATACATTAGAAGCCCCACATAGCCTTCTATATACATCATGAGACAAACATAGCCTCCTATACACATAATAACCTCCACATAACCTCAAATATACTTTATAAGCCCAACATAGCCTCCAAATATACATTATAAGCCCCACATAGCCTCATATATACTGTACATCATGAGACCCACATAGCATCCTAAATACTGCATGAGCCCCTACACAGCTTCCTATATACTTTGAGCCCCACATAGCCTTCCATATACATTACGAGACCTCACATAGCCTCCTATATACATTATGAGCCTCCATATAGCCTTTTATATACTTTATGAGCCCCTACATAGCCTCATATATAGTGAATGAGACCTCACATAGCCTCTTATATACTTTATGAGCACCACATAGCCTGCTTTATACTTAATGAGCCCCCACAGAGCTTCCTATATTCAGTATGAGTGCCCAGGAAACCTATATAATTCATGAGCCCTTACATAGCCTCCTATATACTTTAAGCCCTCACATAACCCTATACAAAGTATGAACCCACATGTAGCCTCCCTATATACAATATGAATCCACACACAGCTCCCCTGTATACAGGAGGATTGAGCCCATACAGTATACTCATATACTCACAGATACTCATACAGTATCTCTCTATATAAAGTACATATAGCCCGCACATATCCTTCCAATCTATATATATAAATTACATCATTACAGTTACCGTTGCATTGCCCGCTCGGCTCGGCCCTGTCCCCTGCACGCATTGGATGCTTGGTTCGGCCCGGCCCCGCCCCCCCGCACGTGTTGGCCGCTCAGTTTGGCCCCGCCCAACCCCCCGCACGCGTTGCCCACTCAGCCCCGGCACACGTTGGTGCTCGGCCCCGCCCCCGACACACGTTGGCCGCTCGGCCCCGCCCCGGCACATGTTGGCTGCTCGGCCCCACCCCCGGCACACATTGGCTGCTCAGCCCCGCCCCCGGCACATGTTTGCTGCTGGCCCCACCCCAGGACTACTCCTGCTATTATACTTCTCTCTCCACAGGACTACTCCTCTTATTATACTCCTCTCCCCCCAGGGCTACTCCTCCTATTATACTCTCCTTTCCCAAGGACTACTCCTCTTATTATACTCCTCACCTCCAGGACTACTCCTCCTATTATACGCCTCTCCCCAGGACTACTCCTCCTATTATACTCCTTTCCCCAGGACTACTCCTATTATACTCCTCTCCCCCCAGGACTACTCCTCCTATTATACTCCTCTCTCCCCAGGACTACTCCTATTATACTCCTTTCCCCAGGACTACTCCTATTATACTCCTCTCCCCTCAGGAATACTCCTCCTATTATACTCCTCTCTCCCCAGGACTACTCCTCCTATTATCCTCTTCTCCCCCCAGGACTACTCCTCCTATTATCCTCCTCTCCCCCCAGGACTACTCCTCCTATTATACTCCTCTTTCCCAAGGACTACTCCTCCTATTATACATCTCACCTCCAGAACTACTCCTCCTATTATACTCCTCTCTCCCCAGGACTACTCCTCCTATTATACTTCTCTCTCCACAGGACTACTCCTCCTATTATACACCTCTCCCCCCAGGACTACTCCTCCTATTATACTCCTCTTTCCTAAGGACTACTCCTCCTATTATACTCCTCTCCCCCCAGGACTACTCCTCCTATTATCCTCCTCTCTCCCCAGGACTACTCCTCCTATTATACTCCTCTTTCCCAAGGACTACTCCTCCTATTATACTCCTCTCTCCCTAGGACTACTCCTCCTATTATACTCCTCTCTCCCCAGGACTACTCCTCCTATTATACTCCTTCTATTATAGTACTCCTATTATACTCCTCTCTGAGGGGTGCGCAGCATGGGGCATGGAGCACGATGGGGGTGCGCAGCATGGGGGGATGAAGCACGATGGGGGTGCGCAGCATAGAGGGATGAAGCACGATGGGGGGTGCAGCATGGGAGGATGAAGCACGATGGGGGGTGCGCAGCATTGAGGGATAAAGCACGAGGGGGTGCGCAGCACGGGGGGATGAAGCATTGGGGGTGGAGCACGATGGGGGTACGTAGCATGGGGGATGGAGCATGATGGGGGTGCGCAGTATGGGGGATGGAGCACGATGGGGGGTGCGCAGCATGGGGGATGGAGCACGATGGGGGGTGGCAGCATGGGGGATGGAGCACGATTGGGGGTGCGGAGCATGGGGGATGGAGCACGATGGGGGTACGCAGCATGGGGGATGGAGCACGATGGGGGTGCACACCTCCCCCCAAAACACACACACCGCTACACACACACTGGGAACCACAAACACCACCCTACACAGACACCCACATACACAGACAACACCGTACACACACAACACCCAACACACAAACACTGCGGCACACAGAAATATACGCACACACCGCGCAACACACACACTGCACAAAACATACCTCCACCCAAAACACACCCACGCATCCCACACCCACACAACCACACAAACCGCGCAACACACACAGCACCACACACACACAACACTGCAGACACACAGCGCTTCACAAACAACGCAACACACAAACAACACCGCTCTCACACCCCCCACACCCAGACAACACCCAGAACATTTACAGCGTCCTACACAGACACTTGGTAACTACACACTACAACATCTATATATATATATATATATATATATATATATATATATATATAACAAAAATCATACATTAACTACACAATAAATTATAGAATACCTGATGCGTTAGAATCGGGCCACCTTCTAGTATAATGTATAATTTCACACCTAGCTTCTCTATATACAGTATGAGCCTACACACAGGCAACTTATATACAGGATAAGCCCCCACATAGACCTCATATATAGTATGAGTTCACACATAGCCCCCTATATACAGTATTATCTCACATTTAGCCCTCGCATAGCCTCTATATACAGTATGAGTTTACATACAACCCCCTATGGACAGCATGAGCCATCTCATAGCCTCTATATACACTGAGTCCCCACATAGCCTCCTATATACACTATGTGCACCCATATAACTTCCTATATTCATTATGAGTCCCGCATAGCCTCCTATATACATTATCAGCCCCAACATAGCCTCCTATATACATTATGAGCCCCAACATAGCCTCCTATATACATTTGAGCCCCCAAATAGCCCCATATTGTCACGCTCCCCGGCTCCCCTGCTAGGCTCCCCGGCTCCCCTGCCATGCTCCCCGGCCCCTCTGCCTTGCTTACCGGCTCCCCTGCCATGCTTCCCCGCTCTCAGGTCGCGCTCCGCCGCTCCCGTGCCAGGCTTCCCGGTCCCCCGCTCCACAGCCTTCCTGCTCCATCGCCTGCGGTCCCCAGGCAGCCCGGTCCCCGCTCCCGGCGCCCGTCGGCATCTCTGCCTCAGCCCGGCTCTCCTGCTTCCTACTCACCGCTCCCTCCTCTGGCTTCTGGCACCTGGGCCTCGCGCATGCGCATTAGGGTGCGCGCGCGGTCATTGACCCTCTCTTAAAGGGCCAGCACCTAGAAACAGGAAATTGCATAGACAGGTACAGGGTATATTAAGAATCACTTTCCTGGTGGGCGGGGCCTGTTCTACGTGTTTAGCAAGCTAGTGTTCAGGTCCCCTATAGCTTTGCCTTGTGCTTTGCCTGCATTAACCCTGTCCTGTCTCGTAGAGCCTGTCCTGCCACGCCAGCCGCTCCGAAGCACGCTCATTCCCGTACCCTGACGGTGACTTCGGCGGATGTTCCACCATCTCTGCAGCTCCGCCAGTCTCCAGTCCCTGGCTCCGTTTGGTGACCCGTTCCATCGCTCAGCAAGTTCCGGATCCCGCCTGACCTTACCACCTGGCCTCGGACTCTGAGCCTCGTCACCCGGACTACCGTCCAGAACTCCGTCCACCTTTCCTGCTCCCCTACGGACTGTCCGGCTACCAATAGTGCTTCGGCTGCCGTGCACCCAGACCCTCTGGCGGGGTGACCTGCCTGGCTGCCTCCTCAAGAGAAACCGGTGTACGGTCCAGAGGTTCCACCACCCAGACGTTACACATATATACAGTATGTGTCCCCATATAGCCTCTAATATAGATTTCTGAGCCCCATATAGCCTTGTATATACATTTCTGAGCTACCCCATTGCCTCCTGTATACACATTCTGAGCCCTCACACAGCCTCGTACATACGTCACTTCCGTTCCCCCGGTGCTCTGTTCAGGTCTCCGATGCATTGACACTCCGCAGAGCACATGCAATAATGTGAGAAATAGATCTGTTCTGCCTCACGTTGATTGGTGGAAAACAGAGCCGGCAGCCTCTCCTCCACCATTGTGTTCACTGCAGTCTGCATCCTAACGATGCAAAGAGGGGTGACATTGGGCGGCGGTGGAGGGCATGGTGCGGCCTGCAGTCCAATGTTTTCAGCTTTTAGGCTGTCTTGGTCAGTGGGCCAGACTGGAACAGCCAAAGGCTGTATGTGGCCCCCGGGCTCTATTTTGCCCAACCCTGGCATAGAGTATCAGTAAAGGCAACAAGAAAATAGAGTATCCATACAGCCAAGAGCATATAGTAACAAATCAGGCAACAGCAGCATAGAGTAAAAAGGGAAATAAGACTGTGAGCCTATTATCTAAAGGCTGCTTTACACCAGACAATCTATCGTGCGATAGATCGTCGGGGTCACGGTTTTTGTGACGCACATCCAGCATCGCTTGCGATGCCGGCCTGTGTGACACCTCCTAGCGACGCAGTATCGCTCACAAATCGTGAGTCGTGTACTGCTCACTAGGTTCCATAATATCGTTTAATTTAGTTGTTCATCGTTTCCGGGGTAGCACACGCCACTCCGTGTGACACCCCGGGAACGATGAACAGCAGCTCACCTGCGTCACGCGGCCGCCGCCGGCTATGTGAAGGAAGGAGGTGGGCGGGATGTTTACGTCCCGCTCATCTCCGCCCCTCCGCTTCCATTGGCCGGCGGCCGTGTGACGTCGCTGTGACGCCGAACGTCCCTCCCACTCCAGGAAGTGGACGTTCGCCGCCCACAGCGAGGTCGCACGAGAGGTAAGTACGTGTGACGGGAGGTTACTGACTTTGTGCGACACGGGCAGTGATTTGCCCGTGACGCAAAAAGGACGGGGGCGGGTACGATCGATTGTGAAATCGCACAATCGGTCGTACCATGTAAAGCAGGCTTTAGTGTCTATCTATCTTTCAATCAATATATACATATATATATATATATATCCCTCTATCCATCTATCTATCTATCTATATATATATATATCCCTCTATCTATCTATCTATCTATCTATCTATCCATCTATCTATCCCTGTATTGATCTATCTATCTATCTATCTATCTATCTATCCATCCATATATCTATCCATTTATCTATCCCTCTATCCATTTATCTATCCATCTATCCATTTATCTAGCCATCTATCTATCCCTCTATCTATCCATCCATCCATCTATCGATCTATCCATTTATCTATCCATCTATCCATCTATCTATCCCTCTATCTATCTATCTATCTATCTATCCCTCTATCTATCTATCTATCTATCTATCCATCTATCTAGCCATCTATCTATCCCTCTATCTATCTATCTATCCATCCATCCATCCATTCATCTATCGTACAGGATACCTAAAAAATTTCCAGGCGTATTAATGACCATGGTAATTTCTGTGACTTACAAACAGCACATAGACGTTTGTACATTGCAATATTTAAAATCTGATTCTGAGTTACTGTAGAATGTTCTGGTTTTATTGGAAACATCTGTCAGTGTAATGTCCTCTAAACTAATTACACATGTGAAAACTATTCCATTGGAAAAAGGCGCGCAAGGGAAAATTGAAAAATAACATTGTAATGTACAAAATAGCTGCAGAAATCCCGCCAACATCATTTACAAATATTCATATCTATTGGGAGGAATCATGGTGAGTTGGAGTTTTAGAAGGAGCTAATTTATAACCAACAAGAAAATAAAATAATTACATATTCCTGCTGTATCTTCACTGGTGATTAGCAAGAATACAATAGGATTGACTTACGTATTAAAATTCAGCAAAAAAAATATGTTGCTCATGATTGCAGTTTGTATTCGAGACTGATCCATCAGCTTTTTCCATATGAAAGACATTGCACATGTAAAAGCTGTTTTTCAATTGGGAAAAGCTGATGGACCGGTCTGGTTACATGCTCATACATCAGCTGCCATTTGCGGACAGGAGGACTCCACTCTTCGAGCTTCTGTTCTTATGGCAGCATCGATCCAAAACATAACTATTAAATGGTACAGTATGTGTCAACCACTTTTTGGACCAATATATTCTGCCTAAAGTCTGTTTAAATATAAATATTTAGAACCATTTTGGGTTGTATTTAGTGCCACACATTTTTAAAATGAATGACAAAAACTATCTCTAAATGGATATTTTATATACTTGCACAGTTAGTGTGGTTATTAAAGGGAATCTGTCACCAGGTTTTGGCTATCATATCTGAGAGCAGATGATGTAGGTAAGGAGATTCTGAATCTAATGATATATCACTTAGATTACAGGGTGCATTCGTTCTGACACAATGTGCATTTTTAGCTTTAGTCATGTAGCAGAGTCCAGAGGACTGTCCTCGTTCACACCAGGCTCTCTATAGAGAATGCACATTGACTGTGAGATGTCAATCAGAGGAGGGGCGTACCAGAAAACATTTCAGGAGCCAGCTAGCCACAACTATGATAAGGGTCCGGCTGATAAAACAAGCAAATAAGCAAAAGATTGGACAGTAAGAACACAGTCATGCCTGAATTTTCTGTCTTAACCCTTACATCATGCTGGTTTCAAGTTATGTATCAAAAACCTGCTGACAAATTTCCTTTAAGGGGGTTATCCAAATAAAAAAAAAAGTTACAGCTTCCTACTACATATCTATAAGGCATGCAAAAGTCTGCTCCGTATGAGAAAAAGTGCAAAATATTATACTCTATATGGGAAAATTTTCAAATGGTGATCACTCAGTCTACGCTTACGTAGGTCTAGGATTTAACGGGGCTGTCTGCTGAAAATATAACCTTGCCCAGTTGTGTAGTATGGAAAGGATCACTACGGTATTTGCTTTGGTGCCAAACTTTATAGGGGTTCAAAATGTTAAGGTCAATGTGGCCAAGGACTGTAGGAGTAGCCCCTAGGGAAACTTCACTGAGCTTTTAGTGAGTACTGCTTTTACTAGGAGCACATGAGAGCTATGAGTGCTGGCGACCCAGCAAGCACCAGCTTTAGGCCGGGGTCAGAAGGCCAATTAACTCAGACGAGGATCTCATCACAGTGCATGGAAGGTCCGCAGCGCTCCTGACCCGAGTGTGACAGCTTCATTTATTTCTATGCAGCTTTTAAGAGCCGTCCGTCAGTCCAGGCATTTGGCTGTCTGACGAAGGAAAGAAAAATTCTTCAGCTCACCTGTTGCCCGGACTGCTGGACCTTGCGGGTGCCTAGGATCCGTCGGTGAGTCCCAACCGGTTAGTGGATGAAGGAAATAGGAAAAATGATCCGGCACTGATTCTCCTTTTAGGATAAAATCTCCAAAGTCTTTATTAGAAATATTAAAAACATCGTGAAGGCCGAGTATGAATCTTTACATGGAAACTTTACGCGTTTCGGACTACACCATAAAAACAACTAGAGTCCTTAATCATAAGTGATGATTATGATTACGGACTCTAAAAGGAGAATCAGTGCCAGATCATTTTTCCTATTTCCTTCATTTGGCTGTCTGACCCCCGCTTTATTAAGGCGGGTCACTCACTCTTGACTAAGATTTTGAGAAACAGACAAATGGAATTCATGTACAAAAAGGATCTGTTCCATAGCTTCAAGAGGAACCTCAAGACCCACCTCTTCCAACAAGCCTACAACCTACAATAGCCCTCAGCCCAGTAGACCACTGCGCAACCAGCTCTGTCCTCACCTATTGTACCATCACCCATTCCCTGTAGACTGTGAGCCCTCGCGGGCAGGGTCTTCTCTCCTCCTATACCAGTCTGCCTTGTACTGTTAATGATTGTTGTACGTATACCCTCTTTCACTTGTAAAGCGCCATGGAATAAATGGCGCTATAATAATAAATAATAATAATAATAATAATAATAAATGATGCAAACATAAGCAGAGGGACTCCACTGACTATTATGGATTTTATATGGGTTCTGTTTTGTGTCAGTTTTTAGAACAGACCCCAAAATGTCTCTATGTAGAAATTTTCCTACTGTTCTAAAAACTGTGGAAACCAAGAGTGGAAAACCAAACGGATTCCATAATAATCAATGAGGCTCCTCTGGTTTCATGTTCATAACGGTTGCAAATGGAAACTTTTGCAACATGAATGTTATTTGTTCCTCTAAAAGAAGCAAACAAAACTAACTCTTCAGTATTCTAAAGTTAGCCTTACTTTAAAGGGGATCTGTCAGCAGGATTTCACACCCCAAACTATTTATATGCACATGTAGCTCTTTCAAAAACAAGTCCAGCAATACCTTTACATGGCCAGTCCACTCCTGATGGAGCTCTCGTCTCAAGATCTCGTCTGTGCACAAGCCACCTCTAGCCCATTGATCTCCCAGCAGCGGACTTGAGGAAAATAGCTCAATCTGCGCACGTGTTGACTCTGGGTTCCATTTCTTTGAAGCGTGCACAACCATCTTCAGGTTACCCCCTGCTTCACCACCGGTCGCAGCGCACCTCCCACCCGCTCGCAGCACAGAGCAGAGCACCACCCGCAGCACAGAGCACTGCCCATAGCACAGAGCATTGCCCACACGCAGCACAGAGCACTGCCCACAGCACAGAGTACTGCCCACACGCAGCACAGGGCAGAGCACCACCCGCAGCACAGAGCAGTCCACTTCCCGCAGCATTGCCAGTGCCTCCTGTGACAGTTTCTGGATGGTTTCTCTGCTTCACAGCACTGCGAGCATCTGGGACACCCACCGCACCATCGTCCTGCTCCACCTCTGCCTCATGAAACCCCCACTCCACCACCACTGACACCCCCCATAAGACAATACCGAATTATAAGTCAGACCCCATTTTTTTCTCTAAATTTGGGGTGCATCTTATAATCCGGTGTGTCTTATAAAATGAAAAATACAGCATTAATATTTTGGAATGTGTTCTGGATATACTGTAGATAAGTATCTGGAGATCTATAATGTTTCTTAGTTAATCTGAAATAAGCATGGTCTCCTCATCTCTCTGCTGTGTGGTAAAAAAAAGCTTCTCCTTCGATCAGTCTAATATTTAGCCCATCAAGGTAAAGCGATAAAGTGATCCCTTCTTTTTTTCCGTCTTTCATTTTTATACTAATAATGGGATTGCATTTGTCTGTATTTAACAAGCCGGCTATTCTACAGCTGTAGACAATTCCTATTTTTGTATATTCCAGACAATTCCTATTTGTCATTGCATGACCTTGATTTTCCATTTCGCTTAAGCGTTATATTTAATCCATAAAAAGTTAATTTTGTGTTAAATTTTTAATTGTGCTCCGCTCAAGTCAGATAGCTTAGGTTCTTGTCTCCTAAAAGTAGCCAATCTTATACGGTGACTGTTTCTAAATACTTACAGTATTATATGAAAAAAATGCAAAATGTTTATTTGGATGGAATATTATTTTTCACTACGTGGCAGGATTGCTTTCTAGTTACCGATAGATCTCAGCTGGTGTCATGATTTTCCATGACTTTTTGCACCTCTCTTTCTTCACGTCTTCAATACTTTTTCCCTGTGCCATTTCTCATTATTATATATCACTAAATTTATAGACATCCATGGTTTTGGTTGTGATGGTGTAATATTGTGGTTTATGTACCATTTTGTGTGGGTTCATGTTTTGGGCATGGTGGCCTGTCTATTCGATATATTGTTTGTCCTGTTAAGTCAGGTTATATCCCCTTGCAGTGCTTCTGTCCCTATGTCTCGGGGAGGGAGGGGGCCTAGAATCCACCCAAACTCTCTGTTTACTTGGGGGATCATTCATTCTGGCTGCGAAAGACAAGAGAGGAGTAAGATTGATCCTCTGAGGGAGAAGCTAACACCCCAGAGAGACTGTGAGAAACCCCGATTTCCCTGGAAAGGACTGCTGGAGGATTATGACTAACCTCCTGGGACATTTAAGTATAGGTTATACTCGGTGGGTGCCCGCCAAAAGTGGGGTGCTGCTGGATTGGAGTAAGTAGCCCTGGAAGCTCTGAGGCACAGACATTCAAAGCCCCGGTGAGCCAGCAGAAGGGTGAGAAACTGTTGCCGGTTACATTCTGTGGTTTTGCTGGTTATGTGTTATGTGCCATTAATTGTTTGGGGATCCAATAAAGTCTTAATATTGTGATTCCCTCACCCTGTGTTGTCTGAGTAGTGTTCCGCCCACGGTTAAGGAGGTCGGCGTTCAGTTGGGATGAGCCCTGGGCCATGCTGTCTTTCTAAAGGCGGCCGGGCCAGCGGACGAGAGCACCCGCTGACTCCCGTGTCTCCACACACATCACTAAATTTATAGACATCCATGGTTTTGGTTGTGATGGTGTGATATTGTGGTTTATGTACCATTTTGTGTGGGTTCATGTTTTGGGCATGGTGACCTGTCTTTTCGATATATTGTTTGTCCTATTAAGTCAGGTTACATCCCCTTGCAGTGCTTCTGTCCCTATGTCTCGGGGAGGGAGGGGGCCTGGAATCCACCCAAACTCTTTGTTTACCTGGGGGATCATTCATTCTGGCTGCGAAAGACAAGAGAGGAGTAAGATTGATCCTCTGAGGAAGAAGCTAACACCCCAGAGAGACTGTGATTTCCCTGGAAAAGGACTGCTGGAGGATTATGACTAACCTCCTGGGACATTTATACCATTACTGGACGATTTTACCCTCTGTGTGGTGGATTAATTGATGGACATTCTGGATTGAATGGAATAAATATTCTTTGGATGGTTCAATCATCTCTCGCTCTGTTGATTGTGTGATACGGGAGAAGGACCCCGTGACAGCTACGTGGCAGGATTGCTTTCTAGTTACCGATAGATCTCAGATGGTGTCATGACTTTTCATGGCTTTTTGCACCTCTCTTTCTTCACGTCTTCAATACTTTTCACTGTGACATTTCTCATTATTACACATCACTAAATTTATAGACATCCATGGTGTGATTTCTTTGCCTGTGTGGATTGGATGGGTTGTTACCGATATCTGGTGAGAAATTCATGTCAACAGCACCTCTACAAATACATTTACTTAGAAAAATAGTTACGTGGTACTTACTTATTACAACCACTGTATATGCTTCTTTAGTTGTTATGGTTTTCCACAACAACACAAGGTAAAGACCTTCACTACTACACAGTTGCACACTTCTTTGAGTAAACAGTATCACACTACCTTTGAGCTCTGTTTTTCTGTTACATATACTAGTTGTAGACTAGTTGTCTTAAAGAGGTAGTCCACTACTTTTACATTGATGGCCTATCCTTAGGACAGGTCATCAATGTCTGATAGGTTGAGGTCCGACACTCCACACCCCCATCAATCAGCTGTTCTTGGTTCCGGTGGTGGCAGCAGGCAGCCAGAAATGCTTAGCTCCTGAGCTGCTCCATCTTCTGATAGTGGCTGCGGCCGGGTACTGCACATCCATCTCCCATTCAGATAAATAGGAGGCAGATCTGCAATACCCGGCTGCGGCCACTATCAGAAGGTGGAGCAGCTCTGAAACTGAGCATTTCTGTCTTCCTGCTGCTGCCACCGGGACCGAGAATAGCTGATCGTCGGGGGGTGCGGAGTGTCGGACCCCGACCTATCAAACATTGATGACCTATACTAAGTATAGGTCATCAGTAGAGTTGAGCGCGGTTCGTGGTTCGTGGTTCTCCAGTTCGCGGCTCGAGTGATTTTGGGGCATGTTCTAGATCGAACTAGAACTCGAGCTTTTTGCAAAAGCTCGGTAGTTCTAGAAACGTTCGAGAACGGTTCTAGCAGCCAAAAAACAGCTAAATCATAGCTTGGTTTCTGCTGTAATAGTGTAAGTCACTCTGTGAATCAAACTATTATCACATTTCAGTGTATAGTGTGCGTGAACAGCGCCTTCAGATCACTGCTGTTTCTATAATGGCGATCGCCATTTTTTTTTTTTTTTTTTCTTGTCTTCCTTCCCTAAGCGCGCGCGTCTTGTGGGGCGGGCCAGCATGTCAGCCAATCCCAGACACACACACAGCTAAGTGGACTTTGAGCCAGAGAAGCAACGGCATGTGTGATAGGATCTGCATGTCACATGTCCCTGCATTATAAAACCGGACATTTTCTTCACGGACGCCATTATCTGCCTTCTGCGTCTTTGGTGTCAGACATCACTGTCGCAGCTCCGTCTTCCTGAGTCCTATAGCCGATACAGCTGTATGCGCTGCATACACAGCGTTAGACAGCTTAGGGAGAGCACTTTATAGCAGTCCTTTTAAGGGCTCCAACCGGCAGGGTCAGAGAGCCATAGGTGACAGGTCCTGCAAACAGCAACAGCGTCTGTGTAGCCCAGGTCAGGGATTTCCTACCTGCATTTCACCATTAGGAGGGAATAGAAAGGCAGTCTTCCATTCCTCTACCCAGAGCACCACAATCCTGCCACTGTACCCTCTTGTCCTCTGCACACTCCAACTGATAACTAAGCCATTATACTAGCAAACACTCAGTGTACCTAGTGGCATCCTATACGTGGCTATTGGACTTTGCTATAGTCCCACTAGTGCAAAGACATTTGCAGAGCGCGTCTGCCTGCATTGCACACTACAACTCATTCTAACCAAGCCATTATACTAGCAAACACTCAGTGTACCTAGTGGCATCCTATACGTGGCTATTGGACTTTGCTATAGTCCCACTAGTGCAAAGACATTTGCAGAGCGCGTCTGCCTGCGTTGCACACTACAACTCATTCTAACCAAGCCATTATACTAGCAAACACTCAGTGTACCTAGTGGCATCCTATACGTGGCTATTGGACTTTGCTATAGTCCCACTAGTGCAAAGACATTTGCAGAGCGCGTCTGCCTGCGTTGCACACTACAACTCATTCTAACCAAGCCATTATACTAGCAAACACTCAGTGTACCTAGTGGCATCCTATACGTGGCTATTGGACTTTGCTATAGTCCCACTAGTGCAAAGACATTTGCAGAGCGCGTCTGCCTGCGTTGCACACTACAACTCATTCTAACCAAGCCATTATACTAGCAAACACTCAGTGTACCTAGTGGCATCCTATACGTGGCTATTGGACTTTGCTATAGTCCCACTAGTGCAAAGACATTTGCAGAGCGCGTCTGCCTGCGTTGCACACTACAACTCATTCTAACCAAGCCATTATACTAGCAAACACTCAGTGTACCTAGTGGCATCCTATACGTGGCTATTGGACTTTGCTATAGTCCCACTAGTGCAAAGACATTTGCAGAGCGCGTCTGCCTGCGTTGCACACTACAACTCATTCTAACCAAGCCATTATACTAGCAAACACTCAGTGTACCTAGTGGCATCCTATACGTGGCTATTGGACTTTGCTATAGTCCCACTAGTGCAAAGACATTTGCAGAGCGCGTCTGCCTGCGTTGCACACTACAACTCATTCTAACCAAGCCATTATACTAGCAAACACTCAGTGTACCTAGTGGCATCCTATACGTGGCTATTGGACTTTGCTATAGTCCCACTAGTGCAAAGACATTTGCAGAGCGCGTCTGCCTGCGTTGCACACTACAACTCATTCTAACCAAGCCATTATACTAGCAAACACTCAGTGTACCTAGTGGCATCCTATACGTGGCTATTGGACTTTGCTATAGTCCCACTAGTGCAAAGACATTTGCAGAGCGCGTCTGCCTGCGTTGCACACTACAACTCATTCTAACCAAGCCATTATACTAGCAAACACTCAGTGTACCTAGTGGCATCCTATACGTGGCTATTGGACTTTGCTATAGTCCCACTAGTGCAAAGACATTTGCAGAGCGCGTCTGCCTGCGTTGCACACTACAACTCATTCTAACCAAGCCATTATACTAGCAAACACTCAGTGTACCTAGTGGCATCCTATACGTGGCTATTGGACTTTGCTATAGTCCCACTAGTGCAAAGACATTTGCAGAGCGCGTCTGCCTGCGTTGCACACTACAACTCATTCTAACCAAGCCATTATACTAGCAAACACTCAGTGTACCTAGTGGCATCCTATACGTGGCTATTGGACTTTGCTATAGTCCCACTAGTGCAAAGACATTTGCAGAGCGCGTCTGCCTGCGTTGCACACTACAACTCATTCTAACCAAGCCATTATACTAGCAAACACTCAGTGTACCTAGTGGCATCCTATACGTGGCTATTGGACTTTGCTATAGTCCCACTAGTGCAAAGACATTTGCAGAGCGCGTCTGCCTGCGTTGCACACTACAACTCATTCTAACCAAGCCATTATACTAGCAAACACTCAGTGTACCTAGTGGCATCCTATACGTGGCTATTGGACTTTGCTATAGTCCCACTAGTGCAAAGACATTTGCAGAGCGCGTCTGCCTGCGTTGCACACTACAACTCATTCTAACCAAGCCATTATACTAGCAAACACTCAGTGTACCTAGTGGCATCCTATACGTGGCTATTGGACTTTGCTATAGTCCCACTAGTGCAAAGACATTTGCAGAGCGCGTCTGCCTGCGTTGCACACTACAACTCATTCTAACCAAGCCATTATACTAGCAAACACTCAGTGTACCTAGTGGCATCCTATACGTGGCTATTGGACTTTGCTATAGTCCCACTAGTGCAAAGACATTTGCAGAGCGCGTCTGCCTGCGTTGCACACTACAACTCATTCTAACCAAGCCATTATACTAGCAAACACTCAGTGTACCTAGTGGCATCCTATACGTGGCTATTGGACTTTGCTATAGTCCCACTAGTGCAAAGACATTTGCAGAGCGCGTCTGCCTGCGTTGCACACTACAACTCATTCTAACCAAGCCATTATACTAGCAAACACTCAGTGTACCTAGTGGCATCCTATACGTGGCTATTGGACTTTGCTATAGTCCCACTAGTGCAAAGACATTTGCAGAGCGCGTCTGCCTGCGTTGCACACTACAACTCATTCTAACCAAGCCATTATACTAGCAAACACTCAGTGTACCTAGTGGCATCCTATACGTGGCTATTGGACTTTGCTATAGTCCCACTAGTGCAAAGACATTTGCAGAGCGCGTCTGCCTGCGTTGCACACTACAACTCATTCTAACCAAGCCATTATACTAGCAAACACTCAGTGTACCTAGTGGCATCCTATACGTGGCTATTGGACTTTGCTATAGTCCCACTAGTGCAAAGACATTTGCAGCACGTCTGCCTGCGTTGCACACTCCAACTAATTATAACTAAGTTGCATTGTCAGGGATATTTATTCTTTATTATTCTGCTGTTAATAAAGCTAGACCACCACTGCAATCTTCACCACCTCTCAATTTTTACTACCACATTTTCAGTCCACAATCTTGTCGCAATCAACATGAGTGGCAAAATGACAGATGCTGGTGGAAAGGGGAAGAGGCGTGGTGGAAAAGGCAAAAAAGGTTTTGTCCGTGGGGAAGGTGGCAAAGCTCCATTATCATCTGCTGAAGATAGACCATCTACCAGCAAAAGTAAGATGTCTACTACTTACCGTGGACAATCCGATGTGCTCCCTTTGTTACGGACACGAACAACAGGAACAAAGGTAGATGATGGGCAAAAAAGGAAAATGCTTGAATGGATCTCAAGTGGTCCAACAAGTGCCCTCTCTGCCACTTCAAGTACCGCATCCAAAAAACACCAGTCCTCTGAGTTGTCATCCCAATCAAACTTGCTTTCTCCCAGCTCTGAAGTCTCCATCAGCCCTGCACAGTATGGTGGAACTGAGATGGCTGAGTCTGCAGAGCTGTTCAGTCACACTATAGCCTGGGAATCAGAGGTCTGCTCCCAAGCTACAGTGAGTACAGAACAGGAAATGGTCTGCAGTGATGCCCAGAACCTTTGTGACTCAGATTCAGGCCGTGAGGACCAAGTTTCTGAGCATAATGTTGACCCTTTGTCACAAACTGTAACACCTGTGGTTATAGACAATGAGGAACATACTGATGAAGATGAGACGCAGATACCCGATTGGGATGACAACTTAAATATTCCGTCAGGGCAAGAAGAGGCTCGGTCTGAGGGGGAGGGGAGTGCAAACACAACAATTGATGATGACCTTCTAGATCCCACCTACTGTCAACCCCCAGTCAGGCACTCGAGGAGGTCAACAGAGGCGGTGGAGGAGGATGCAACCGACGACGAAGTTACCTTGCGCCTTCCTGGACAGAGTCGGAGCACTGGTAGCACGTCTACAACTGCATCCTCAGCCACCACTCTGCCTATGAGCATTATTCGGGGTGGATCAACAGGTCGCATGGCCTCTAAGCCTTGCCTAGCCTGGTCCTTTTTTCACATCGAAAAAGATCGCCCAACTCATGTGATATGTAACATTTGTCATGATTCTGTTAGTAGAGGTCAAAACCTCAGCAGTTTGACAACTTCTTCCATGAATCGTCACATGACTAAATATCATAAGTCCCGGTGGGAAGCTCACCGTGCTGCAATGCGGCCTAGTGGAGCGAACCATCCACCGCCCGCCCCTTCCACTGCATCCGCGCGCTCTTCATCTTCTAGGACTGTGGGGACAGCTGCCACACCTGTTTTTCCACGCAAAACTTCCACCACTGTAACCGCAACAGGCAGTTTGCTTGTAAGGTCGTCAGTTGGTTTGGAAGGGGAAACAAGTGAGTGTGTACAGCTCTCTCAGACATCGATAGCACCAACGTTGGATGAAGGCAACATCATGTCTCCGCCTGCACTTTCCTCACAAACCTGCATTTTTCAAGGGACACCCTACTCAACACCGTCTACACACAGCAGCCAGATCTCTGTCCCTCAGATGTGGTCAAATAAAAGGCCACTTCCTCCGACCCATGACAAAGCTAAGAGGTTGACTCTATCCCTCTGTAAGCTGTTGGCTACCGAAATGCTGCCTTTCCGCCTAGTGGACACACAGGATTTTAGAGACCTTATGTCTGTCGCTGTGCCCCAGTACCAGATGCCTAGTCGCCACTACTTCTCTAAGAAAGGTGTGCCCGCGCTACACCAGCATGTCGCACACAACATCACCGCTTCCTTGAGAAACTCTGTGTGTGAACGGGTGCATTTCACCACCGATACTTGGACCAGTAAGCATGGACAGGGACGTTACATGTCGCTGACTGGGCACTGGGTAACTATGGTGATAGATGGTGAAGGGTCTGCTGCACAAGTCTTGCCGTCCCCACGACTTGTGTGTCAATCCTCTGTCTGTCCAAGTTCCGCCACTGCTTCTGCATCCTCCACCTCATCTGGGTCCTCCACCTCCGCCCCAAGCCTGCCTGGTCAGGCCACCAGCGTTCTCACTGCGCAGAAGGAATCACGCACCCCTCATTACTATGCTGGCAGCAGAGCGCAACGGCATCAGGCGGTCTTTAGCTTGACATGTCTTGGTAATAAGAGTCACACAGCTGAGGAGTTGTGGTCAGCTTTGCGGTCCGAGTTTAATAAATGGTTGTCTCCACTCAAACTGCAGCCTGGTAAGGCCGTGTGCGACAATGCTGCAAACCTGGGTGCGGCACTTCGCCTGGGCAAGGTGACACACGTACCTTGTATGGCTCACGTTTTGAACCTTGTCGTGCAGCAATTTTTAACACACTATCCCGGCCTAGATGGCCTTCTGAACAGGGCACGAAAACTGTCAGCTCACTTCCGCCGTTCAAGCGCCGCAGCAGAGCGACTTGCATCGCTCCAGAAGTCTTTCGGCCTGCCGGTTCATCGCCTGAAATGCGATGTGGCGACACGCTGGAATTCAACTCTCCACATGTTACAGCGACTGTGGCAGCACCGCAGAGCCCTGGTGCAATACGTCATGACGTATAGCCTGGGCCAACGAGATGCAGAGGTGGGGCAGATC
This sequence comes from Anomaloglossus baeobatrachus, assembly GCF_048569485.1. NCBI lineage: Eukaryota > Metazoa > Chordata > Amphibia > Anura > Aromobatidae > Anomaloglossus > Anomaloglossus baeobatrachus. Next base: position 73,783,716 of record NC_134356.1, read on the forward strand.
ACCCTGATGGAGTGGTCTCAGATCAAGGACCTATGCACCCTTCTGCACAGTTTCGACATGGCGACGAATATGTTTAGCTCTGACAATGCCATTATCAGCATGACGATTCCAGTCATTTACATGCTGGAGCACACGCTAAACACTATTCGGAGTCAGGGGGTGGGACAACATGAAGGGGAGGAACTACAGGAGGATTCATATGCGCAAGGGACAACAACATCACGAAGGTCCAGACGTTCATCATCACCAACGCAGCAGGCATGGGACCATGGGGGACAGGGATCGACAAGGGCGCATAGTAGCAGGCGAAATGTTGAGCAAGGTGCAGGAGAACATGAAGAAATGGAGGACGAACTGTCCATGGACATGGAAGACTCAGCGGATGAGGGAGACCTTGGTCAAATTTCAGTTGAAAGAGGTTGGGGTCAGATGTCAGAGGAAGAAAGAACGGGTAGCACCTCTATGCCACAAACACAGCATGGACTTGGTCCGCATGGCTGCGCAAGACACATGAGTGCCTTTTTGTTGCACTACCTCCAACATGACAGTCGTATTGTCAAAATTAGAAGTGATGATGACTACTGGATTGCCACACTATTAGATCCCCGGTACAAGTCCAAATTTTGTGACATAATTCCAGCCATAGAAAGGGACGCACGTATGCAGGAGTATCAGCAGAAGCTGTTACTAGATCTTAGCTCGGCTTTTCCACCAAACAACCGTGCAGGTGCAGGGAGTGAATCTCCCAGTTGTAACTTGACAAACATGGGACGGTCTCGTCATCTTCAACAGTCTACCCGTACCAGTAGGACCTTTTCTGGTGCCGGTAACAGCAATTTTATGGAATCTTTTCATAATTTTTTTAGACCCTCTTTTGCAAGGCCACCAGAGACAACAAGTCTGACACATAGTCAACGGCTGGAGAGGATGATACAGGAGTATCTCCAAATGAACATCGATGCCATGACTGTGCAACTGGAGCCTTGCTCCTTTTGGGCTTCAAACCTACAAAAATGGCCAGAGCTCGCAACTTACGCCTTGGAGATTTTGTCGTGTCCAGCTGCCAGCGTTGTCTCTGAACGTGTATTCAGTGCTGCTGGGTGTGTGCTGACAGATAAGCGCACGCGTCTGTCCAGTGACAATGTGGACAGACTGACGTTCATCAAAATGAACAAGTCATGGATCCAGAAGGAATTTACTACCCCTGTGTCATCCTGGGGAGAGTAAATGCTTGTGGATTTGGAATGTGCTTGATGCAAATCAAAACATCCTGTTTGCAACTAGGGCCCAAGTGCTGCCACTGATGGGGTGGGTGTCTGTGTGGCCCAATTTTTGGAAAAAAGGGAGACTCCGCTTGGAGTAACCCTTGCTTACATTGTTTTTAAAAGAAGCCAAGATGAACAAGTCATGGGTCAGCAAAGACTTTGCTACCTACCCCGGTGTCATCCTGGGGACGGCTAAGAATAGCGTATTTTTGAATGTGCTTGATGCAAATCAAAACATCCTGTTTGCAACTAGGGCCCAAGTGCTGCCACTGATGTGGTGGGTGTCTGTGTGGCCCAATTTTTGGAAAAAAGGGAGACTCCGCTTGGAGTAACCCTTGCTTGCTGTGTTTTTAAAAGAAGCCAAGATGAACAGAGCTGGGATCAGGAAAGACTTTGCTACCTACCCCGGTGTCATCCTGGGGACGGATAAGAATGGCGTATTTTTGAATGTGCTTGATGCAAATCTAGCTGTGAAGTGTACAACTGGGGCACAACTGCTGCCACTGAATGGGTGGGTGTGTGTGGGGCCCAATTTTTGGAAAAAAGGGGAGACTCCGCTTGGAGTAACCCTTGCTTACATTGTTTTTAAAAGAAGCCAAGATGAACAAGTCATGGGTCAGCAAAGACTTTGCTACCTACCCCAGTGTCATCCTGGGGACGGCTAAGAATAGCGTATTTTTGAATGTGCTTGATGCAAATCAAAACATCCTGTTTGCAACTAGGGCCCAAGTGCTGCCACTGATGGGGTGGGTGTCTGTGTGGCCCAATTTTTGGAAAAAAGGGAGACTCCGCTTGGAGTAACCCTTGCTTGCTGTGTTTTTAAAAGAAGCCAAGATGAACAGAGCTGGGATCAGGAAAGACTTTGCTACCTACCCCGGTGTCATCCTGTGGACGGCTAAGAATAGCGTATTTTTGAATGTGCTTGATGCAAATCAAAACATCCTGTTTGCAACTAGGGCCCAAGTGCTGCCACTGATGGGGTGGGTGTCTGTGTGGCCCAATTTTTGGAAAAAAGGGAGACTCCGCTTGGAGTAACCCTTGCTTACATTGTTTTTAAAAGAAGCCAAGATGAACAAGTCATGGGTCAGCAAAGACTTTGCTACCTACCCCGGTGTCATCCTGGGGACGGCTAAGAATAGCGTATTTTTGAATGTGCTTGATGCAAATCAAAACATCCTGTTTGCAACTAGGGCCCAAGTGCTGCCACTGATGGGGTGGGTGTCTGTGTGGCCCAATTTTTGGAAAAAAGGGAGACTCCGCTTGGAGTAACCCTTGCTTGCTGTGTTTTTAAAAGAAGCCAAGATGAACAGAGCTGGGATCAGGAAAGACTTTGCTACCTACCCCGGTGTCATCCTGGGGACGGCTAAGAATAGCGTATTTTTGAATGTGCTTGATGCAAATCAAAACATCCTGTTTGCAACTAGGGCCCAAGTGCTGCCACTGATGGGGTGGGTGTCTGTGTGGCCCAATTTTTGGAAAAAAGGGAGACTCCGCTTGGAGTAACCCTTGCTTGCTGTGTTTTTAAAAGAAGCCAAGATGAACAGAGCTGGGATCAGGAAAGACTTTGCTACCTACCCCGGTGTCATCCTGGGGACGGCTAAGAATAGCGTATTTTTGAATGTGCTTGATGCAAATCAAAACATCCTGTTTGCAACTAGGGCCCAAGTGCTGCCACTGATGGGGTGGGTGTCTGTGTGGCCCAATTTTTGGAAAAAAGGGAGACTCCGCTTGGAGTAACCCTTGCTTACATTGTTTTTAAAAGAAGCCAAGATGAACAAGTCATGGGTCAGCAAAGACTTTGCTACCTACCCCGGTGTCATCCTGGGGACGGCTAAGAATAGCGTATTTTTGAATGTGCTTGATGCAAATCAAAACATCCTGTTTGCAACTAGGGCCCAAGTGCTGCCACTGATGTGGTGGGTGTCTGTGTGGCCCAATTTTTGGAAAAAAGGGAGACTCCGCTTGGAGTAACCCTTGCTTGCTGTGTTTTTAAAAGAAGCCAAGATGAACAGAGCTGGGATCAGGAAAGACTTTGCTACCTACCCCGGTGTCATCCTGGGGACGGATAAGAATGGCGTATTTTTGAATGTGCTTGATGCAAATCTAGCTGTGAAGTGTACAACTGGGGCACAACTGCTGCCACTGAATGGGTGGGTGTGTGTGGGGCCCAATTTTTGGAAAAAAGGGGAGACTCCGCTTGGAGTAACCCTTGCTTACATTGTTTTTAAAAGAAGCCAAGATGAACAAGTCATGGGTCAGCAAAGACTTTGCTACCTACCCCAGTGTCATCCTGGGGACGGCTAAGAATAGCGTATTTTTGAATGTGCTTGATGCAAATCAAAACATCCTGTTTGCAACTAGGGCCCAAGTGCTGCCACTGATGGGGTGGGTGTCTGTGTGGCCCAATTTTTGGAAAAAAGGGAGACTCCGCTTGGAGTAACCCTTGCTTGCTGTGTTTTTAAAAGAAGCCAAGATGAACAGAGCTGGGATCAGGAAAGACTTTGCTACCTACCCCGGTGTCATCCTGGGGACGGCTAAGAATAGCGTATTTTTGAATGTGCTTGATGCAAATCAAAACATCCTGTTTGCAACTAGGGCCCAAGTGCTGCCACTGATGGGGTGGGTGTCTGTGTGGCCCAATTTTTGGAAAAAAGGGAGACTCCGCTTGGAGTAACCCTTGCTTGCTGTGTTTTTAAAAGAAGCCAAGATGAACAGAGCTGGGATCAGGAAAGACTTTGCTACCTACCCCGGTGTCATCCTGGGGACGGTTAAGAATAGCGTATTTTTGAATGTGCTTGATGCAAATCTAGCTGTGAAGTGTACAACTGGGGCCCAAGTGCTGCCACTGAAGGGGTGGGTGTGTGTGGGGCCCAATTTTTGGAAAAAAGGGAGACTCCGCTTGGAGTAACCCTTGCTTGCTGTGTTTTTAAAAGAAGCCAAGATGAACAGAGCTGGGATCAGGAAAGACTTTGCTACCTACCCCGGTGTCATCCTGGGGACGGATAAGAATGGCGTATTTTTGAATGTGCTTGATGCAAATCTAGCTGTGAAGTGTACAACTGGGGCACAACTGCTGCCACTGAAGGGGTGGGTGTGTGGGGCCCAATTTTTGGAAAAAAGGGAGACTCCGCTTGGAGTCACCTTGCGGTGTTTTACATGACTTTAGAAGGGCGTGCCATGCCTATATCTGTGTGTCCTCCTCTTTTTCCTTGTCCAGCTGTTTTGTTTTCGCATGAGTACATGTCCTTGTCACTTTCCCATGTGTTTGTGTTGTGTTGTGAGTTGTTTGTCACCTTTTGGACACCTTTGAGGGTGTTTTCTAGGTGTTTTACTGTGTTTGTGATTGCCTGCCATTGTTTCCTATGGGCTCGAGTTCGGTTCGTCGAACGTTCGACGAGCCGAACTCGAGCCAGACCCCCCGTTCGGCGAACCGCCTCGAGCCGAACCGGGACCGGTTCGCTCATCTCTAGTCATCAGTGTAAAAGTAGTGGACAACCCCTTTAAGAATACTTATAGACTATACAATGTTCTACTGCTTTCCACTGATGAGTAGCAGAATGGCAAACCAAAGTCTACAAATAAAGGTTCAGGTTTGGCTCTATGTCCTAAGTCGCAGCAAGGCTTAAGGTTTGATACTGACTTTATCAATTGCTACTTTCAACAGTTAGCCCTAGAGTCCCCCTTCTCTTTGTCTGTGAAGAGGCTATTTGCAGTGGCGTAGCTACTGCTTTTGCCGTCCGGGGCGGTCGTCAAATTTGCCCCCCCCCCACCCGTTGGCCGTTGATAATCCAGAAATTTTCAAAAATTTGGAAAACCATCAAAATATTTATTTTTCATGGAACTACAATCAAAGATCTAATTGTAGACTGCTGCTATTAGTCCTAGACTTTCACCTTTTTACACACATGTAGGCCTATTATACACGCACACAGCTCTGCTGCATACATGCAGACAGACACACACAACTCCACTGCATACATACACACACAACTCTGCAGCTGCTGCATACATACGGACACACACAACTCTGTAGCTGCTGCATACATGAATATGACTTGCCCACCCTAGGCCTATGGGACACTCGGTGCCGGGCCGGACTAGTCCGGGGGTCGTCAGTGGTGGCGGGGCCCGGCTCCGTGGCCCTGGTGGGTGTCAGTTTAAATATGGCTGATGACTTGGTGATGAATAAAGTTTGTGTTCGTGACGCCACCTGTGGTCTGCGGCTATTAAGCCGCCGCTGCTGTGTAAGGCCTCCGGGGTGATGATATGGCAGCAATGATGGTACTGCTCCCCACAGGTGGAGCAATGCCCCGGGGCACACTGTTGGTGCTTGTGAGTGTCTATGCAGGTGAAATAACAGAGGCAACTCCAAGGGTGCAGTTTCAAGCTCTTTACTCACAGTTCTTGTCAAGGCCGGCAGGAACCCTTGGACTGCTGGGACCACTGTTGGGGACCTCCGCCGTTCCTGGGTGATTCTTGGAGCAAAACCCGGTACCCTTCTCTTAAGTGTCTCCGTCTTCAGCTGTCTTCCTAAGCCTTGCCCTTTTGTAGGATAAACCTGGCTTGGTCTCCACAACAGCCTCCAGGCTGGGGGGGTCACCTGTCGGCTGATTACCCCTTTTCTAGAAGTTCTGCTATGGGCTGTGGCCCGGGGAGCTTACAACATTCCCTGGGCCTCGTTTTTTACTGTTTGGAGATGATTTTGCGCTCCTCCGGTTTCTAGGGACTGTCCCCTGTTGCAGCTTGATCCCTCCACCGATGGTCCTGTGGAACAGGCCACCGCAGCTCTACAGCTACCCGGGGCCCTGGGACCCCTTCTGTTCTCTGCTTGGTGTCACCTGGACCCTCTGAGTCCCAGGATCTTCACCAGGAAGCGTCTCTTTCTTCTTTCTTTAGCTCCTGCCTAACTAGAGCTCTCTTTCCTTTCACTTCTCCTCCTTGCCTGCCTCCTGCAGACCTCCTCCTCCTTCCCCACACTCTCTCTATCTGCTCACACTAGACTTTCCTTTCTGTGTCTGCTCTCATGTGGCTCCTCCCACCTCCCCAGTTGCTCTGATCTACCCTATAGGAGCAGGGATGGGTCTTACGGCCCCTCCCAGCATGCAGCATGGGAGGGTTTCTGCCACTATCCCTGGTCCCAGTGTGTTCCTAGCAATGGGTGTAGTGTGGATTTACCAGGGGACCGGTGTTCACTCCCTTCCTCACTCAGAATGGGCATCACACCGCTGGATGGGGTGCAATGACCTGTGGCGACGGAAGCCTCAGGGGCGCCACAAATACATACAGACACACACAATTCTGCTGCATACATACAGACACACACAGCTCTGATGCATACATACAGACACACACAGCTCTACTCGATTTATACAGACACACACAGCTCTACTTCATACATACAGACAAGTCTGCAGCATACATACAGACACACAACTCTGCTGCAGACACACAACTGCATACAGACAGACACACAACTCTGCAGCATACATACAGACACACACAGCTCTACTGCATTTATACAGACACACAGCTCTACTGCATACAGACACAAAACTCTGCAGCATACATACAGACACACACAACTCTGCAGCTGCTGCATACATGCATACATACAGACACACACAACTATGTAGCTGCTGCATACATGCATAGACACACAACTCTGTAGCTGCTGCATACATGCGATACATACAGACACACACAGCTATGTAGCTGCTGCATACATGCATACAGACACAACTCTGCTACATACAGACAGACACACAGCTCTACTGCATACATACATACACACACAACTCTGCTGCACATATAGACACACACGCGGCTTTTGGGGTCCCGCAAACGCGGCTGCTGCAGAGCTGAGGCTGCACCAAGCACAGGGCAGATGTAGCAGAGCTGAGCCTGCACCAGACACAGGGCAGATGTAGCAGAGCTGAGCCTGCACTGAGCACAGGGCAGATGTAGCAGAGCTGAGCCTGCACCGAGCACAGGGCAGATGTAGCAGAGCTGAGCCTGCACCGACACACGCGGCTCCTGGGGGCCCGCACACGCAGTTCCTGAGGTGGGGAAAGCCCATGCAGCTCACTGGGGCCCATAAACCAGATGGCTGGGAGGGAGTATACAGGTCAAGGGGGGGAGGGGGGTAGCACTTACCGCTCGGACACGGATGAGAGGGGGCCCACACAGCGCCGGAGGCCAGCGCTGTGCTGGGAGTTGCTGGCTGGCACTCCTTCATCTCTGTGGGACAGAGCAGGATGCCGGGCGGTAGCTCCGCCCACAGATGAAGCTCAATCCAGCAGGACACTGTGGTCTGCATGTCTTAAAGAGACAGCAGCCACAGTTTCCTGCCGAGGACTCCGGTCCCCGGAACTCGGCCCGGGGGCAGCAGAACTGAAGGCGAGTGGCCAAAATGCCGCCCCCCTGACACGTGCCGCCCGGGGCGGACCGCCCCCTCCGCCCCCCCCTTTGCTACGCCACTGGCTATTTGCATATGAAAAACCATATGATGATACACATTAATACAGTTTTTTGATTGCCCAGGACATGTAGTTGGGCTTATTTTATATAGATTTGTTTTATAACAATGTAGATATGACTTTGTTATATATGTATGTTAATATATAGTACAGTTAGTTATATTTTGAAGCTCAAAGCTAGATAATTTTGATAAAACCATTGTTATATCAGCAGCAGATTATCTCAAGAGGACTAGTAAGCCTGCTGTCATGTTGTCCAGTCATGCACCCACCACTGATTGGCAGCTTTCTGCCTATGCACAGTGTACACGGAAAGCTGCCAATTAGTGGTGTGGGTGGGGTTATACAGAGCTCAGCATTTAGAAAACTGTTAAGGATTTTATCAAAACTGTAGTAATTAGAAAAAGTAAGTGATATCAATATTTCACAGTTTTATCACTCAGTAGAAATCAGGACTAAAGGAGCAAAACAACATTGTGACGAATGAAACATCAAAACCTTTTCATGGTTTCACAGTAAGAGGTGGAACATCTTTATTTTCAAATATACAGACACCTAATAGATTCCGCATGTCCTTTCATATTTGTTTCTGAGAAACTTGGACCTGACTTCTGAGTTGTAATGTCGATAAAGCATTTCCACTGAAGATCAAAAATACACTCGTTTTATAACCGGACATCTGGCAAATCCTGCAGCCCTTTTATCAAGTGGAAACTTTATTTTCAAGATACTGTGTCATCAGAAAATAACTCAAGTTTTTATGATAAATGTCATTTTAATTTCTTTACTTTTTTCTTTACTTTTACTTTACACGGAACCGGTCACCAGATTTGGGGCCTATAAGCTGTGGCCACCGCCAGTGGCCTCCTATATGCAGCGTTCTGACATGCTGTATATAAGAGCCCAGGCCACTGTGTAGAATCACTTTATAATACTTACCTAAAACGGTCGCTGTGGTGGAGTTGGGTCATATGGGCGCCTCCGTTCTCCGGTGCCGGCGCCTCCTCTTTCGGCCATCTTTGTTGTCCTTCTGAAGCCGGTTTGCATGACGCGTCCTACGTCATCTACACTCGCCGGTATTGAGGTCCTGTGCAGGCGCACTTTGATCTGCCCTGAGCAGGGCAGATCAAAATATTGTAGTGCGCCTGCGCGGGACCGCGAGTGTTTATGACGTAGGATGCGTCATGCCCCCAGGCTTCAGAAGGAGGACAAAGATGGCCGAAAGAGGAGGCGCTGGTACCTGATAACGGAGACGCCCATCTGACCATTCTGCACCGCAGCAACAGTTTAGGTAAGTATTATAAAGTGATTTTTACGTTCTACACAGCGGCCTGGGCTCTTATATACAGCATGTTAGAATGCTGTGTATAAGAGTCCAGTGATGGTGGTCGCAGCTTGTAGTCACCAAATCTGTTGACATGTTCCCTTTAAACTATCTTTGCATTTTGTAATTTTGTTTGTATTTATTTTACTTATGCACTTTATTTTATTTCTTTGAGGATAGTAACCAATATTAACATACATTTAATAAACACCAGCATCATTTTTAAATGAGAATACAATTACATTTCACAGTAACAGAAGAACAAATAGAGGAAAACAAGCAAACTACCATTCTTAAATGGAGTCTGTCAGCAGTTATTTGATATGTAATCTGAGAGCAACATGATGAAGGGATTGATTTCAGTAACGTGGCACTTACTGGACACTGTGTTGCAGTTTCAATAAAATCAGTGTTTTATCAGCAGGAGAGTATCACTACAGGATTTGGTGTCTTGTGTGTCTGTTTAACCCTGCCCCCATCACTGATTAGCAGATTTCTGTCAATGTAAAGTGTACACAGAGAGTGGCCAATTAATGATGTGGGTGGGGTTATACAGGGCTTAACATTGTGAGCACTGCTAAATCTGCAACAAAGAAAATAGTGTCTGTGTCAAAATGACAGCATGCAGACCAGTAAGTGACACATCGCTGGAATCATTGTCTCAGCCCCTACATCATGCAAAACCTGGTGAGAGATTCCCTTTAGGAATACATAAATAGGTAGGGGATATATTTATGAAGGGGTATATGAGTAGGTTATGTGTTATGTTAAAGCCCTTAAATGATCAGAGACATGATGGTATTGCTACAGTGGTGTGAAAATGTGTTTGCCCCTTCCTAATTTCCTATTCTTTTACATGTTTGTGACACTTAAATCTTTCAGTCCACCAAACAAATTTAAATAGTAGACAAAGATAACAGAAGTAACCACAAAATGCAGTTTATAAATGAAGGTTTTGTTATTACGGGAAAAAGAAATCCAAACCTAGAAGTAATCATGTGAAAAGTGATCCCCCCTTTATTTATATTTTAATTGTGGTTTATCACATCTTTGGGAAGCTAAGTTCAATTTCCCTAGCCCCAGCCAGGTCTGATTACGACCACACCTGTTCTCAATAAAAAAATCACTTAAATAGGACCTGCCTGACAAAGTGAAATAGACCAAAAGATCCTCAAAAGCTAGTCATCATGCAGTGATCCCAAGAAATTAAGTAACAGATGAGAAACAAAGTAATTGAGATCTATCAGTCTGGAAAGGGTTATAAAGCCATGTCTAAAGCTTTGCGACTCCAGCAATATTTATTTTAATTTGAATATATTTTCCTTTATTTTTTTTAGTCCTCATAGGAGATTTTAATCTTTGATCCTTCCACAAGAAGCTGTCACGCTCCCAGTCCGACCGCACCTCTCACCACCCGTCTCTCCAACCCCTGGGGTCCCCGCTCCCTGCCGCACCCGCTCTTCTGCTACTCTGTCCAGACCTTTTCCCCGTCGGCTCCGGCTCCGTGCCGCTCACTCACTGCAGCCACCTGCGCTCCAGCATCCTGCCTCTCCTCCTGTGGTCTCGGCTCTGACTTCCATGTTGCGGCCCTCACACATGCACACTAGGGGTCACGCGCGCGCACTCACCTTGACTTAAAGGACCAGCACAGCTGTCCGAAATATCACTAATAAGTAACCTTGGGTATTTAAGACTTGCTACTCCCCATGGCCAGTGCTTGTTCAACGTGTCCCTGTAGCTTGTCTCTTGTACTAGTTGTTCTGGTCCCTCTATGCCTGTGCTTGGTGTAACTCTGTCTCTGCTTGCAGTTCCTGAGTACCGTTCTGAGCACACACTCCAGCCTGATCCCAGTAACCTGCTCCAGTCTCCGCTTCAAGACTTCAGCCTGATCCCGTTAACCTGCACCAGTCTCCGGTTCTGGACTTCAGCCTGATCCTGTCAACCTGTACCAGCCTCTGCCTCCGGACCTCAGCCTGAGCCCGTTAACCTGTATCAGTCTCTGCTCCTGGACTTCAGCCTAATCCCTGTGACCTGCACCAGTCTCAGTTCTGGACTTCTGCATGATCCCGTTAACCTGTACCTGGTCTAGATCGGATCCTGCATCCACTGACTCTTGCTGATCTCAGCTTCTGTGCATCTAGGCCTTCTGCGGTTATGCAGGACAGTCCATGTATAGGGGTTCGCTCGAAGCGGCGTCGCAGGGGAATCCGATGCATGGTCCAGTGGGTCCACTCCCAGGACTATCCTTACAGAAGCTTATACTTTATACTTCTTGTATTGCCATATACAGTATAAATTGCAGTCTCCTTTAAAGCTCAGCTTATAACTGAGCTTTTGAGAAATATCAAGATGATGACATTGGGGGCATTTAAGTAATTATATAGCCAACCACTGCTGGGTAGGTAGACGCCTGCAGTGTACTACAGCTGGCATTTGCTATGTATGGAGTAGACACTGCTCCTAAACCGGGCCCCTACATACTTGTGACATACATCTATGGCATGATGCACGACGGGGTTAAATGACCTCCGAGTAGCTTGCATGTAGCAGCCGATCGGTGGTTGTTTAATGGCTGCATTGTGTAATGGGTAATTCTCACATAGCGAGATCGCTGCTGAGTCACAGGATTTGTGACGCACCATTGACCTCATTAGTGATCTCGCTGTGTGTGACACTAAGCAGCGACTTGGCCCCTGCTGTGAAGTCGCTGATCGTTACACACAGTGCTGGTTCATTATTTGCTCGTTGCTCTCCCGCTGTTAAGCACACATCGCTGTGTTTGACAGCGAGAGAGCAACGATCTGAATGTGCAGGGAGCCGGCGTCTGGAAGCTGCGGACGCTGGTAACCAAGGTACACATCGGGTAACTAAGCGAAGCGCTTTGCTTGGTTAACCGATATTTACCTTGGTTACTAGCGTACGCTTCTCTCAGGCTGCCAGTACTGGCTCCCTGCACACGTAGCCAGAGTACACATTGGGTAACTAAGCGAAGCACTTTGCTTAGTAACCCGATGTGTACCCTGGCTACGAGTGCAGGGAGGCACTGCTAAGCGGTGTGCGCTGGTAACCAGGGTAAATATCGGGTAACCAAGCAAAGATTAACAGCTCACCAGCGACCATGTAGCGACGCACCAGCGATCCTGACCAGGTCATGTCGTGGTCGGAATCGCTGGTACGTCGTTTAGTGAGATGGTACCCTAAATCCAGCATTACTATCTCTTCTCTAGAGATCTCTCATTATCATCACAGGCAGGATAGTGACAGATAACACCTGTATGGAAATAGAATGGAATTCACCATTTACATTAGTTGAGTCACCATTCCCTCCTGTGCTTCTACACAACAACCTTTACATATATCACAGAGCACGCCTAGTAGTGCTACGGAATATGTTGGTGCTATATAAATAAAAATTATTGTTATTATTATAGTCTAACAGTCTCCAGACTGTTTCTGGCTTCAGTTTGTGTGTTTGCTGTAAAGCATATCTCTAAATGCTAAGCGTTTAGGCAACATGGCGGACCCCATAATCATGTCCAGAATATAAAACAAAACATTTGCAATTAGAAAATGAAGAACAGGCTAGTGCGGAATATATAACCTGTATCTGGTTTTAAGCATTAAAAATAATATAGGTGATAGATTCCCTTTTACATGGCTGTGCTGTACGTTAACAGAAAAATGCAAATAACCCAGCATGGCTTAAAAAACCCAAAACAATAAAAAAAATACTCAGCTTCCAATCCCCCTCTTTATAACCAGGTCCTCTGTTGGTCTCCATGCTTTCCTGTTATGATCCGGAACCATGGAAGATCAAAATAAATCTCTGCCTCAGAAAAAGACTGCAAAAGGTATAGCAAGCCCCCCACATACAAAGACTACGGTGATATAGGAAAATACAATATACAGATGGATGATAGGATCAGCAAAGGTGAGGCCCCACTGACTAAGTAGGAAAGGATAGGAAAGGGGCTGATGGTGGCCAGAGAAAAACCCTACAAAACCCCAAATACCTGATAGTACAAAAAGGTCCTCAGATCGCACGATCTGCACTCCGTCCTATATCAGGCGCTCTTGTCAAACCAATGAACAGAAAACAGGAACAATTACAAATTTAAGAAGCAACAAACACATGGACTTATAGGAGCAAAACTCCAAATATAGCTGCAGGGAGCTTCCCAGCAAAGCAACAGAGAGGGAAGATTCCTGCATGCAAATAAACTGAAAACAACCACAATGATTGATAACACAGATAAGAACAAAAGAACAAAAACAACATAAGAAAGAACCAAGCACTTATCTGGGGTAGATGTGGTCAGAAGCAAGATGAAAAGGCTGGAGAGCTACAGGACAATGATAACCGGCTCAGCCTGCCAGGAGGCCAGGGTTCAAATACGTAGAGAGTTAGCAATGGAAACGCCCATTGCCCCAGCACACCTGGTCTCTGTCCACACCAGTCCTGGCGGACAAGAGGGAGCCTCACAGCAGCAAAAGCATAACTGACATTCACAACACTTTCCCCTCTGTGACCACTGCAGCCAATCAATAGCCAATTTTTCATTAATGCCAGTGATTATCTGCAGAGGTCACAACTCCATTCAGCTGATATCGGAGATTGACTGTGATATTGAACTGTCTTAGCTCATTATTGATGTTCAGATAAACCAACTATCTAACGCAGGTACAGGAATGGGTCGGCCCTTGGTGCTGCTGTCCTTTGCTAGGGAGACTCTGTGTGCAGACATGGTGTCGGACGGGGTGCATGACACTTACTGCTTTGGGCCGGTGCTCATCACTCCTGCTGCCAGTCGTCGATGCTGTTGGGTAGTAAGACACGCAACACCAGAGTTCACTTGGCCAACCAGTTTTGTTTACTTTTATTCTTCACACCATTATGACAGATATGGCCTTCTTTACTCTCTCTTTGGGATACTACTATTTGTTCTGTCCCCTGCTATCTCGGACCTCATCCTTAATACTCCAGGGTCTGCACCTCCTTTGCAATAATACCACACACCTTTGTCTGCCTCTGGGCCCCAACGGCTTCTCTTGCCGGCGGATAACTCTCTAAGCCCGTCGGGGTGAGACGTAGGCTCCAAACCACCAGAGTTTAGTTCTGATAAATCTAATAACACACACACACACACACACACACACACACACAGTAACAGACATATATTAGGTCACACACACACACACACACACACACACACACACACACACACACAGTAACAGACATATATTAGGTCACACACATACTCTCCTTCTCCTAAACATAACATGATGAGTTAACAGTTGTATAAAAATGTAGATTTCAAGTGACCCCAGGTTTAGTATTCTGATGAATACTAACAGCAAGGCCAGGTCTTCTCATCTTGAACTGACTTCCTCACTTCTCAACTGACTTCCTCTGGAGCTGCCTTTCCTAATCATACCCCCTGCCATCTGTAACTCCTCCCTTTTTACTACTTTAACCCTATCTTCTCTAACATTTCTTCTAAAACTCACTCTATCACCGGCTAACCCAACCACTACATGGCAGCATTTGGTAACCTGTTAAACAGTCCTAATGCTGTTATATCTGGAACCTATTCTTCTCTAAAACACTTAAATATCAACACTTAGGCCGGGGCCACACGGGGGACTAATGCGATCCTCGCATGACACTCGGCTCACACTAGCAGCACAGCGGGAGCTGAGTGTCATGCGAGTGTCACTGCGACTGAGGTCCGATCATGCGATTGGACCTCAGCTGCTGGGGGCAGGCCGGCACTGAGGAGGGGAGGGCCGACGCTGAGGAGGGGCGGGCAGGCGCTGCGGAGGGGAGGGAGTTATTTATCTCTCTCTCTCATCCGTAACCGGCTATTGCCATTCTCACCCTGCACTCGCAGTACACCGGTGTTCTGCGAGTGCAGTGCGATTTTTCTCTCGCCCCATAGACTTGAATGGGTGCGAGAGAAAACAGGATAGCATTAGAGTCATAACATGCTGCGATTGTTTTCTCGGGCCGATTAGTGCTGAGAAATAATCGCTCATTGGTGCTGACACATAAGCTAACATTGGTCTGAGTGGAATGTGATGTTTTATCGCATTCCACTCACTCCGGTTTTCATGCCGTGTGTCTTAGGCCTTACATATAGAACATTCAACAGTAAATGATAGATACATAAGACATAACACAGTTATATCATGTGGGCACCGCCCACCTATTACACAGGCAGGCAATGGCAGAAGAGTCACAAATTGGAGAGACTGGATATTCCATATCAACTGACCGCTAGTGCAGCATAGATTGAATGTGTAATCATGTTATTGAGAGATATGCCATTAGTACTTTTTATTTTAAGTTATTTGAAGCATCCTGTCATATTTTACGTATTCTCAAAGCTAAATAAGAACACTCAAACTTGCACATAGGCATAGATAGATAATTGTGTTCAAAAAATGTAACAACTTTTTAGTAGAATTAGAAGACTTCATTCATTCAAACTTTCAGAATATACTGACATATGACTTGTACTTATCAGCATTTAACACAATAAAGGCACCTACCTGCTTTCATGCCTCACTTATTTTAGATTTAGGGGTACTTTGCACGCTGCGACATCGCAAGCCGATGCTGCGATGCCGAGGGCGATAGTCCCCGCCCCCGTCGCAGCTGTGATATCCTTGTGTAAGCTGCCGTAGCGAACATTATCGCTACGGCAGCTTCACATGGACTCACCTGTCCTGGGACGTCGCTCTGGCCGGCGACCCACCTCCTTATTAAGGGGGCGGGTTGTACGGCGTCACTGCGACGTCACACGGCAGGCGGCCAATAGGAGCGGAGGGGCGGAGATGAGCGGGATGTAAACGTCCCGCCCACCTTCTCCCTTCCGCATATCCTACGGGAGCCGCGGTGACGCCGGTAGGAGATGTTCCTTGCTCCTGCGGCTTCACACACAGCGATGTGTGCTGCTGCTGGACATCGGACCATCGCGTCAGCGTACTTATGGATTACGCCGACGCTGCACCGATGATACGATTACGACGCTTTTGCGCTCGTTAATCGTATCATCTATGCTTTACATACTATGATGTCGCCTGCGATGCCGGATGTGCGTCACTTTCAATTTGACCCCACCGACATCGCACCTGCGATGTCGTAGTGTGCAAAGTACCCCTTAGGGTCATTGGATCCAAAACAGCATAAAACCCTAAATGTGTGACTCCAAACGTAATGTATTCAGTTCAGTATATCTGATGTAGAGAATAGTAAAACAATGACTAGTAAAACCACAGATCACTTGTGTTGCCCTCACTGAGACCACACTACATCCTGTTATTCATCCGTACGTCTATCCAAGCGTGACTTCCGTATCTTATAGGACACTAAAAAATTGAAATTCAGCACATTCTTGGAAATAATCCATATTTCTCTTCTCTGTCTGCAGTTTAATAGTTACAATATGTCCCTTACAGTCTTTGATACTGAAAAATTTGCTGCATGTGGCATTGAGAAATTGTCTCTCTAAAGTTTCCATGAGAAAACAATATAATGGTTCTTTTTCCACTGCTGGCTTGACCCCGACAGAGCTTTTCTGTAATAATGATCTCAGTCTTCCTACTAAAATATTTCAGACTTTTTCTGTTATTTGTTTGCCATCAATTACAAAATAAAGCTTTGATGACAGTAAAATGATATGCGCTCACTATATCTTTGTCATCCGGATTCCGCCTGGAGTATAATTGAAAAAGCGCCCCCTCCAAAAAAAATGAACATAATGCAAAGCAATGTCAAAATGACCCTCCTGTGCACAAGTTCCATCTTATGTCACTACTTATAACATAGAATCATAGAATGGTAGAGTTGGAAGGGACCTCAAGGGCCATCGGGTCCAACCCCCTGCGAGTGCAGGCTTTCCTAAATCATCTCAGCTATATGTTTATCCAGTTTCTGCTTGAAGATTTCCATTGATGGAGAGCTCACCACCTCCCGCAGTAGCCTGTTCCACTCTCTGACTGCCTTCACTACCTCTCGTGGTCACCTGTTACACTCTCTGACTGCCCTCACTACCTCCCGTAGTCGCCTGTTCCACTCCCTGACTGTCCTCACTGTCAAAGTTTTTCCTAATGTCTATTCTAAATCTCCTTCCTTTTTAGTTTCATCCCATTTGCTTCTTGTACTTCCTTGTGCTAATGAGAATAGGGTAGTTCCCTCTGCACTGTGACTACCTTTCAGATATTTGTAAACCGCTATTAAGTCTCCTCTCAGCCTTTTCTTTTTCAAGCTAAACATCCCTAGTTCTTTTAGCCGTTCTTCATATGACATGGTTTGCAGACCTTCTACCATCTTGGTTGCTCTTCTCTGGACTTGCTCCAATATATCAATGTCTTTCTTGAATTGAGGTGACTAAAGCTGTACACAGTATTCTAGGTGGGGTCTGACCAGGGCAGAGTATAGGGGAATAATTTCCTCTCTTGATCTAGATTTAATGCTTGTCTTGATACATCCCAGAATTTTTTTGCCCTTTTTAGCTGCAGCATCACATTGTTGGCTCATGGTGAATCTGGGATCCACTATTTTGCCCAAGTCCTTTTCCCCGGTTCTATCACCTAGTTCTATTCCTTCCACACTATATATGCTTTTTACATTTCTTTTACTCAGATGTAGGAATTTGCATTTGTCCCTGTTAAAAACCATTCTGTTCTCCTCAGCCCATTGTTCGAGTGTGTCTAGATCCTTTTGAGCCTTAAAGAGTTTGAAGGAAGAAACTTTGATTCTTCTGTATGTACTTGAAAGTACAGTAAAGAACAAAGGCAGTTGCTGCCACAAAAAAGATGCCAGAGAAAACGCTTCAGGAAAACGACTGATGGCATTTTCTGATGCGTTTGTGCCTTGAAAAAGTTGATGCTGACATTTTATTGACGCCATGTGCATATGGTGTAAGTAAATCTGAAATCTTATATCCTTATTCTTATATTGGATGTACCAAACTCACAAGCGGTATTTATTTGCTCTCATCTCTCTATTCTTCTCTGAAGCCACTTGCTGAATTTATTACTGTAGCACATTTCCAGCAGACAAAAGAGAGGAAGGAAAATGCGCTGCGTGCGCTGTGACACTGTGCGGCGGGGCGCAGGCAGGGTCAGTGCGCATACACACTCATGTTGGCAATATTCAAGCAAAAGCATGGGAAGGCCCCCGTTATGCAAATGAAGAGGTGTAACGGTGCACCAAATTCTGGGCCATGCCATGGATGACCAAAGACCTCTCTTTGGAAACAAAAAGTTAATAGTTTTTTTTCTCAAGCACTGTACCAGAAACAGTATGTTTTTATATGGGCTAAGTTCATAGTTACATAGTTACATAGGTTGGAAAATGACCTAGGTCCATCTAGTTCATCCTTCCTCCCCCACTTACAACCCTACATAGCTCATTTAAAATGAGGGTGACAGACTCCTTATAAAGAAGAAGTATTGCAGTAATACAAAGCATACCACCACTTATTGTTATGACTGGGCTATCACCAAAATGGCAGGTCTTCTAGAGTGTTCCTTGCATGCCCTGCAGAATTTTAATTCATGATGGTGTAGTGTGTTACTAATGGTAATCTTTGAGACTGTGGTCCCAGGTCTCTTCAGGTCATTGACCAGGTCCTCCCATGTAGTTCTGGGCTGGTTCCTGACCTTTCTCAGAATTATCCTTAGCCCACGAGGTGAGATCTTGCATGGAGCCCCAGACTAAGGCAGGCTTTGTGTGAAGCCTCGCTGATGCAGTGTCGGTGCATTACCTTCAGGGACTCCACGCAGCTGGATCTGGTCACAGGTAGGAGATCTTCTATTTGTCGTGACGCCACTCTCAGAATTGCGGTCAGTGGGGACCGCCACTGCAGATTAAGGGATGCCTGGGGCTGATGGTGGGTGCAGTCGGTTGTAATAGCCTCCTGAGAGTGAGGCAAGCCCCAGGGCCCTGTGAAGATGTGTAGAACTACAAGGCGCAGAATGACTCCACACAAGCAGGATGTCTTTCAGGGTTTTTACTCACAATTGATGGCAGGGTGAGTGACCCGGGCGTAGCTGGGATGAACCAAGTGGGAACCAGGTGTCCTTCAGGCTGACTTGTGAGGGTGACTACCAACTCGCCTTCCTTAGCCCTTTTCTTTGGTTTGGGGCAACCCCGACTTTGAGTCCCTATGGGGGTCACCCAGGGAAGTTGCTGAAGCCTCACTCCCCTTCAGTTGCCGTTTGCTTGTCGCCTGGACCAGATCACTCCAGCTGCTTGCCTCCTGCGAACTATGGGCCCTAACTGTGGCTACGTGGCTGCGGCTTTTGTGGTGTTGTGGCGTGGGCTTTGAGAGCCCCACACCGGCAGGTTTAGCAAGGAAAGTTGGATCTATCCCCGCACCGGGATCTGCCGCCCGTTTGGGCCTGGTTCTCCCTAGCAGTCTCCTTACTTCCCACTCCGTTGCTCTCTCTCTAGCTGAGGATGGATTTCGGGTAGCACTCCTAGTTGACCGTTCTCCCCCGTCGGTAGCCACTGCGCGGGCGCTGTCAGACTGCACAGCCCCAGGGGTCTGCTCCTCACTCGAGCTCCCTGAACTCTACACTGAACTGGCTCACTGCCCCTCCTCTCCTGTTCTTGCCTACGCCACCTAGCAACCAGACTCTCTTACCACACCCCTTGAGAGGAGATGGAGGCTTTTGGCCCCCTCCACTATTCCAGTGGAGGTGAAGGCTTTTCCCCCTCCTGGGATCCCCAGGGGTCCTCTCAAAGGTACATGTGTGAGACCTGATCACTATGCGCCTGTGTTCCACACCCCGGTCAGCCTTCTGGATTACCTGTATTGTACTGTCCCCAGCATGGGTGCAGTACTCAGTGGTGCCTGACCAGGTCAGGGGCGCCACATTCCCCCTTAGTTATCACCAGCACGTCCTCGGGCTGCAAGACAACATTTTAAAATGCATAAAACATTAAAACATGTAAAACATTTTTAAGATCACCAGGTACCATACATCACCACCCTCCACCCACAAGTCCGTTAACCCACCCAAAACCCTTTCACGTTGGCCGCGCCTTCAGCCACTTCTGGCAGGATGTAGAGGCGGCTTTCATGGGCTGGTGGTTTCAGGGTATACCTGGCCTGGTGGATCCGCGCCTTCAGCCTCTTCTGGCAGGATGTAGAGGCGGCCTCCACAGTTGGTGCTGACCAGGTACCCTCTTTGTGGTGGAGAGCCAGGCCCCATAAACAGGCATGCTCTCTGGTTGCAGGTGAGCCAAGGCCCCATAAACGGACGTGCTCCCTGGTTGCAGACGAGCCAAGCCCCTAAACAGGCTGGCTCTGGTGGTGGTACCCTCTGGTGTAACTATTTACACTGCGAGAGTTTGTGGCTATAGCCAGTTCATAGCCTTAAGGTTCATTTCTCACATCAGTTTATGTGGGCACATGCTTAAACATTTAACGTTGCAAACCAAACTTTTCAAACTTGTCAAACTGGTAACTTCTGTACTTCTTTCTTTATTTTATGCAGATTCCTCCTCACCAGGGCTTGGGCCTGTAGGGCTGCGGCACCTGTTGCTTTCTTGACCTCTTTCTTCATCTGTGGTAGTCTCATCAGTAGGTTCTTTCTCTGTTCTTTCTCTATCTCTGTCTTTCCTTTCTTCTTCTGTGTCTGTTACTTTTTCTTTAGGACATGGTGTCACATCAAGCGCATACCAGCCTCTTTCTCCTTGGTGCATGGTAAATTGCACTGAATCTCCCATTCTTAAGTTCCTTCCAGGATGTCCTCTGGGCAAATTAGCTCTAACGTCCCTTCTATTGACGAAGATGCCTTCTTTTATACCAGGTGCTACTATGAAGCCGTATCCTGATTTTAGGCTGAAATCTTCTACTACTCCTCTACAAAGGGGTCCTCTGACCTGGGCTTTGGCCCTTCTCAGGAACCGTTTCTCCTGTAGGTCTCTGGCCGTTATCTCATCTTTCTGCTCTGGAGACTGCGGTGCAGGGAAAGACTGGGTTCTGCTACGGCGCCGTGTCTTGCGGGCTTGATTCTGCTGGGCTGTTACTTCAATGCCTGCAGGCCCCCAGGTGAGGTTTCTGGGCAGATCTTCTTCAGCAGATGGTGTCAGGTCTTCTTCATCCCAGCGGGAATATGGCAACATCTCTGGCTCTGGGCATGGATCCACTGCTGGTGGCTCCTGAGTCAGCTCCTCAGCTTCCTGGCCTCCTCTCCCCCTTAGTTCTTCTGAGCACTCCTTCGGTGGCAGTGCTGGGGATGGGCTTTCATCGGCAGGCCCGGACGGGGAACTCTTTGGCGTAGTGGCGGCAGGAGTTGCCTTGGGGGTGTGCGGAGGGAGCATGTACCGGTCCACCATCTCCTGTGGGAACTTGGCCTCCAGGTCAGCCTTCAGCTGCCAGTATGCGGGGTCCTCACCTACCAGGGATTTCCTAGTAGGGACTTCCTTAGACTGGGGAGCGGTGTCTGCTCTGGCCTTACAGGCCGGGGTAAATAAGGGTACGTCTGTCTTTTCTTGGCGGGCCGCGCCTGGCATGGCGGCGGTCTGGTCTTGGCGGGCCGCGCCTGGCGTGGCGGCGGCCTGGTCTTGGCGGGCCGCGCCCGGCATGGCGGCGGCCTGGATCGGCGTCGCTGTTGCGATGGGCTCTGTGCAGGCTGGGCTGGGCGTCGCTGCAGCGATCTGGGCTTGGCGGGCCGCACCTGGCGTGGCTGCGGCCTGGTTCAGCACCTCACTTGCGGCGCGGACGAGCGTTGCTGCTGCTGTGGGGTCTCGGCGGGCCGGGCCTAGCATGGCGGCGGCCTGGGTCAGCGTCACGCCTGCGGCGCGGATGAGGGTCGCGGTGGCAGCCGGTTCTTTGCGGGCCGGGCAGGGCATCGCTGCGGCGGCCTGGGCTGGGCGGGCCGCACCTGGCGTGGCTGCGGCCTGGTTCAGCGTCGCCGCGGCGGGCGCCTCTTCAGGGACCGCGGGCGTGGCAGCAGGGGTCGGGGCATCCGGGCTGGCAGGGGCAACACTGGACTCACCCATCGGTAGCAGCATCGGGGTCTGAGTCGTCGCCGCTCGGTCTGGCACTCGTCGCGTGGCCCTCTCTTCATAGGCCTGAACCGCCGCGGTCATCCACAGAAACTCCGTCCGTCCCTCTCTAATCAGCCTTCCGACCCTGGCTTCCAGTTGATCGCAGAACTCGGCGAGCTCCCGACACCACCAGGCAGCGGAGCCTGGCTCTGGGTCTCTGCACTCAGACGCCATTTTCTCTAGCAACAAGCTGCTGGCTTCTCTTCTGCTCCGCCGTCTCTGGACGCTTCCGCTCTCTTCACAAGCGAGGTCCGAACTCTGCAGGGGATCTCTGGGTAGCCACACCTCTTCGTGGGCGGTAACTTCTTCCAGCGCGGGCTGCTGTTGTTTTTCAGCGCGCTTTTCATGGTGGCAATATGGCGGCGCTTCCAATTTTTCAAGCGGACCGCCCAGGCACATGGTCACCTGTCTGAACAGGTCTAGTCCTTATCCTGTTCGTGACGCCAGATGTGAAGCCCCGCTGATGCAGTGTCGGTGCATTACCTTCAGGGACTCCACGCAGCTGGATCTGGTCACAGGTAGGAGATCTTCTATTTGTCGTGACGCCACTCTCAGAATTGCGGTCAGTGGGGACCGCCACTGCAGATTAAGGGATGCCTGGGGCTGATGGTGGGTGCAGTCGGTTGTAATAGCCTCCTGAGAGTGAGGCAAGCCCCAGGGCCCTGTGAAGATGTGTAGAACTACAAGGCGCAGAATGACTCCACACAAGCAGGATGTCTTTCAGGGTTTTTACTCACAATTGATGGCAGGGTGAGTGACCCGGGCGTAGCTGGGATGAACCAAGTGGGAACCAGGTGTCCTTCAGGCTGACTTGTGAGGGTGACTACCAACTCGCCTTCCTTAGCCCTTTTCTTTGGTTTGGGGCAACCCCGACTTTGAGTCCCTATGGGGGTCACCCAGGGAAGTTGCTGAAGCCTCACTCCCCTTCAGTTGCCGTTTGCTTGTCGCCTGGACCAGATCACTCCAGCTGCTTGCCTCCTGCGAACTATGGGCCCTAACTGTGGCTACGTGGCTGCGGCTTTTGTGGTGTTGTGGCGTGGGCTTTGAGAGCCCCACACCGGCAGGTTTAGCAAGGAAAGTTGGATCTATCCCCGCACCGGGATCTGCCGCCCGTTTGGGCCTGGTTCTCCCTAGCAGTCTCCTTACTTCCCACTCCGTTGCTCTCTCTCTAGCTGAGGATGGATTTCGGGTAGCACTCCTAGTTGACCATTCTCCCCCGTCGGTAGCCACTGCGCGGGCGCTGTCAGACTGCACAGCCCCAGGGGTCTGCTCCTCACTCGAGCTCCCTGAACTCTACACTGAACTGGCTCACTGCCCCTCCTCTCCTGTTCTTGCCTACGCCACCTAGCAACCAGACTCTCTTACCACACCCCTTGAGAGGAGATGGAGGCTTTTGGCCCCCTCCACTATTCCAGTGGAGGTGAAGGCTTTTCCCCCTCCTGGGATCCCCAGGGGTCCTCTCAAAGGTACATGTGTGAGACCTGATCACTATGCGCCTGTGTTCCACACCCCGGTCAGCCTTCTGGATTACCTGTATTGTACTGTCCCCAGCATGGGTGCAGTACTCAGTGGTGCCTGACCAGGTCAGGGGCGCCACATTTGCACGTTGCGACATCGCAAGCCGATGCTGCGATGTCGCACGCGATAGTCCCCGCCCCCGTTGCAGGTACGATATCGTGTGATAGCTGGCGTAGGGAAAATTATCGCTACGCCAGCTTCACATGCACTCTCCTTCCTAAGGGGGCGGGTCGTGCGGTGTCATAGCGACGTCACACGGCAGGCGGCCAATAGCAGCGGAGGGGCGGAGATGAGCAGGATGTAAACATCCCACCCACCTCCTTCCTTCCGCATATCCTACGGAAGCCGCGGTGACGCCAGTAGGAGATGTTACTCGCTCCTGCGACTTCACACACAGCGATGTGTGCTGCCGCAGGAGCGAGGAACAACATCGGACCGTCGTGTCAGCGTAATTATGGATTACGCCGACGCTGCACCGATGATACGATTACAACGCTTTTGCTCTCGTTAATCGTATCATCTAGGCTTTACACACTACGATGTCGCATGCGATGCCGGATGTGCGTCACTTGCAATTTGACCCCACCGACATCGCACCTGCGATGTCGTAGTGTGCAAAGCCGCCCTAAGTAAGAATGACATGTAAAAGAAAGAGTCCACAGCACCCCAGTCAAATAAATGTCCGTGTAATAACACAATCAGCAACTATGGAACGCACGTCCACAATCAAGGGATCACTTGAAATGACATACCAGTATTAAAGATGACAGCGTTCCTCTGGGTGAACAATAAAAAATCTCTTTATTCCATCAGATGGAAAAAACAGCAGCAACATTTTGACCTTGTGGTCTTTGTCGAGCATGCTTGACAAAGACCACAAGGTCGAAATGTTGCTGCTGTTTTTTCATATGATGGAATTAAGAGATTTTTTATTGTTCACTCAGAGGAACATTGTCATCTTTAATACAAGTAAGATTCACACTCATCTTGTGTTTCTTCCATTTCCTAATAATTGTGCCAACAGTTGTTGCCTTTAGAGCTAAGCACAGTTCGAGGTTCGAGGTTCGCCAGTTCGTGGTTCGAGTGATTTTGGGGGCTGTTCTAGATCGAACTAGAACTCGAGATTTTTTGCTAAAAGCTCGACAGTTCGAGTTACGTTCGAGAACGGTTCTATCAGCAAAAGCAGGGCTTTTTACAGCTACAGTGTGCAGGGAGCCTTCGCTGGCAGCCTGCCAGAAGCTGGTAACCAAGATATACATCGGGTATCCAGGGTATCCACGCAAAGCGCTTTGGTTAGTAACCCGATATTTACCCTGGTTACGCGTGCAGGGAGCCAACACTTCCCCGCTAGGCTCTGCCTCCTCCTGCACTCAGCATGTACACACACACACACTCACACTCACCTGTCCAGCCATGCAGTCCCCGGCACTGACGTCCTCAGCGCCACATGGCCCTGCTAGGCTCCACCCACTTTGCACTCCACCGCCCACACACATTACCCCGCTAGGCTCCGCCCACCTCACACCCGCACACATAGCCCCACTAGGCTCCGCCCACCTCACACCCACACGCATTACCTCGCTAGGCTCCGCCCACCTCGCACCCACACACACATTACCCCGCTAAGCTCCGCCCACCTCACACCGCACACATGGCCCCGCCTTGCTAGGCTCCGCCCATCTCGCACCCGCACACATTACCCCGCTAGGCTCTGCCCACCTCACACCGAACACATAGCCCCGCTAGGCTCCGCCCACCTTGCACCGCACACATAGCCCCGCTAGACTCCGCCAACCTCGCACCGCACACATTACCTGCTAGGCTCCGCCCACCTCGCACCACACACATAGCCCCGCTAGGCTCCACCCACCTTGCACCTGCACACATTACCCCGCTAGGCTCCACCCACCTCGCACCGAACACATAGCCCCACTAGGCTCCGCCCACCTCGCATCACACACATTACCCCGCTAGGCTCCGCCCACCTCGTACCGCACACATAGCCCTTTTAGGCTCCGCCCACCTCGCACCGCACACATAGCTCCGCTAGGCTCCGCCCACCTCGCACCCGCACACATTACCTCGCTAGGCTCCACCCACCTCGCACCGCACACATTAGACCGCTAGGCTCTGCCCACCTCGTACCGTACACATAGCCCCGCTAGACTCCGCCCACCTCGCACCCGCACACATTATCCCGCTAGGTTCCGCCCACCTCGCACCCACACACATTACCTCGCTAGGCTCCGCCCACCTCGCACCGCACACATAGCCCCGCTAGGCTCTGCCCACCTTGCACCCGCACACATTACCCCGCTACGCTCTGCCCATCTCGCACCGCACACATTATCCCGCTAGGCTCCTCCCACCTCGCACCAGACACATAGCCCCGCTAGGCTCCGCCCACCTCGCACCGAACACATTACCCCGCTAGGCTCCGCCCACCTCGTACCACATACATTACACTACTAGGCTCCGCCCACCTCATACCGCACACATAGCCCCGCTAGGCTCCGCCCACCTCGCACCGCACACATAGCCCCGCTAGGCTCCGCCCACCTCGCACCCACACACATTACCCCGCTAGGCTTCGCCCACCTCGCACCCGCACACATTACCTCTCTAGGATCTGCCCACCTCGCACCGCACACATAGCCCCGCTAGGCTCTGCCCACCTCGCACCCACACACATAGCCCCGCTAGGCTCCACCCACCTCGCACCCACACACATTACCTCGCTAGGATCCGCCCACCTTGCACCGCACACATAGCCCCGCTAGGCTCTGGCCACCTCGCACCTGCACACATTACCCCGCTAGGCTACACCCACCTCGCACCGAACACATAGCCCCGCTAGGCTCCGCCCACCTTGCATCGCACACATTACCTCGCTAGGTTCCGCCCACCTCGCACCGCACACATAGCCCCGCTAGGCTCCGCCCACCTCGCACTGCACACATTACCCCGCTAGGCTCCGCCCACCTCTTACCCGCACACATTACCCCGCTACGCTCTGCCCACCTTGCACCGCACACATAGCCCCGCTAGGCTCCGCCCACCTTGCATTCCGCACACATGGCCCCGCTCGGCTTACCTGCGGTGACAAAAAGTCCTGCCCTCCCGACCTCAGCACTGACACTGTCCTCCATGGCTGCCGCTTCACAGCTGTCACTGCAGCCCGAGACTGACTAGCGGTGACGTCACGGGCCGCTCGCGATACTTGGCTGTGAAGGTCATTGAGCTCAGTGACAGGTGCCGTCAGCAGTGCAGGAGGTCGTCACCGCAGGCAATGTACCTCGCTCCTGACAGCAGCACTTGTCATGCCCTGCAGTGACCTGGGCTGACCTATTAATGTTAGCTCAGATCACTGCATTGCTCTCCCAGCCAATGGGGAACATTCTGTTCTTCATTGACTAGGACAATGACTATGGTATGGATCGTCATGGGAACCGCTTGGATTACAGCAGACCTGGATTTGTTTTTCTTTCTAATAAATTGGTGAAAGAGGCAATGTGTTGGGCAGTGTTTTTTCAAATAAAAATGTGTTTGTCGTCTATTTTTTTTTTTTTTTATTACTGACTGGGTTGGTGATGTTGGGTATCTGATAGACGCCTGACATCACTAACCCCAGGGCTTGATGCCAGGTGACATTACACATCTGGTAATAACCCCATATATTACCCCGTTTGCCACCGCACCAGGGCACGGGATGAGCTGGGGCGAAGCACCAGGATTGGCTCATCTAATGGATGCGCCACTTCTGGGGCGGCTGCGGCCTGCTATTTTTAGGCTGAGGAGTGTCCAATAACAGTGGACCTCCCTAGTCTGAGAATATCAGACCCCAGCTGTCTGCTTTACCTTGGCTGGTGGTGCAATTTTGGGGGGACCCCTACGTGTTTTTTTTTTTTTTTTTAAATTATTTATTTAATTTAAAATAACAGCGTGGGGTGCCCTCAGTTTTGGATTACCAGCCAAGGTGAAGCTGCCAGCTGTGGTCTGCAGGCTGCAGCCGACTGCTTTACCCTAGCTGGCTACAAAATAGGGAGAACCCCACGTCATTTTTTTTTTTAAATGTATTTATTTATTTTGGTAAATACAAGGCTAAGCACCCCTTAGTGCCACATGAAAGGCACCAAAGGGTGCAAAATTACAAAATGCAGGAGAGTGGGACATTATGTGTCTTTCTGCCATTATAATGACAGAAAAGACTGATATGAAGTGTACAAGCACAAGAAAACCACCATAGCGCTCTACGCTGTGAAAAGCAGTAGAAAATGGCACTGGAGTGAACATGTGACCGCCTCATGTAGGCTGAAGCTATGGATCCTGGGTAAATTTATTTATTTTTCCTCCTTCAGTTTTTTTTCAGTTCGCCAAAAAAACGGAAGGCACACGGATGACAAACGGATGACATACACACGTACATGTACATGTGTCACGCTCCCAATGCCTCGGCACCACTCCTTACCCACTGATCCAGTCGCACCTCCATGGCACCGCTCCTTACCCACTGATCCGGTCCATGTGTCCACCGGTCACAGCTGCCGCTCCCGCTCGTGCTCTCCTGTGTCCTGTCCCCAGTCTCATGTGTCTGACTCATGCTTCTGTATAGGGTCGGGCCGCGCCCAGTCACCTGGTCTTATAGGCCCAGCACTGCTGCAGCAGAATATGACATGAGGCTGTGCTGGGTATATAAGACTGGCCTTGCCATGTGGGCTGGGCCTGATCAACGTGTCTTGTAAGCCTTGTCTTGAAAGCTAGGTGCTCAGGTCCTCCTTGTGCCGTGTCCTGTGATCATACTATTGCCTGACATTCCTACCCGGCACCTGTGCCGGATTCCTGCACTGTCTCCAGGAACTCTGAAGCCCCAGTGACTGTTCTACCCGTCCCCTGTGGGATGCAGTCCCTGCCATGCTAGTGCTCCGGCTACCGTGCACCCAGGCCTCCGGTGGGGTGTACGGCCCAGTGGATCCACCACCCAGACCTAACAATACGGAACGGAAACGGATGCCACACGGATGCATCCTTGAAAAAAATGGACCGTTTTTTGCAAACCGCAAAAACGGATCGGTCGTGTGAATGTAGCCTTATTCTAATCTGCCGTTTATAAACAGCAGGCAGAAATAAGTGAATAGCGCCCCCCAGCGTCAGAAAATCTCCGGGGTTTCAGGGGTAGCTGAGACCCTGGAGATCATGATTCAGGTTGGTTTGTCCTGTCCCCGCTCACGTGATCACCGGTATACACCATATACCAGTGATCACGTTACAGTAAATGACAGCGCCGGTAAAAAATTATTTATCTCCCATCTGGCATGAACAAACATGTCCGATGGGAGATAAATCTCCTCCCCGGTCCCCCGGTGTCGCCAAAGTGCCCCCCCCGACCCCCTCCCAGAAAATCCAAGATGGCCGCGCGCACAGCAGCGCGCCGGCCGCATTCACCCTACTCCTCTGATTTCTGTCGCATGTGCCATGACACTCCTCCCCAGGCCCTGCCAGGTCACCCCCTATAACCCCACCGGTGTGTCCCACGGTACCTATGCAGCGTTGATCCCCCGCAGCCCCCTCCGTCACAATAGACGCTGACGCATGCACAGAGCGGCTGTCAGCTCAGCTTCCTGTGTTCAGACACAGTGAGTGGTGGTAACCATGCATCTGTAAGCTACTGCAATGCCCTGCTCATGAGGTAAGGAACATAGTTGATCAGGAAAGCTATACTACATTTCCAAATGGAGGGATTTGCTTTTATAGTTGCCCTGCTGAACGACTACAAAACATGAGAGTCCATTATACGCCACAAGAAAACATGTCTAAATAGCGAGCTCTGTTGTTTAGTATTCATTCAGCTGGATAACTGGACTTAAAGGGGTATTCCATTTCCAAGATCCTATCCCCAATATATAGTAGGTGAAATAGCAATAATATCAGCAAATACCAATATTTGGAAATGTAGAATAGTTCTCCTGATTAGGCATGCCCTTACCTCATGAGCAGGGCAATGGAGCTTTGGTAGCAACAGTTACGACATCGACTCTGCTGCGTGGGACCCCTTTATTTTTTTTCCTTACAATAAATTGGTGAAAGAGGGAATGGTTTGGGGAGTGTTTTTTCAAATACATTTTTTTTCGTCTGTTTGTTTTGTTAGTACTGACAGTTTGTGATGTCGGGTATCTGATAAACGCCATAACATCACAAACTGCTGGGCTTGATGTCAGGTGACTTTACAGCTAGTATCAACCCCATTTATTACCCCGTTTGCCACTGCACCAGGGCACGGGATGAGCTGGGGTGAAGCGCCAGGATTGGCGCATCTAGTGGATGCGCCAATTCTGGGGCACCTGCGGCCTGCTATTTTTAGGCTGTGAAGTGTCAATAACTATGGACCTTCCCACCCTGAGAATACCAGACCACAGCTGTCCGCTTTACCTTGGCTGGTGATCCAATTTGAGGGGGACCCTACTTTTTTTTGTAATTATTATTATTTATAAAATAATTATAAAAAAGAGCCTGGGGTGACCTCCACATTGGATCCCCAACCACGGTAAAGCTGCCAGCTGTGGTTTTCAGCCTACAGCCTTCTGCTTCACCCTAGCTGGCTATCAAAAATGGGGAGACCCCACGTCATTTTTTTTTAAACTATTTTTTTAAATAAAAAAAATTAATGGGCTTCCCTGTATTTTGATTGCAAGCCAAGGTAACGCCAGGCAGATGGGGGGTGGCAACCCGTAGCTGTCTGCTTTATCTGCGCTGAGAATCAAAAATATCGCGGAGTGCTATGTCATTTTTTTAATTATTTATTTTTACAGCACTGTCATGTCAGGCAATCAAAATACAGGGAAGCCCTTTTTTTTTAAGCTATTTAAATAAATAATTAAAAAAAATATATATGGGCTCCCGCTGCATTTTTTGTATTGCTAGCTGAGGGTAATCCAAGCAGCTACTGGCTGCTAACCCTCACTGCTTGGTGTTACCTTCACTGGCAATGGAAAATTCAGGGAAGCATTTTTTTTTGCCAAAAAAATGACGTGGGCTTCGCCATATTTATGTATGCTAGCCAGGTACAGCAGGCAGGTACGGGCTGCCCCCAACCCCCAGCTGCCTATTTGTACCCGGCTGTGAACTAAAAATATAGGGAAGCCCTTTTTTTTTAATTATTTCATGAATTTCATGAAATAATTAAAAAAAAAAACGACGTGGGCTTTGCCCCATTTTTTTGTCCAGTCGGGTACAACTAGGCAGCTGGGGATTGGATCCGCAGCACAGGTTAGCCCGAGGTTTCTGTGCTCCTCTGCTGCGAATTGCAGTCCGCAGCCGCCCCAGAAAATGGCGCTCTCATAGATTCGCCATCTTCTGGCACTGTATCCAACTCTTCCAGCAGCCCTGAAGCCGGGTGGTTTGCTGGGTAATAATGAGTTAATACTAGCTATGTTTTACTAGCTAGTATTAAGCCAGAGATTCTTAATGTCAGGCACGTTTGACTTAGCCATTAAGAGTCTCCAATAAAGGGTTAAAAAAAAAACACCACACAGAGAAAAAATACTTTAATAGAAATAAATTATTATAATTATTATTATTTATTATTATAGCGCCATTTATTCCATGGCGCTTTACAAGTGAAAGAGGGTATACGTACAACAATCATTAACAGTACAAGACAGACACAGACACACTTAGAGACTCCATCTTTATTACCCCCTGTCACCCCTCCACGATCCATGGTCTTCTGTCTTCTTTCTCCTTCAACACATGCAGCTCTGTCTGCTCCATCAGACAGCACTGCATGGGGGTAGACGCTGTGCTCCGTGCAGAAATCACTCTGTGAGAGTGACCACAGGCTCCCGGCTGTAAGCGGTGGCACGGGTTGCCATAGCAACGGTGCTCCGATCACGTGATTCCGGTGCCGCTGCGTGCTGGTAGCGGGACGTCCCCGTCACTGCTACCAAGCGAGTTGCTATGACAACGGTGATCTCCGTTATTGACTGGCTGTGTGACCGGTCAGGAGCCGGCTTCTGCAGACGCTGGTAACCACGGTAAGCATCGGGTAACCAAGAAGCCCTTTCCTTGGTTACCCGATGTTTACCTTCATTACCACCGTCCGCCGCTCTCACGCTGCCAGTGCCGGCTCCCTACTCCGTGCACACATAGCCAGACTGCACATCGGGTAAAATTAACCCGATGTGTACTCTGGCTAGGAGTGCAGGGAGCCAGCGCTAAGCAGTGTGCGCTGGTAACCAAGGTAAATATCGGGTTGGTTACCCGATATTTAGCTTAGTTACCAAGCGCAGCATCGCTTCCACGCGTCGCTGCTGGCTGGGGGCTGGTCACTGGTTGCTGGTGAGATCTGCCTGACGGCTCACCAGCAACCCGTGTAGCGACGCTCCAGCGATCCCTGCCAGGTAAGGTTGCTGGTGGGATCGCTGGAGCGTAACAGAGAGATGCAATGTCAGGTCCTAGCATGTCAGCATCATAGTCATGTGACCAGTCTGTAGCCAATGAGATAATAGACACGTGACTGGTCACATGGCTATTTTGACGTCACGATAGGTCCTGCATCCCTGCTGGCAGTGCTAGTTACCAGGAAGATTCAGCGATCATCGGATGGAATAGCGGCAGGAGACAGAGTGCAGGACGGATCACGGGGACAGGTAAGTGTTATGGCAATGTTTATTAACTGTATGTGTACATTTATAATGTGTTTTTATGTGTTTGTGATTGCCTCCCATTGTTTCCTATGGGGTTCGCCGAACCGGTTCGCCGACCCAAACTCGAACCAGACCTCGGTTCGGCGAACCGAACTCGAGCCGAACCGCGGCCGGTTCGCTCATCTCTAGTTGCCTTCTCACCAAGCTGCTTGCCTATTGTCCTGTAGCTCATCACAGCCTTGTGCAGGTCTACAATTTTGTACCTGGTGTTCTTGGACAGATCTTTGGTCTTGGCCATGGTGGAGAGGTTGGGGTGTGATTGAGTGTGTGGACAGGTATATTTTATACAGGTGACGAGTTTAAACAGGTGCAATTAATAGAAGTAATGAGTGCAGAGTAGGAGGCTTCTTAAAGAAAAAATAACAGGTCTGTGAGAGATAGAATTCTTGCTGGTTGGTAGGTGATTAAATACCTATTTCATGCAATAAAATGAATAAAAAAATATACATAGCATTTAAAAATCATATAATGTGATTTTCTGGATTTTTTTTTATTCTGTCTGTCACAGTTGAAGTGTACCTAAGATAAAAATTACAGACCTCTCCATTCTTTAGGTGGGAAACCTTGCAAAAGCGGCAGCGTATCAAATACTTATTTTCCTCACTGTGCTTATCCCCTGCATATAGCTGGATGCATTTTATGCACATTTCCTACATCCCACTTTAGCTGAACCATAATGCACAATAAAATGCAGTTAGTCATTAATAGATGGACATTTCCCTTTGTCCCCACTTTTAAATAGCTGGAGCCTGGATCTATTTAAAAGTAGGGAGACGGCATTAAAATTAATTAAATAAAATAATTTTAATATTACAAGTGCCCAGCCCGGCTCCCTGGTTCCAGAGGCAGCGCTCCAATATCAAGGCAGAGCAGAAAAGAACCAATTGTTCCGTGTGAAGCTCCTTCCTGGGGGGATAGGTTGAGCAAAGTCAACCAGAGAGTGGTATCGGTGACAGAGCAGGAAGTTCGCGCAGTGACACTGACCTTTAATTAAAGGAACATACACCGGGCAGCTGCTGGATGACGCTGGGCTCCCTCACCTGCCAGACCCCGTAGAAGTCACATGGCCTGCCGCCATTGGCAGTACAACATTGGTTTGTACCTATTGTAGCGAAAGTGATAGAAGGATAGACAATAGATGAACAATTGCAACCAAGGCTGATTCAGACACATAGAGAAAAGGATACCTTCTTTAAGCAGGCTTTACACGAGGCGATAGATTGTGCGATATGTCGTCGGGGTCACGGTTTTCGTGACGCACATCCGGCATAGCGCACGACGTCGTCTCGTGTGACATCTCCTAACGACGCAGTATCGCTCATAAATCGTGAGTCGTGTACTCGTCGCTAAGTTTCATAAAAATTTTTAATTAAAATGGCGGCGGTTGTTCATCGTTTCCGTGGGATCACACGTTGCTCCATGTGACACCACGGGAACGATGAACAGCAGCTTTACCTGCCTCCCGCGGCACCCGACGGCTTAATGGAAGGAAGGAGGTGGGCGGGATGTTTACATCCTGCTCATCTCCGCTTCTATTGGCCGCCTGCCGTGTGACTCCAGGAAGTGGACGTTCGTCGCCCACAGCGAGGTCGTCCGGAAGGTAAGTACGTGTGACGGGGGTTAAACGAGTTTGTGCGCCATGGGCAACTAATTGCCCAATACGCAAAAATGACGGGGGCGGGTACGATCGATTGTGAAATTGCACAATCTATCGTCTCGTGTAAAGCAGGCTTTATACAATTCCAAAAAAGAGGTATGGTAGAACAAATTACTTGAACAGCTAAAGACCCCTTTATAACTGTTTTGACAACTTGCGCGGAACCTACTATACACAATGTAAGATGGGTGGTTTTGATGTTATGGCCAAGTGAATAATTATGTTACTGAGGATTGAGGCTTCTCTCTTTTTTGTGGAGTGTGTCCATTACTCAATTTGCCTTCACTTTTAACCTGAACAAACCAATTGGTTCAGAGTTCATTTGCATTACTATAAAAAAAAGGGCAAAAATATACCTAATACCTGTTTCCTCCAAATAAAGGCATTGAAGGGAAATGGAAAAAAAAAATTAAAAGCTAAAGCTATATATATTATTTTATGTGTATGGACCTTTACCAATCTACAGTCAGGGCCAGAAATATTTGGACAGTGACACAAGTTTTGTTATTTTAGCTGTTTATAAAAACATGTTCAGAAATACAATTATATATATAATATGGGCTGAAAGTGCACACTCCCAGCTGCAATATGAGAGTTTTCACATCCAAATCGGAGAAAGGGTTTAGGAATCATAGCTCTGTAATGCATAGCCTCCTCTTTTTCAAGGGACCAAAAGTAATTGGACAAGGGACTCTAAGGGCTGCAATTAACTCTGAAGGCGTCTCCCTCGTTAACCTGTAATCAATGAAGTAGTTAAAAGGTCTGGGGTTGATTACAGGTGTGTGGTTTTGCATTTGGAAGCTGTTGCTGTGACCAGACAACATGCGGTCTAAGGAACTCTCAATTGAGGTGAAGCAGAACATCCTGAGGCTGAAAAAAAAGAAAAAATCCATCAGAGAGATAGCAGACATGCTTGGAGTAGCAAAATCAACAGTCGGGTACATTCTGAGAAAAAAGGAATTGACTGGTGAGCTTGGGAACTCAAAAAGGCCTGGGCGTCCACGGATGACAACAGTGGTGGATGATCGCCGCATACTTTCTTTGGTGAAGAAGAACCCGTTCACAACATCAACTGAAGTCCAGAACACTCTCAGTGAAGTAGTTGTATCTGTCTCTAAGTCAACAGTAAAGAGAAGACTCCATGAAAGTAAATACAAAGGGTTCACATCTAGATGCAAACCATTCATCAATTCCAAAAATAGACAGGCCAGAGTTTAATTTGCTGAAAAACACCTCATGAAGCCAGCTCAGTTCTGGAAAAGTATTCTATGGACAGATGAGACAAAGATCAACCTGTACCAGAATGATGGGAAGAAAAAAGTTTGGAGAAGAAAGGGAACGGCACATGATCCAAGGCACACCACATCCTCTGTAAAACATGGTGGAGGCAACGTGATGGCATGGGCATGCATGGCTTTCAATGGCACTGGGTCACTTGTGTTTATTGATGACATAACAGCAGACAAGAGTAGCCGGATGAATTCTGAAGTGTACAGGGATATACTTTCAGCCCAGATTCAACCAAATGCCGCAAAGTTGATCGGACGGCGCTTCATAGTACAGATGGACAATGACCCCAAGCATACAGCCAAAGCTACCCAGGAGTTCATGAGTGCAAAAAAGTGGAACATTCTGCAATGGCCAAGTCAATCACCAGATCTTAACCCAATTGAGTATGCATTTCACTTGCTCAAATCCAGACTTAAGACGGAAAGACCCACAAACAAGCAAGACCTGAAGGCTGCGGCTGTAAAGGCCTGGCAAAGCATTAAGAAGCAGGAAACCCAGCGTTTGGTGATGTCCATGGGTTCCAGACTTAAGGCAGTGATTGCCTCCAAAGGATTCGCAACAAAATATTGAAAATAAAAATATTTTGTTTGGGTTTGGTTTATTTGTCCAATTACTTTTGACCTCCTAAAATGTGGAGTGTTTGTAAAGAAATGTGTACAATTCCTACAATTTCTATCAGATATTTTTGTTCAAACCTTCAAATTTAACGTTACAATCTGCTCTTGAATTCTGTTGTAGAGGTTTCATTTCAAATCCAATGTGGTGGCATGCAGAGCCCAACTCGCGAAAATTGTGTCACTGTCCAAATATTTCTGGACCTAACTGTATATCTAGTCCTGGTCATTCTTGTTTTAGCAATTTTATTTTTTGCTATGGTTTCTATTAAAATTTGTCAGAATGTTTTTGCTATTTAATCTGAGAGCAGAATAATGTAGGACAGAGACCATGATTCCAGGGATGTGCCACTTGCTCAGCAGCTTTCTATAGAATCAATACTATTTACAAACAGTGTTTTATCAGCAGGAGATTATCACTGCTAAACTAGGTGTAAAGGGGGCTTTACACGGTAGCGGTATCGCTAGCAATTTGTAGCGATAGCGAGCGTGTAAGTACCCGCCCCCCGTCGCACATGCGATTGTTTGTGATCGCTGCAGTAGCGAACAATATCGCTACGGCAGCGTCACACATACTTACCTGGTCGGCGGCGTCGCTGTGACTGCCGAACAATCCCTCCTTCAAGGGGGAGGGACGTTCGGCATCACAGCGACGTCACCGCAACGCCACTAAGTGGCCGGCCAATCAAAGCGGAGGGGCGGAGATGAGCAGGACGTAATATCCCGCCCACCTCCTTCCTTCCGCATTGTGGCCAGTGGCAGGTAAGGAGACGTTCCTCGCTCCTGCGGTGTCACACATAGCGATGTGTGCTGCCGCATGAGCGATGAACCACCTGGATAAACAACCCTTACCGATTTTTGAGTTTGGGACGACCTCTCCATGGTGAACGATTTTCACCAATTTTGAGGTCACTTAAGGTCGCTGGTCAGTGTCACACGCTGCGATATCGTTAATGACGCCGGATGTGCATCACTAACAACTTGACCCCAATGACAAAATATTAACGATATCGTAGCGTGTAAAACCCCCTTTACATGCCACACAGTCCAGCTAATCTATGTAACTCCGCCCTCAACACTGATTGGCAAGTTTGCTGACAATGTACACAGGAAGCTGTCAATCAGGGCTATGGGGGCTATACATAGCTCAGCATTCTGAACACTGCTACATCTAGAGCAGAGGAAACAGGGATTATATCAAGCAGTCCAGTAAGTGATACAGAATATATTGTACTGCCACACTAGCAGCATACATACAATATGGATGTCTAAAGGCTGCTTTACATGCAGCGACATCGCTTCGGGCGACGTTACAGCGATGTCACACGGCAGGCGTCCAATAGAAGCGGAGGGGCGGAGAGCAGCCGCATGGAAGTCACGCCCACCTTGTTGCCGGAGGACACAGGTACGTTGTTGTTCATTGTTCCTGGGGTGTCACAGGCAGCGATATGTGCTGCATCAGGAACGACGAACAACCTGCGTTCAGAACAAGGAACGACATTTGGGAAATGGACGACGTGTCAACAATCAACGATTTGTTGAGTATTTTGCATCGTTAGCGGTCGCTTGTACGTGTCACATGCAACGACGTTGCTAACGAGGCCGGATGTGTGTCACGAATTCCGTGACCCCAACAACATCTCGTTAGCGATGTCGTTGCGTGTAAAGCCCCCTTAAACAGTGATGCTAGGCTGATGTTAGGCTGGAGTTTGACGATGGACTCTACTCTCCTGATTTTTTAGTTAATCCAATTTAACAAAAGAGAAGGTTTATTTCTCCTTATACTGCTCCTGCTGTCCACTCTCCAGATGGCTGAAGCAGCCTTAGGAACCTCATTAAATTCCAATTTATTGTTAAGAAGCATATTAATTATTAACAATAAATGTGTTTTCTCTTCTTTCGGCACATTTAGCAATTAAGGGAGCAGCAC
Organism: Anomaloglossus baeobatrachus; assembly: GCF_048569485.1. Classification (NCBI taxonomy): domain Eukaryota; kingdom Metazoa; phylum Chordata; class Amphibia; order Anura; family Aromobatidae; genus Anomaloglossus; species Anomaloglossus baeobatrachus. Next base: position 73,821,561 of record NC_134356.1, read on the forward strand.
TTATTTCAGATTATGTATTCTACAGCACAGTAAAAGTGTGTCACTTTATTAGCCATAAAAACGGCACCAAGCCTTCACACTATAACCAGCTTTTTGTTATAGGACATCAATGCCATGTAAGACATTACTTTTAAGGTTATTGCTTTTTTCCCCCCACCAATTTGGGGTGTTAATAGATTTGAGCAAAAAGTTTGGCAGCTCCATGGCCTGACCATTGCAATCAGTCTCCAAAACCTTGTGATTCTCTGTCCTGCTGGCATCCCTGGACCCTTTACAAATTAGTAAGTTGAGCAGGTAGGAGGAAGACCACAAGGTTTTGGTTACTGACTACAAATTCATGGAGTTATGGTAAGCAGCCACAGACTACCTGTCACGATGTGGCTGATGTTGGATAACGAGGGATAGACACTCCTATGCTGCACCTCATGCTATTGGTCACTATGCTATCTCTAACCTCAAGCATATTCCTAATAGTGGAGACATCTCAGTCTCATTCCTGGCCCTGCTTCTAACCAGACAAAATCTGATATCCCCCTCTCACCACGGAAGGACGGTCAAAAGTGTAATATTAACAAAAGATAAAGACAGACAAGGGAAAATCAAAACTTTGACACACTGTACACATACACAGGATTAGTGAAGAGATTCAGGAGGAAAACAAGAGCATGAAGGTAGCTACAAAAGAAAACAGGGGTAAACTCTACATCCACGTAAAGCAATAAGCACTACTTCCACCAGATAGTCTTGAACAACACACCTCACCAGACCAACTAAGATAAACTATAGCTGGCATAGGTAGAAGGATTCAGCCAGCATAAATAGGAGGGGAACAGATGTGATTGGCTTCCCCACAACATGTGATCAAAGGAGCCTAACAAGCAGACCAGCAGAGATTAACTTTTGCTAGCCTGCCTATGAATCAGCACACAGCATGTTGACCCCCGAGTCTGCTAGCGTTGATCCCAGACACTAGAGAATTTCTCAGGTGGAGTGTCAGAATCTGTAATCTGAACATAATCCAAAGCCACCATGACATTCGGTGATCCTTGTGACACTACCAAAACAGTTGCTTGACCAGGGTCCTGGCAATGTTTGCTCAACTTATGAAAGTATGTGTTAGCTTTTAATTATTTTATTTAATTTTAGTTTCAAAAGAGTTTTACCATAAAAAAAACATGTATAACAAAAATCCTTTCTATAATGGAAATGTTACTGATCCCCATGCAGGAGGCACAATTATCCTTACATTTATAAGGAAGCTTGTAGTCAAGATTCTTAACATACATAAACGGGGAGGGGGAATGGGAGGTGTCTAGAGATCATGATGTAGTACATATAAAGTAACATCATGTAAAGTATCCCCCATCCTGGCTCCATTCTTGACAATATCCCACATCCTGGACCCTTCATGGAGTAATGTCCCCATCCTTAAAATCTTTTAAACACACAAAAAAATACCAGTCCGCGCTCCCACATCGAGCAGCCCCAATTTCTCCTGCCTTACTAATGCATAGCAGTGATGTCACGTGTCTCCCTTGACAGGCACCCTGACGTCAGCTGCTGGCCTCTGATAGGCTGGCGGTCACTAAAGCTGATGTCTCTCTGCGCTGCAGTACACCAGGTAAATGTACATTTGGGGACCGAAAACATGGCTGTCATCGATGGGCCCCCTCCCAGCATTGGCCTGGTCACGGTCACACTGACTAGTTATGCTACTGGCTAATAGCTTGTACAGAATGACTAATAAGTTGTATGTAAAAATGTAAATGCAGAGTATTCATTTATTTTTTAGAAATCATAAATTGGTTGGCTGCGCACAAAAGCAGTCACCGACTCTGCCAACTCTTGACCCCCGGTCACTTTCTAATTATATTGGAAACACCATATTCAAAGTTAATAAACCAAAGAGTAAACTCTTTACTTGACATTACACCTTGGTAAAACAATACCTGTCTTCTCCCACAATAAGCCTTCATCTCACACTGCTTTCTATTATGTAATCTTCCGATATAAGGTGACTACATCACACTTACGTCAGTGATATCTTGTCAAGAACAAGGTAATAAAAGGTGTTTCTAATTCAGCTAGAAGCTAAAAACTTTTTTCTCGGCGTCTATGCTCTTGCTCATAGGTTTACTCATCCATATGTGGGGGAAGAAACATGATAAAACGTATACCTTTCAGAAAAAGTATTACTAATGCAAGATTCATTTGATTTTGTCAACCGTATTGAATTGTTTCTAAATGTCATTAGTTCTGTGACGAAAAATGATGCAGAATTGTGGAGGAATTGGATTATAGGAAAGTCATTTTTAAACAGAGCTGATTTTATCATATGACAGCAATTTATATCTATATATATATCTATGCCCTAATCAGGCTAAACTATAGAGTGCAATACTAAGGGCGGCATTACATGGTACGATTTATTGTGCGATCGCATGAGCGATCACACCCGCCCCGTCGTTTGTACGTCACGGGAAATTTGTTGCCTGTGGCGCACAAAGTCGTTAACCCCCGTCACACGTACTTACCTCCTGAATGACCTCGCTGTGGGCGGCGAACATCCTCTTCCTGAAGGGGGAGGGACGTTCATCGTCACAGCGGCATCACACAGTGGCCGCCTAATAGAAGTGGAGGAGCGGAGATGAGCGGGACGTAACATTTCGCCCACCTCCTTTCCTTCCGCATTGCCGGCGGGACGCAGTTAAGCTGTGTTCGTTGTTCCCGGGGTGTCACACAGAGCGATGTGTGCTGCCTCGGGAACGACGAACAACCGGCGCACAGAAGGAGGAACGACTTTATGAAAATGAACGACGTGTCAAAAAGCAACGATAAGGTGAGTATTTTTGCTCGTTCACAGTCGTTCGTAGCTGTCACACGCTACGATATGTCTAACGATGCCGGATGTACGTCACGGAATCCGTGACCCCGACAACATATCTCTCGATATATCGTAGTGTGTGACGCCACCCTAAATGTGTTCCTGAAAGACAAGTCGGAAGACTTGGGAAGGAGGAACATCTTGAGTAGACATGATTGGACCTGTAGAAGTTTGGTTCGGCGGGTTCAGATAAATTTGGGTTTGGAACCCGGACTTGACTTGAACCCCAATGGAAGTCACTAATTGGACAGTTCTGGTCTACACCCATATGCAGCCAGCCATAAACAGATCCCTTCCAAGGCAGGTGGTTTTTTTCATATTTTTTGCTTTGTTCACACTACATCTGATCACACTGTTGTTATCCCCAGTTCGAGCTGCTCAAACACTGCAAGAGGCTCACAATGGGCTAAGCACCGAGTGTACCCGATCACACCGATGTCAGATTGAGTGGTTTGCATACATAGAGCACCCGAACTCTGAACCTGAACTCTATTTTTTTTGTAAAGCCTGTGTTTGATACAGACACTGAACACCGAACCTTGGGGTTCACTCGTCTCTAATCTTGAGTGGCAATGAGCGAACCTGAACTGTAAAGGCGTCAGTGCAGCCAATCAACAAGCTTTATTGCATGCGGAAGATGACTATATGCTGCTGTGAACAATAAAGAAAAAAATTTATGTGGGCTTCTGCCTTTTGATAACCAGCACAGGTAAAGCAGACAGCAGTGAGCTGCAACCATCAGCTATCAGCTTTACCTTGTCTGGAGGGTATGAAAACAGAGAGGATACCACACCATTTTTTAAAATGCTTTTAAATACATTTTAAAAAACAAGGCAGGCTCTGCCCTATTTTTGATAACCAACCAAGGTAAAGCTGACAGCTGGGAGCCGATATTATCAAGCTGGGGTGGCCCATGGTTTTTTGGTCCTTCGCAGTCTAAAAATAGCAGCCTGCAGCCACCCTAGAAGTGACACATCTATTAGATGCCTCAATTCTGGTGCTGTATCTAGCTCTTCTCAATTGGGCTGGTGTGGTGACAATCGAGGTAATACTTTTGGGGTTGATGGCAGCTGTGAATTGACAGCTGGCATCAAGCCAAGGGGTTAGTGTTGCTATGGGCAAAATGCACAGGATTTTTTTTATTAAAAAATTGGTGACCAAAGGGGGGTGGAAGAGTCTTTATTTAAATTAAACTTTTTTTTTCCTGTGTCTGTTTTTTTTTAAGTTAGTAATTGGAGTTAGTAATTGGAGTGTTTCATAGATGCCTCTCCATTGAGAAAGGTGCCAGGCTGCCAGTCTTCATGATTTATTTATGAGGTTTTATTTTAATGTAGGATATGAATAATAACGTTTGCCTCCATGATCCTACTAAAGATCGATTTTAAAGGGAATCTTTTTGCTAGGTAATCACCATGATACAGAGGCAGAGATCCTGATGCCAGCAATGTATTACTTACCAATATGATTAGTGCAGTTTTGACCAAACCCCTCTTTGATGCAGCTATCGTAGTTTTCTCAATGCTGAGCTCTGTAAAACCCCATCCACACCACTTATTGTCTACTTTCGGTATACACTGTGTATAGCCCCCTTCACACGTACGTGTCTCCGGTATGTGTTTGGTCCGTTTCCTCACGTGCCGGAGACACGGGCACACGTAGACCCATTAAAATCAATGTGTCTGCGCTCACGTCCATGTTTTGCCATGGACCATGTGTCCGTGTGGAGCATACGTGTGCCCTTATGCTCCACACGTAGACATGTCCGTTTTTCTCCGGAACCACGGGTGTCACACGGACCGCACGGATGTGATCCGTGTGACACACACCGGAGAAAACACTCATGCCTGTCAAATAAAAAGAATTTCTATACACATCCTTCTCCAGCGCTGCTGTCTCTGCCACTGCTGTACTTGCTTCCGACCCCCACTCATTATGCTCATGAATATTCACTCCACTGCGGGCCGTAAGCAGCAGCAGCGGGAGTCGGCAGAGCGGGAGACAGTAGATCAGCACTATGGACAGCAACGCCAGGGACAGGTAAGCAGAAAATTCCTGTTCTCCGTGTGTTATCATGGATAGCACACGGAGAACACACGTGTGCCATAAACACGGCACACGGAGGGCAATACGTCCGTGAAAAATGTGCGTGAAAAACGTGCGTGATTTTCATGGACATGTGAAAGAAACCTCTAGGCAGAAAGCTGTTAGTCCATGGCAGGAGAAACCAGACTACATTGTAGTAGACACCTAGTTCTCTAGAGATAATCTCCTGCTAATACAGTAAAAACTAATATTATTGAATCAACAACACACAGCCCAGTAAGTGACACATGGCTGGAATCAGGGTCTCAACCCCTACATCATTCTGCAATTAGATTACATAACAAAAATCCCTGACAGATTACCTTCATTTTTAGGGATAGCCACATTGATTGACATTTGGGAAGCAATTCTAGCATTCTTCAGCTTTAATTAGACATCATACAGATTATGCTACTTCCAGCGCCTTCATCGAAATCTTCCTTCCCCGGAATTTGTCTTTCTCTGCTCCTCTGCATGTGGGGTTATCATGATAACCAGGCCAGCACCTCTGAGGTCATACAATTTAAAGGGAATCCAAGCAGACTTGAACTTCCTTTAAAATGTGTTGGTTATGTATATAATAGTTTATATTCATATTTTTATCTATATTATGTGTAATGTGTACTGTATATTATTGTAATAGCTACACATAATGGTTTATCTTTATATTTTGTTTTTCTATTATGTGGTATATTATGTTATGCATTATGTGTATTGCGTATAGTACGTACAATCATATTTACACAAAATGGTTGTTTTTTATGTTTTTTTATGGTTATCATTTATTTTCCCCCTTTACGTTAAGTGAACCATTTCTCTCAGATGGTTGCGTGTCTAATGCGTCTTTCGGGAGCTTTGCATATGAATTAAACATCATATAACTTTCAGCAGTCACATTCTTAATGTATTCCGCTGAATATCTGAGCAGTTACATAGGGTTGCAATTAACTTGAGGGGAAACGAATGTCTATTGTAACGTTGAAGTCCACTTCTCATTGATAATTTGTGAAACTTCAGGGATAAACTGGAAGTGGAAAATTAATATAAAATTATTTAAATTGTTCCTGAAAAAGTATGAAATTACAGTTTATGCATTTCACGGTTCTGTGATATTGTGCAAGAAAGGGGGATTTTGGTTTTGGATTACTTTTTAGCATCTCAAACACAGGACTACCAAAAATACGTGCAAGGGATAAATATACAAGCTAAGTATACACAGTGGAAGCTCGCTTAACGAGTAAACCAGTTAGCGAGTATTTCGCTGAACGAGCAAAGCTTGCTGTAAATTTGTAACTCGGTTTACGAGAAAGCTTTGCTGTAGGAGCAAAATACCGCACACACTTCCGGTTCCGTACATCCACCGCGCTCTGACCCGCTCTTGCAGTCCACACAAATACACACAAGCACGCACAAACACACACACACAGACAAACACGCACGCACACACACATATTATGCTCACCTTACCTTCCGTTCCCTCGCCGGCTTCCTGGAACTTGTAGTTCGCCCGTACAGGATGTATATTGGGTAACCTTCCCGACCGATGCCGGACCTTCCTCTCCCAGCACACTGATGCCAAAGGCAGGAGCCGCTTGCCTCTGATTGGCCAGCGCGCTGCCTTTGAGTATCGGCTGACAGGGGAAGGTCCACCCTCGTCGCAAGGCTTGCCGATACACATCCTGTAGCGGAAAACTACAAGAACCATGAGGCTGGCGATGGAACGGAAGGTACACATATGCTCACCTTACCTTCCGTTCCATCGCTGGCCTCATGGTTCTTGTAGTTCGCCGCTACAGGATGTGTATCCGGTAACCATCACGATGAGGGAGGAACTTCCCCTGTCAGCCGCTACTCAAAGGCAGCGCGCTGGACAATCAGAGGCAAGCGGCTCCTGCCTTTGACATCAGCGTGCTGGGAGCGGAAGCTCCGGCATCGGTCGCGATGGTTACCCGATACACATCCTGTACGGGCGAAATACAGGTTCCATGAGGCCGGCGAGGGAAAGGAAGGTAAGGTGAGCATAATATGTGTGTGTTTGTGCGTGTTTGTACGTGTGTGGAATGACACAATAGGGGACCAGGATGGGACATTTAACAAGTTGTGGAACGAATTGTCTGCATTGCAATGATTTCCTATGGGACATCATGCTTTGCTGAACTAGTAACTCCCAGATCGGATTGTTCTCGTTAACCAAGGTTCCACTGTATGATGATCTGAATTTGTTTGTTCAAAGGGGCATAAAAACAGGGAGTGCAGGCCTTAGACATGGTGCCTGTGGAGCCTTAAAGTGGGCGTTCACTACTTAGTTTTCCATTCCACATCGATATAATGTTGAGAAACAAGGCTTCTCTCAAATACCTTGTGTTGCTAATAGTGCCTGTGAGCGGTGCTATTGGGGTCCGCTCATCCCCTTCTCGTGACCCTCTGGCCTCCGTCACCTCTGGAATCCAGTGATTGTAAATCCACTTTGCTGGTCATATATTCAGGTTTTTTTTTGCTTCAAGATTTAAACATACCTGGTAGGAAAAAAAGATACCTTTCACTTCTTTGATGTGTCACCAGATGGAATCCGCTCAAAACTAGGTACTGTCCAAGCAAAATGCTGCAATAGACACTTTCAATACTTTTCAAAAACTTTCAGGATACAGAAATCACCTCCAAAAAACTCCTTGAAGAAGTGTTTCCTTAAAGGAAACCTGTCAAGTCCTTGTATGCACCCAGAACCATGAGCAGGTCTGGGTGCATATTGCTATTCCCTGCCTAACTGTCCCTAATCTATTTTTTTAGAGTTGGACTGTCCCAAAGAGATTTGCTGTGATGTGGCAGGGTAGCTCAAGAAATTGCAATTTTTTGCCAATAATCTCAAATTTATAATGGTATAGTTTGGAATTTTTAGTGCAGCGCACATCTTATAATACATGCCATTTTAAGTTTAGCTGGCTTTCTTGGGGTTTTTTTGTCCTTGTATCTAGTATCATAAATAAAGAGGTCTTTAGAAAAAGGATTTCTAAAGATCCTTTATGATATGCTAATGAGGCCAGCAACTAGTCGCAAGAGCCCTCTTAACATGTAAGCACGTCCCTGTGGGTGTGCTAACATGCAAATTAATCTGCAGCGTCAGAGGCATGGTCGCTCTCACCTCTCTGCTGCCAACGCACCCAACGCTGGCTTGCAGCTCAGTGTACATGATCCCCGGACTTCCGTTCATGTGCACTATGAAGCTAGGTGTATGCATCCTGGCTTCAAATTGGTGTAGTGCGCATGATAGGACTTCTGATCATGTGCACTGACCTTATGCCCAGAGTTCTGAGGCAGTGCAATGGACACAGGTATGCGTGTCACTGCCAATGATGATGCTGGGCTGTAGGCATTGAAGAGCATGTTAACATGCCCCTGTGGGCGTGTTAACATGCTAAGAGGGCGGAATGAGCACAGGAAGTAATGACCTTGCAACTAGTGCCTGCGCTCATTAGCATATAATAAAGGATCTTTAAAAATACTTTTTCTAAAGCTCTCTTTATGTTTGCTACTAGATACAGGGACAGTTAGGCAGGGATTAGAAATATGCACCCAGAACTGTTCATGGTTCTGGGTGCATACTGCACCTTACAGGCTCCCTTTAGACAATTTCCACTAGAAAACTTGTCTTTTTTGACCATATCAAAAAACACATACCCTGCATATGGTGTAAGTCATGAAAGAGTATTTTTTTTAAGAATTTTGACTAATTTCACTTGATCACATCTCCATGGTATGTTGAAGAGAACTTGTCGTCAGGATTTCCCCTTCTAACCACATTATTCTCCCTAAAAAATAAACCTATCGGTGACAAAGGGAATTTTGAGGCTCACAACAGGCACCAAGGGTGGTCCAGGCAGGCCCATAAGACCATATGGAACAGAAATATAAAGTAGATTTTATTGGGTGAAATATGGAGGTGAAATAAACACATTTTGAAAGGTCTTTACACCGCGATCTACCTGGTGTAGAGGGAACCCTGATGACAGCTTCTTAATGTTATAACTGAAACTCCAGTCGTCCTTGAAAAGGCTAAATCACTGAAATGGGACAAGCTTTAACCTTCCAAAAATGTAACATTTCACTGATTGAAAACATAGCTTAATAAAAAAAACCTGGTAAGTTGCCAGTCTATCAAAGCTTGTTAGCATCAGAGTGATAGAAAAAGAGTGAATTAAAGGTTATTATTAAGAAATGTGGATGTGCAGCTGCATTATACATCAATTTGGTGGATTATCGTGAAACATCATGAACCTTCCTAGTCATTGGTAAAACAAGAATGTGGGATCATAACATGGTATTCTATATCAACGTTAACATTTTAACAGCTCTTTAATTTTATAGCCAAATGTTAAACCTTTTGTGTAGTATTTTTGGCAGAGGATGCAGCGCATTCTGGATGATATGGCCAGCATAAACTATGCGTTCTGGAAAATATAACTTCCCAGTGGTACTGCACAGGCATGTTTAATACAGATGGAACTGAGCTTTTATTTCCAAAAGGAAATGGTTCTGCTTTTTCATGTGAAATATTAAACACATCTCCTAACGTTGCAAGTATTCAAGAAAGGTTAACCATTTTCTTACTGAAATTTAGTGCACGGATGATACAGCGTGTATAATTTATATATCAAGGGACAGGAAGTTTATACAATCTATACTGTATAAACATATACATTATCTGAAAAATATAGGCCATCAAAAATCCCAATACATGCAATTGAGACCTTCTGAATGTAAAATTCTTTAAAAAAAACCCTCTAAAACATATCCAGAATGAACAGACCACAGTTGTATGAAAAACCTATGTGTTTCGAACAGATTGTTCGAAACGTGTAGGTTTTTCACGCTACTGTGCCAGGCATTTGGGATATGTTCATTCTGAATATTGTTTACAATTTTTTCATTCAAAAGATTTTTACAGAACTGCTGGATTGGGAATTTAAGGAGATGATTGGATCTGACGTATTTGTCTGTGAATTGCCTGCTGACCGATGGGCTCCTTGCACTTTTCTTGAATGGGATGTGCAAACGATAAGGAATAGTGATACATATGCTCCTCCATAAGATATCATGTCTGTTCAAAACGCGTAGGTTTTTCATGCAGCTGTGGTCTGTTCATGCAACTGCATGCTGTGGAGACACGGGGGTGAGTGGGTGGTCTTGTCCGCTGGCCCAGCCACCTTTAGAAAGACCGCATGGACCAGGGCTCATCCCAACTGAAAGCCTGAACTCCCAACCCATGAGTAGAAAACTACTCAGACAACACAAGGTGCGGGAACCACAATAATTAGACTTTATAAGATCCCCAACAGTCACAGGAATATAACACAAAACCCTGCAAATCACACGATGTACCAGGCAACAGAGTCTCACCCTTCCGCTGGCTCAACAGGAATTAGAATATTTGTGCCTTCAGAGCTTCCAGGGGCACATACCCCAAACCAGCAGCACCTTGCTTTTGGCAGGCAGCCACCGGGAACAGGATAGTGACAAGCGTAGTAAGCTTCATGAGCACAGCAAAGTCCATAGCTAGGTAACCAAATTGTCCCAACCTGGGTTTCTTCCAGCCAGATCTTAGATTCCTTGGCAGCACTCCTGCACAATTTAATCCAGTTTCTGATCCCCTAACTGGCGTCTAAGTGCCATGGTTGGGTAAAGGATTCCAACCGGAGCCATGTACCAAAGAACACCTGGTTACTTGAGCAGCCCCTTTTTATATCTCTCAGGCACTCACCCCAGGGTGTGGTGATTGGTGGAATAAAGCTGTGTTCTTATTGTGTGTCATTCCAATCCGCATATTTAATTCTCCTGTATCATTCTCCTCTGAGGGAGGTAACAGAAAGGCTGAGGGGATTTACATTAAATTAGCAATATACAACCTCAGACAATGAACAGCTTCAATGAGTCCGGCAGAAAATACTGATTTAATAAACACAAGTTAACCCACTACAGGGACCCATGTCTGGCCAAATTAAGATCATTAACCCCTGACAGACATTGAACAGGTCTGTGTCTCACACATACAACAGGTAAGTTTTTCATGCAACTGTGGTCTGTTTCTTCTTATTTCCCAATCCATTTGGGGTGTAGATGATTGGACTCAATGATCTAATATTGACAGCCTATCCTGGTTATCCCCTTCAGTTCACAGAATTTATAATCCTCATTTATAATTGTCTATGGATTATTTATGATTGAATATATTGTTAATTTGCATGCATTACGTCTTAAAGTGGACTTGTCACCAGGTCAAAAGTGGCCAGTTCTGCTCTCACAGGGTAATTAAGCAGATACACAATCCTACACAATCCTGTGAGCAATTCTCCGTTGGCGAAGGCCAAAAAATTTGCACTAAATGAAAAAGCCCATATCTCTGGAACCATTTAATGGATTTAACATAATGACTGATTAGTTAGGCACTGTGACTGAATGAGGGAGATATTTACAGAGACAAGTAGCAGGTTGAAGTGTTGGTGGTGGTCTGGTCTGAATGGAGAAGATGGTGAAAGAAAATGTCTACCATCAGAAAATATATAATTTCTGAGCAACTGGCTGTAATAGTTGGGTATTCTGCACAGTCTCTAACTCAAAATCAAATTTTAACCTTTCCAAACATATGACATGATAGTACGCAATATGTCAGGTCCCCATTTTGATGAACTCTCAGGAGCTGAGCCTAAATAGTTCCCAGCAGATGATGACTGTATTACACCTGTACATAGATTACAAAGGGTATACTGTGGATGCTGTATGTACGTTATGTAGGTGTTAATGCGAATGCTCTAAGTACATCATGTAGATGATATTGCAACTGCAGTATATACAGTAGATTATGCAGGTGATACTGCAAATCCTGCATGCACGTTACGTAGTTGAAACTATGGATACTGTATATACGTTATGTCGGTGATAGTATGACTGCTGTATATACATTATGAGGGTGATACTGCGGCTGCTATATTTACATTTTGTAGGTGATAGTGTAACAGGTGTATATAAACTATGTAGGGTATGTTGCGGATGCTATATACATATATATATATATATATATATATATATATACAGTATATATATTACATAGGTGATTCTGTGGCTGCTGTATGTACATTATGATTATTATTACGTTATTATTATTATTGTTGTTATTATTATGATTATTATTATATTATTATTATTACATACAGCTGTTGCGGTATAAGTTATATCATGCATATAGTCAGCTCAGGGATGTGAGTGAGGCCCAAGATGGAAACTTTTTTTATGTGTATATATAGCAGTATCACCTGTATAATGTTTATATAGCAGTAACAGTGTCACCTGTATAATGTATATACAGCAGTAGCAGTATCTCCTGTATAATGTATAGACAGTACAGCATTAGCAGTATGACCTGTATAATGTATGTATAGTAGTAGCAGTATCAAATGTATATATATAGCAGTAGCAGTATCGCCTGTATAATGTGTATCTATAGCAATAGCAGTATCACCTGTTTAATGTACAGTACAGACCAAACGTTTGGACACACCTTCTCATCTCTAGAACAACTATTTAGAGGAGACTTTGTGCAGCAGGCCTTCATGGTAAAATAGCTGCTAGGAAACCACTGCTAAGGACAGGCAACAAGCAGAAGAGACTTGTTTGGGCTAAAGAACACAAGGAATGGACATTAGACCAGTGGCAATCTGTGCTTTGGTCTGATGAGTCCAAATTTGAGATATTTGGATCCAACCACCGTGTCTTTGTAGAAAAGGTGAGCGAATGCACTCTACATGCCTGGTTCCTACCGTGAAGCATGGAGGAGGAGGTGTGACGGTGTGGGGGTTCTTTGCTGGTGACACTGTTGGGGATTTATTAAAAATTGAAGGCATACTAAACCAGCATGGCTACCACAGCATCTTGCAGCAGCATGCTATTCCATCTCGTTTGCGTTTAGTTGGACCATCATTTATTTTTCAACAGGACATTGACCCCAAACACACCTCCAGGCTGTGTAAGGGCTATTTGACTAAGAAGGAGAGTGATGGGATGCTACGCCAGATGACCTGGCCTCCACAGTCACCAGACCTGAACCCAATTGAGATGGTTTGGGGTGAGCTGGACCGCAGAGTGAAGGCAAAAGGGCCAACAAGTGCTAAGCATCTCTGGGAACTCCTTCAAGACTGTTGGAAAACCATTTCCGGTGACTACCTCTTGTAGCTCATCAAGAGAATGCCAAGAGTGTGCAAAGCAGTAATCAAAGCAAAAGGTGGCTACTTTGAAGAACCTAGAATATAAGACATATTTTCAGTTGTTTCACACTTTTTTAAGTATTTCACTCCACATGTTTTCATTCATAGTTTTGATGTCTTCAACGTGAATCTACAATTTTTAGAGTCATGAAAATAAAGAAAACTCTTTGAATGAGAAGGTGTGTCCAAACTTTTGGTCTGTACTGTATGTATAACAGTATCACCTGTATAATGTACGTACAGCAGTAGCAGTATCACTTGTATAATGTAGTTACAAGTGAAAAGGTTTTGGTACCGTGTTAGCCAGTTGAAAAATTATTGAATGTTCTCAGTGAGAGGAACCTTTTAATTGCTAACTAAAATAAAATAAAGTGATGTTACAAAGCAAGCTTTCGAGACATCTCAGGTCCCTTCATCAGGTATGGTATGACAAAACATCTGAAGAAACACAAATATATGCACAAACAGAGCAGAGGGATGGCATAATAAAAGACATTTGAAATAAACAAACACTGAGCTGAGAAAGTGAAAGATGTCATATTAAAAGGCAACTTCAGATCACAGAGCTAATGCAGGGTCTGGGAATGCAAATTCATTAAAATGTTTAACTCTGTGGACACAGGACTCAGCCTGTCAGGAGGATTTATGGCCCATTACAAAATCTGAGGAATCTATTCCATAGACGCACCAGACCTCTGATCCTACATGGATATTGGGACAATAAAACTCTCACACCACTAATCAAAGCTAATTAAGGATTCACTTTCTAAGCTCAGTGATTGTTTATTTAAATGTCTTTTATTATGCCATCCCTCTGCTCTGTTTTTGCATATATTTGTGTTTCTTCAGATTTTTTGTCATACCATGCCTGATGAAGGGACCTAAGATGTCTCGAAAGCTTGCTTTGTAACATCACTTTATTTTAGTTAGCCATTAAAAAGTATCACAAGATTATAATTTTGTTTCTCTCACTGAGAACATTCAATACTTGTATAATGTGCATACAGAAGCCTATAATACAGGTGATACTGCAACTGCTGTAAATGCATATAAAAAAGTTTCCATCTTGGGACTCACGCAGAGCCCTGAGCTGGTTGACGAGCTGCAGCAGGTCCAGAATAGGGCGTCAGGCGTCTAGTGTCGTATGTCTGGTGTCGAACATGCAGAGGAGCCAGATCCCTGGGACTGGTGAGCAAAGCAAGGACTCTGCCTATTAAAACATTGTCTGACTCTGGTATTGGCTAGCATAAGACAGAAAAAGCCCGTGAACGGTGGAAGCTGTCAATGTGAGTGAGCGTGTGGGTGCGTGCACAGGGCCTCCATGCACTAAAGGGTTAGCGGCCCACTTTGCAGATCAGGGACAATTACCCGCTTTGGCAGATAGCCAGTCCAGGCATGAGATAGCTCCTGCCTTTTCATAACTAATTGCCTACAGTAGGTAGAAATCCATCAAGATTTTTTTTTTGCATAGTATAATATATTTTTGTAGCTGATTAGTAATGCACAAAGTAATGCTGGAATGATCTGAGAATGGCCAACATCAAAAGCAAAATCAAAGAGATGTATTCTATCACAGCAGGTCTTTTGATGAAGTGCCAGACTTTTAGACTATACAATTTACTTTGTCACTGTCATGTGCAGATCCAATAATTGAAATTAATAATGTATAGTAAAAATACAATACAAGCAAATACTTTGAAATAAAGTGATAAATGTTATAATTATGAAGAGACGTGTTGTGTTTAATAGACTTGATTGAACTGTTTAAAACTCAAGTTGGCTAGATTTCCCCCCAAAATTCTAATTTTAATACTGTAAAGCCTTTAAGTGCATAGGTTTTCTCACCATTTTTGAAAGTGAAGACTTCTCAACTAGTAGTGATTCTTCTTTTCTCAAAACAAGTAACCAATTACAAAGTCAATTTATCAAGCCTTCCAAAAATTATCCCTTCTTAAGGGAGCAGGGACAGGCTAGCTATTTTTTAACCAATTATTATTTATTGATTTTCATTGAAACATGAATGTATTCAGCATACATCTTGAAAGCACATTGCTTACTGTTTGTGCAATAATACATCAGTCAGTATGGATGGATGGTAACTTGGAAATTAAACAACAACAAATACTCGAGGTTAGTGAAATTAGCTTGGACATGTCTATCAAACAGGGATCAAATTCAATGGTGAGTTTAGCCACACTTGCCGCTCTTTCCTAAACCTCTGGAAATTATTATTTTTATGGGCTAACATTTTTTCAAAAGCGCAAGTTTTATTGATAGTGAAAATTATGTCTACATTAGAGGGGAGACCTGGGGTTTTCCAGTGCCTTGTAATGGCTATTCTGGTGGCCAGTAAAATGTGTGCAGACACCACTCTACCTCGGGCCGGAATCTTCTGTAAGTTAAGCATGAGTAATGCCAGTTCTGGGGAGGGGTGAATTGTTGTGTTGACCACTGAGGAGATTAATTGGAAGGTCTGGGACCACACAGATGAGATTTTGGGGCATTCCCACAGGATGTGGATAAGAAAGCCTTTTGAGCTACAGTTGCGCCAACAGAGATGATGGGTCTGGGGGAACATATAGCTAAGTCTAACTGGGGTATAACACCACCTCAGGACTGTTTTCATGTGAGATTCAAAATATGATGCGCAGCTGAACGTTTGAGTATAAGGATAATGATTGTTTCCACTCAGAAGTGGAGAAAGACCTATTCAGTTCTCTCTCCCAGAGCAAAAATGGTGTGGTTTTGACAAACCTATTTTTGGATACTAGTAGCGAGTAAATCGGCTTCAGGCCTGCGGAGGGAGTGTTAGAACTGGATAGAATATGAATTAATTCATTATTTATTTTAATAGGGGCCTCGAAAACAGAGTGTATCGTGTGTCTGACTTGAAGGTAGTTGTAAAATTCCTTAGGGAGGAGTTTAATTTTTTACTGTACTTGTTCAAACGTCAGCATGACATTCCCATTCATGATATCATAAATCGAAGTAGCACCTTTTCTTGTCCAGTCCTGTAGGTTAAGATCTTTGGACAGGACTTCCAGCGTTTCTAGAAGTGCCTTCGATATTAACCACGGAGAAAAGGACGGACATTTTTTGTGAAAAGAAGTCCAGTTGGCAACTGAATAGGCTGTTAAAGGTAGCGGGTCATGTCCCTTAAGTGGGGCAACAAAGGCAGCACTAAGCAGAGCATGAAGGTTTTTTGAGGGGGCAAAATGAGATTCAATCTGGACCCATTGAGTGGGTGAATCTGTGCAGCCCCCGTGCCAGCAGCCGGTGCTGCTCGGATCCAGATCTACGGTATGGCTCAAGGGACTCTACCGAACCCGGGGGTCGCACAGACACACCGAATAAAAAGGGGGCGTAATTATATGGGATTTGCTGTAAAACTGTCTGTGACGCCACCCATGGTGTGTGGTGAGTTGTAGCATCACCGCTGCCGTTATGGGACGCCCAGGGAAGATGTGATGGCAGCTGGATGTTAACCCCTCCGTGGGTAGGGATGGATGCCCCGGGGCCCAGTGTAGTGCAGGGTTGCAGGGATCAGCGCACTTACAGTTCGGTTGTGCTCATGCTGGATGAGGTTGCACTGATGTGTGGAGTCAATAAACACACAGTTCTTCTGGTAAACCAAGGTGATGGTGGCCGGCCTCCGCAGACGGATGTATCTGGTCCCACACCTGGGCTGGTGATCAATGACTCTTTCCTCTGCACTCTGTATTTTCTGTGATGGACTTCCCGGTGTGTAACACAGGAGTCCGCTCCCGGTCATTTGGTTGGGAGCCGTGCCCATCAGACGCTGACCCGTGGGATCTACCGAGCCCTGGTGGATGCCCTATCCCTCTCTGTGGGTGGTTGTCTACTTTTCGGGACTTAGTTTGGGACAGGACCTATAATCCTGCCCTCAATTGGTTAATTAGCTAGGCCGTTGATGCCGATCTTGGCTTAAGGGACCAAGTACCCCCTTTGTGCACGGTTTCTGGGTCAGTTCTCCGGTATCGGTACCGGCGGGCTACAACCCTGCCCCGGTCCACCTCGGATCTCCGACAGCCATCTTCCCATCTCCTCCTGCCACTGGTCAGTGGTCACCGTCTGCCACCTAGCCAGCACACCGGGGCTCCAACCCCGACGCCTGTCAGCTTGAACTTCAGGCCTCCTACTTCACTCAACACTGAACTAAACTGACTGTTTTCCCGCCCCGGGCTCTCCAGACCCCTAGGTGGGCGTTCTCCATCCGCCTGGTCCCGCACACTGGTGTGTCTGTCCTTCCCTGAGGGAATGACTAGGATTTCAGGTCGGCTGGTTTAACCCTGTGTGGGAAGGTGTTGTGCGGGGGCCTAAAACTGTGTGATTACCTGGTTTTGCCAGGGCGTCACAAACCTCCTCTCCACCAGCCCCTAAGTTGGTCTATTTGTGAGGCTAAAAAATAATCAGAGATTTTGGGAAGGCCCAGGCCTCCAAATTTTTGGGGTCTTTTCAAGAGGTGGTTTGAAAGTCCTGGCTTTTTGCCTTTCCAAATAAATGAGCTGAGTAATTTGTGCGCTTGATTGAAAAAGGATTGGGGAGGGGAGATTGGAACAGTACGAAAGATATATAGAAATTTAGGGAGAAGGAACATTTGCAATATTGCGAAGCACCCAATCCAGGATATTTCAAATCGTGCTAATTGCAAAGGAGTCGGATGGGCGTCAGGCGGAGGACAGTGAGGCGGAGAGCTCGAGGGATGTTGAGCTACGGTCGGGTGAGATGGCCGTGAAGGCGGCAGGGGCTGCGTTGGCGGGGGGTTCCGGGGGAGGGGAGGCGGCTGCGGTTACGGCAGCGCCCGGCGGATTTACAGTGTGGAGCCAATTGTTGGGGCTGTTACAAGGGCTGGCGGCAGCTTCTGGTGTGGTGGGGGAAGGGGCGCAGGCGCCGGCAGCTGCATTGATCGGACCGGCTGGGTGGGGGGTCGCGTCGGTGGAGGTGCAGGACGGAGCAGGCGCGGAGACGGGGGGGAGAGTGGGGAGGAGTGAGGCGGGGGGGGAAGGACAAAGAAAAGGAGGAGGAGGAAGAAGTGGTGCGTTTGGATGATAGGGCTAGAAGTGAGGTTTATGTTTGTTTTGAGGGCCTGCTGGGGGCCCATTTAAAGAAGGAGGTGCGGGAAAAAATTTGGAAAGGGGAATATGTAGAGATATTTTATCTGCTCCCCCTGGAAAAATTTAATTTGGATAGGGTTAAGCCGAGTGACTCCAAAAAAGGAGAAGGATGAAGAGGAAAAACGCCGTTATAGGCTGATTCCTCGGACTTTTGCAAACTGGTTACAAGTGTTTGCGATTTTGGCGAGCGTGGCCGGGGAGAAGGAGCCGGAGCACTGTTCGGCTTTGTTCGGTTACATGGATGCGATAGGGGAGGCTTATCAGGTATACGGCGGGCTGGCATGGCTGCGTTACGACGAGCAATTCCGGCAACGGAAGGCGCTGCGGCCGGATATGCGGTGGGACCATAAGGATATTTCCTTATGGATGCGACTGATGGCGGCACCGGCTCAGCCCTTTCGGGGGGGTGCCGGGAGTCCGGGGGCCGGGTCCCCGGCAAGTCTCAAAAGAGGTTCCTGCTGGCAATACAATGAAGGGCAGTGCAGGTTTGGAGCGGCGTGCCGTTTTAAGCATGCATGCTCCGGATGTGGGGGTGGACATAGCCTTTCCAAGTGTTTTAAAAAGGGGAAAGGAAAGGCTAGTGATGGGGCTGGTAAGAGGGACGACGCCGGTGAAGGTAGAAGCGATGGTTCCATTTTTAAATAGGTACCAGGACGTTGAGGCTGCGGCGTTGTTACGTTTTGTTTTTTCTGACGGTTTTCGTATCCCGTCGGTTGTTAGTGCATCGGTTCCGCCGTATCGTAATTTGCGTTCCGCTAGGGATCATCCGAAAGTGGTGGATGAAAAGCTGAAAAAGGAGGTGGCTTTGGGCAGGATGGGTGGTCCTTATGACGCCCCGCCATGTTTGAATTTGGTGGTTTCGCCGCTGGGGGTGGTACCGAAGAAAGAGCAGAACAAATTTCGGCTTATTCATCATTTGTCTTACCCGGAAGGGTTATCGGTGAATGATGGCATTGCACCGGATTTATCGGCGGTGTATTATGTGTCGTTTGATAAGGTGTTGGACTTGGTCAGGGTGGCGGGTCGGGGTGCATTGATGGCGAAGGCGGATGTAGAAGCGGCGTTTCGGTTGTTGCCGGTTCATCCAGATAGTCAGCATTTGTTAGGTTGCTGGTGGGATGGCAGTTATTATGTTGATCGGTGTTCTGCCAATGGGCTGTTCCATTTCGTGTTCGTACTTCGAGGCGTTTAATTCGTTTGTTGAATGGGTGGTTCGGGATGTGTCCGGGCTTACGTCCATTATTCATTATTTGGACGATTTCCTCTGTGTCAGGCCGGCGGGTTCGATGGTTAGTGCGGGTTTGCTATTTGCATTGCAAAACGTTGCGGCCAGATTCGGAATTCCTTTGGCACCTGAGAAGACGGAAGGCCCGGCGCTGGTGATGTGTTTTTTGGGGATTGAGATTGATTCCATTGCTATGGAATGCAGGCTGCCGGAGGGGAAGGTGCGTGATTTGAGGGCTGCGATGGCGGGGGTGAAAGCGGCAAAGAAGGTGCGGCTTAAGGTGGTGCAGTCCTTGCTGGGGAAATTGAATTTTGCTTGCAGAATCATGCCGATGGGTAGAGTATTTGCGTGACGCTTGGCGGCAGCGACGGCTGGTATGAGGTTGGCGTCACATTTCGTGCGAATCACGAAGGCGATCAAGGACGACCTGGGAGTATGGGATAAATTTTTGCAGCAATTTAACGGTCGGGCATTGATGATGGAGAAGGTGGCATCTAACGGGGCGTTGCAGCTGTTCACGGATGCGGCCGGGTCGGCTGGGTTTGGGGCGGTGTTTAGAGGTCATCGGTGCGTAGGGCAGTGGCCGCAGGCTTGGCGGGAGAGCGGATTGGTTCGGAATTTGGCTCTGTTGGAGCTGTTCCCCATTGTGGTGGTGGTGGAACTATGGGGGTCGCACTTTGTCGGAAGAAAGGTGTGTTTTCATTGCGATAACCAGGCGGTGGTGCACGCGATAAACAACTTGTCTGCTAAGTTGGAGCCGGTGGTGTTGTATTTGCAGCATTTAGTGTTGAGATGTCTGCAGTTGAATGTGCAGGTGGTGGCAAAGCACGTTCCGGGAGTTGACAACGAGGTGGCTGACGCTTTGTCTCGTTTTCAGTTCGGCAGGTTTCGGGCGCTGTTGCCGTGGGCGGACGAAGTTGGAGTGGTATGTCCCGAGGAGATGTGGGCTCTGGTGAGGCGGTGATTTCAGACTTGATTCGGAACTCGGTGACCGAGGTGACTTGGTGCCGGTATGCAAAGGTGTGGGCTGAATGGGAGGAGTTGTTGAGTCTGATGTTTGGTGGGGTGAGCGTGGATTACTTGGTGGCTTTTGTCACGCTCCTTGGTCCCCATGGCCCGCTCCCCGGTTCCCGTGCCCCGCTCTCCGGTTCCCGACGGCGTCCCCTGCTTACCGCTCCAGTCCCGGCTTCCTCTTCCTCACCTGCACCCTCCATGTGTCCTGCTCCCCGCTCCCGGCGCCCCTCTGAGACACGGGACTCACAGCCGGGCATTCCTGCTTCCTCTGCACCGCTCCCTGTACTGGCTTCTGGCACACGGGCCTCGTGCATGCGCATTAGGGTGCGCGCGCGGTCATTGACCCTCTCTTAAAGGGCCAGCACCTAGAAACAGGAAATTGCATAGACAGGTACAGGGTATATTAGGATTCTCTTTCCTGGTGGGCGGGGCCTGTTCTTCGTGTTTAATAAGCTAGGAGTTCAGGTCCCCGTATTGCTGTGTCCAGTATTAACCCCTGTCTGTCTCGCAGAGCCTGTCCTGCCACGTCAGCCGGTCCTGACCACATCCGCTCCGTTACTCCTGACGGTGACTTTGGCGGATGTTCCACCACCTCTTCAGCTCCACCAGTCTCCAGTCCCTGGCTCCGTTTGGTGACCCATCCTCTCGCTCAGCAAGTTCCGGATTCCGCCTGATCCTACAACCCGGCCTCGAACCCTGAGCCTCGTCACCCGGACTACCGTCTAGAACTCTGTGTTCCCAGCGACATCTACCTTCTAGCTCATACGGACTGTCTTGCTACTAATAGTGCTTCGGCTGCCGTGCATCAGGGCCCTCTGGCGGGGTGACCGGTCTGGCTGCCTCACCAGGGGAACCCGGTGTACGGTCCAGTGTTTCCACCACCCGGACGTAACAGCTAGAACAGGCCATGGATCCCGCCGATGCACTAGCAACCCAGCTGGCTGGATTACAGCAGGAACTCAGACGACAATGTGAGACCCAATCCCGTATGTTGGCTTTCATGACATCCGTGGACACCCGCCTGAATACGCTGCAAGCGACTGCCACGACTCTGGCGACTCAATCCACGTCCGCAGCCCCCGTGGCAGCCTCCCCGGATACTCCCAAACTCCGTTTGGCCTCACCACCCCGGTACGCCGGAGATCCCAAGACCTGCAGGGGATTCATAAATCAATGCTCCCTCCATTTCAAGCTGCTGCCGCATCTTTTTGCCTCTGACCAAGCCAAGGTCGCGTTCGTGATGTCCCATCTAGAGGGAGAGGCACTGGCCTAGATGAACCCCTTGTGGGAGAAGGAGGATCCGGTAACCACCAACATCCAGGAGTTCCTGCAGGCTTTTCGTATTACCTTTGACGAGCCTGGACGCGCCTCCGCGTCCGCCTCATCGCTCCCCAGGCTACGTCAGGGGACTTTGACGGTGGGCCAATATGCTATCCGCTTCCGCACCTTGGCCTCAGAATTAGGATGGAACAATGAGGCCCTAACCGTCCCCTTCTGGGAGGGACTCTCTGGCCGTATTAAGGATGAGCTGGCTGGTCGTGACGTGCCTTCCACCCTGGATGCCCTGATCGCTCTAACGACCCGAGTGGATCTTCGCTTTCAGGAACGATCCAAAGAGGTGTCCCGCGAGAGGCGTCCGATACGACACTCCTCCCCACCACTGAAGCCCATCGCTCCCCAGTCGGCGTCATCTGGCGTTTCTGCCCACGAGCCCATGCAGATTGACCGCCTGTGGCAGTCTGAGCAACGCAGAGCAGAACGACTAGCAAAGGGTCTCTGCTTCTACTGTGAAGATGGCACACACCTGCTACGCTCCTGTCCCGAGAAGCCGGGAAATTCCAAAGCCTAGGCTTGGTAGGAGAGGCCACCCTAGGTGCTGGGACTCTCTCAGACTCCGTTACATGGACTGTTCAAGTGACTACAGAAGAGAACCGGTTCACGGCAGAGGCGTATCTCGATTCCGGAGCAGCAGGCAACTTCATCCAGCAGGCTATGGTGGATAAGTACCAGGTGCCTGTTCTCCAACTAGAAAAACCGCTGGTGATCGCCTCTGTAGATGGGAGACCCCTCTCTGACACCGTCTCGTTGATCACCAGGCCTATGGAATTACGGATCGGTGCCCTGCACACCGAGAAGATCACCTTCTACGTCCTCCCGCGTATGTCTCATCAGATCCTGCTGGGACTTCCATGGTTACGGGAACACGAACCGTCAGTCAGCTGGAGTACAGGTGAAATTAGCCGATGGGGCTCCTCGTGTAACGAGAGATGCCTGAAATCCATACAGCCCATCCGACGACCTCCGGTCCCAGAGTCTCTACCAGGACTGCCTTCCGCCTACTGGTCCTTCACGGACGTTTTTGATAAAAAGGAGTCAGAGATACTACCGCCTCATCGTCCCTACGACTGTGCCATAGACTTACTACCGGTAACTACGCCTCCTAGAGGAAGGATATACCCCTTGCCCCCTGCTGAAACACGGGCCATGTCTGCCGATATCACCGAGAGCCTGGCAAAGGGGTTCATTCGGAGATCTTCGTCCCCTGCCGGAGCAGGGTTTTTCTTCGTCAAGAAGAAGGAAGGTGATCTGCTCCCCTGCATTGACTACCGGGGATTAAACCAGATCACCGTAAAAAATAAATACCCTCTGCTACTCATCCCCGAACTATTCGATCGGCTCCAAGGAGCTCGTGTATTCACCAAGTTGGATCTCCGTGGGGCCTATAACCTGGTTTGCATTCGCTCTGGAGACGAATGGAAGACCGCATTCAACACTCGGGATGGGCACTACGAGTACTGTGTCATGCCCTTTGGTCTGTGTAATGCTCCGGCAGTCTTTCAAGAACTGGTGAACGACGTGTTCAGAGACCTCCTCTATGTCTGTGTTGGGGTGTATCTGGACGACATCCTTGTCTTCTCTCCGGACCTACAGACCCACAGAGAGAACGTACAGCTAGTACTCCAAAGGCTTAGAGAGAACCGCCTGTACGCCAAGTACGAGAAGTGCGTTTTTGAAAAGTCGTCTCTTCCCTTCCTGGGTTATGTAATCTCTGACACTGGCCTGCAGATGGACCCAGAGAAAGTGTCTTCCATCCTCAACTGGCCTCCTCCTTCCGGGCTGAAGGCCATCCAACGCTTCCTCGGCTTTGCAAACTATTATCGTCAATTCATCCCGCACTTCTCTGCCCTGACTGCGCCTCTCTCTGCCTTGACTAAGAAGGGAGCTAATCCTAAGGACTGGCCACCTGCGGCTGATGCCGCGTTCTGCTCTTTAAAACAGGCGTTTGCTTCTTCCCCGGTTCTCCATCGCCCTGAACTGAACCGACAGTTCACCTTGGAGGTGGATGCCTCCTCCTCAGGGGCCGGGGCAGTGTTAATGCAGAAATCCTCCACCGGGAAGATGGTCACTTGCGGATTCTTCTCCAAGAGCTTCTCGGCACCCGAACGCAACTACACCATCGGTGATCGAGAGCTACTGGCCATCAAGCTGGCCTTGGAGGAATGGCGCTACCTCCTGGAAGGAGCAGTATACCCTGTGATCATCTACATGTAAGATCTGTTAACATTTACATATATAGGTTAGAAGACTGTGGACTTTTCCTTGTTATGCTGCCACCTACTGTCAAAACAAAGAACAGCGGGCACAAACCCCTGCTACTTGATTTACTTGGTACAGTCCTGAACAGGATGTGCAGAGGAGTTAGTTTTGTTTGGTAGCTGTTTTTATGCAGAGAAGTGTGTGTCCAGACGTGCAAAATAAGGCAAGGCCGCATTCTGCCCTGCTGAACAAGGTCCAAGTACCTGAGTGTTGCGTGACATCTCCCCAAGACACAGATCCAAGAAAGGCTGGATGTGGAGCGAGGAGCCAGACAGCCCGGGCAAATTACAGAGACGGGACAAAGACTGAACTTTAGAGGTGTCTGCCGGCGGAATACGGGCCCCAACGGTGACGAGGTACCCCACGCTGAAACCTGCAGTTAAGTGTGCACACTACTTTAGTTAGGGACAGATAGGAAAAGACTCTGCACAGTGTTATACGAGTAAGATAACAAGGAGGACCCTATATAACAAGAAAAAACAGCATAAAAACAACCTCCACTCAAAAATATTATGTATTGCAAAGTGTGCACAGTACCAACATTCCAAGCTGTACTATTGAAAAAATGAGATTTTTGGCAAAAAATTGCAATTTTTCGAGCCACCCCGCCAACGTCACGGCAAATCTCCTGGGGCAGTCCTAACACTAAAACATTTTTATTTAAAGTGTGCCATGTGGCCTCACATATGCAAAATTAGGACTGCACAGCACGTACCTTGTGCTTTTCAGTCACCGTCTCCATGACTGATTCATGGTTGTGGGCGGGACAGGCCCGAGCACATGCTGCTTAGAATAAATAGCCAGTGGACGGGGTTGGATGGCAAGTGTGAACAGCCACCAACCGCCAAAAATCAGGACAGATGGAAAAATAAACATGAGGTGCACTGCAAGATGAGAACCAACTGGGACCCTATATAACAAGAAAAAACAGCATAAAAACAACCTCCACTCAAAAATATTATGTATTGCAAAGTGTGCACAGTACCAACATTCCAAGCTGTACTATTGAAAAAATGAGATTTTTGGCAAAAAATTGCAATTTTTCGAGCCACCCCGCCAACGTCACGGCAAATCTCCTGGGGCAGTCCTAACACTAAAACATTTTTATTTAAAGTGTGCCATGTGGCCTCACATATGCAAAATTAGGACTGCACAGCACGTACCTTGTGCTTTTCAGTCACCGTCTCCATGACTGATTCATGGTTGTGGGCGGGACAGGCCCGAGCACATGCTGCTTAGAATAAATAGCCAGTGGACGGGGTTGGATGGCAAGTGTGAACAGCCACCAACCGCCAAAAATCAGGACAGATGGAAAAATAAACATGAGGTGCACTGCAAGATGAGAACCAACTGGGACCCTATATAACAAGAAAAAACAGCATAAAAACAACCTCCACTCAAAAATATTATGTATTGCAAAGTGTGCACAGTACCAACATTCCAAGCTGTACTATTGAAAAAATGAGATTTTTGGCAAAAAATTGCAATTTTTCGAGCCACCCCGCCAACGTCACGGCAAATCTCCTGGGGCAGTCCTAACACTAAAACATTTTTATTTAAAGTGTGCCATGTGGCCTCACATATGCAAAATTAGGACTGCACAGCACGTACCTTGTGCTTTTCAGTCACCGTCTCCATGACTGATTCATGGTTGTGGGCGGGACAGGCCCGAGCACATGCTGCTTAGAATAAATAGCCAGTGGACGGGGTTGGATGGCAAGTGTGAACAGCCACCAACCGCCAAAAATCAGGACAGATGGAAAAATAAACATGAGGTGCACTGCAAGATGAGAACCAACTGGGACCCTATATAACAAGAAAAAACAGCATAAAAACAACCTCCACTCAAAAATATTATGTATTGCAAAGTGTGCACAGTACCAACATTCCAAGCTGTACTATTGAAAAAATGAGATTTTTGGCAAAAAATTGCAATTTTTCGAGCCACCCCGCCAACGTCACGGCAAATCTCCTGGGGCAGTCCTAACACTAAAACATTTTTATTTAAAGTGTGCCATGTGGCCTCACATATGCAAAATTAGGACTGCACAGCACGTACCTTGTGCTTTTCAGTCACCGTCTCCATGACTGATTCATGGTTGTGGGCGGGACAGGCCCGAGCACATGCTGCTTAGAATAAATAGCCAGTGGACGGGGTTGGATGGCAAGTGTGAACAGCCACCAACCGCCAAAAATCAGGACAGATGGAAAAATAAACATGAGGTGCACTGCAAGATGAGAACCAACTGGGACCCTATATAACAAGAAAAAACAGCATAAAAACAACCTCCACTCAAAAATATTATGTATTGCAAAGTGTGCACAGTACCAACATTCCAAGCTGTACTATTGAAAAAATGAGATTTTTGGCAAAAAATTGCAATTTTTCGAGCCACCCCGCCAACGTCACGGCAAATCTCCTGGGGCAGTCCTAACACTAAAACATTTTTATTTAAAGTGTGCCATGTGGCCTCACATATGCAAAATTAGGACTGCACAGCACGTACCTTGTGCTTTTCAGTCACCGTCTCCATGACTGATTCATGGTTGTGGGCGGGACAGGCCCGAGCACATGCTGCTTAGAATAAATAGCCAGTGGACGGGGTTGGATGGCAAGTGTGAACAGCCACCAACCGCCAAAAATCAGGACAGATGGAAAAATAAACATGAGGTGCACTGCAAGATGAGAACCAACTGGGACCCTATATAACAAGAAAAAACAGCATAAAAACAACCTCCACTCAAAAATATTATGTATTGCAAAGTGTGCACAGTACCAACATTCCAAGCTGTACTATTGAAAAAATGAGATTTTTGGCAAAAAATTGCAATTTTTCGAGCCACCCCGCCAACGTCACGGCAAATCTCCTGGGGCAGTCCTAACACTAAAACATTTTTATTTAAAGTGTGCCATGTGGCCTCACATATGCAAAATTAGGACTGCACAGCACGTACCTTGTGCTTTTCAGTCACCGTCTCCATGACTGATTCATGGTTGTGGGCGGGACAGGCCCGAGCACATGCTGCTTAGAATAAATAGCCAGTGGACGGGGTTGGATGGCAAGTGTGAACAGCCACCAACCGCCAAAAATCAGGACAGATGGAAAAATAAACATGAGGTGCACTGCAAGATGAGAACCAACTGGGACCCTATATAACAAGAAAAAACAGCATAAAAACAACCTCCACTCAAAAATATTATGTATTGCAAAGTGTGCACAGTACCAACATTCCAAGCTGTACTATTGAAAAAATGAGATTTTTGGCAAAAAATTGCAATTTTTTGAGCCACCCCGCCAACGTCATGGCAAATCTCCTGGGGCAGTCCTAACACTAAAACATTTTTATTTAAAGTGTGCCATGTGGCCTCACATATGCAAAATTAGGACTGCACAGCACGTACCTTGTGCTTTTCAGTCACCGTCTCCATGACTGATTCATGGTTGTGGGCGGGACAGGCCCGAGCACATGCTGCTTAGAATAAATAGCCAGTGGACGGGGTTGGATGGCAAGTGTGAACAGCCACCAACCGCCAAAAATCAGGACAGATGGAAAAATAAACATGAGGTGCACTGCAAGATGAGAACCAACTGGGACCCTATATAACAAGAAAAAACAGCATAAAAACAACCTCCACTCAAAAATATTATGTATTGCAAAGTGTGCACAGTACCAACATTCCAAGCTGTACTATTGAAAAAATGAGATTTTTGGCAAAAAATTGCAATTTTTCGAGCCACCCCGCCAACGTCACGGCAAATCTCCTGGGGCAGTCCTAACACTAAAACATTTTTATTTAAAGTGTGCCATGTGGCCTCACATATGCAAAATTAGGACTGCACAGCACGTACCTTGTGCTTTTCAGTCACCGTCTCCATGACTGATTCATGGTTGTGGGCGGGACAGGCCCGAGCACATGCTGCTTAGAATAAATAGCCAGTGGACGGGGTTGGATGGCAAGTGTGAACAGCCACCAACCGCCAAAAATCAGGACAGATGGAAAAATAAACATGAGGTGCACTGCAAGATGAGAACCAACTGGGACCCTATATAACAAGAAAAAACAGCATAAAAACAACCTCCACTCAAAAATATTATGTATTGCAAAGTGTGCACAGTACCAACATTCCAAGCTGTACTATTGAAAAAATGAGATTTTTGGCAAAAAATTGCAATTTTTCGAGCCACCCCGCCAACGTCACGGCAAATCTCCTGGGGCAGTCCTAACACTAAAACATTTTTATTTAAAGTGTGCCATGTGGCCTCACATATGCAAAATTAGGACTGCACAGCACGTACCTTGTGCTTTTCAGTCACCGTCTCCATGACTGATTCATGGTTGTGGGCGGGACAGGCCCGAGCACATGCTGCTTAGAATAAATAGCCAGTGGACGGGGTTGGATGGCAAGTGTGAACAGCCACCAACCGCCAAAAATCAGGACAGATGGAAAAATAAACATGAGGTGCACTGCAAGATGAGAACCAACTGGGACCCTATATAACAAGAAAAAACAGCATAAAAACAACCTCCACTCAAAAATATTATGTATTGCAAAGTGTGCACAGTACCAACATTCCAAGCTGTACTATTGAAAAAATGAGATTTTTGGCAAAAAATTGCAATTTTTCGAGCCACCCCGCCAACGTCACGGCAAATCTCCTGGGGCAGTCCTAACACTAAAACATTTTTATTTAAAGTGTGCCATGTGGCCTCACATATGCAAAATTAGGACTGCACAGCACGTACCTTGTGCTTTTCAGTCACCGTCTCCATGACTGATTCATGGTTGTGGGCGGGACAGGCCCGAGCACATGCTGCTTAGAATAAATAGCCAGTGGACGGGGTTGGATGGCAAGTGTGAACAGCCACCAACCGCCAAAAATCAGGACAGATGGAAAAATAAACATGAGGTGCACTGCAAGATGAGAACCAACTGAGACCCTATATAACAAGAAAAAACAGCATAAAAACAACCTCCACTCAAAAATATTATGTATTGCAAAGTGTGCACAGTACCAACATTCCAAGCTGTACTATTGAAAAAATGAGATTTTTGGCAAAAAATTGCAATTTTTCGAGCCACCCCGCCAACGTCACGGCAAATCTCCTGGGGCAGTCCTAACACTAAAACATTTTTATTTAAAGTGTGCCATGTGGCCTCACATATGCAAAATTAGGACTGCACAGCACGTACCTTGTGCTTTTCAGTCACCGTCTCCATGGCTATTTATATAAATAGCCGTCCACTGGCTATTTATTCTAAGCAGCATGTGCTCGGGCCTGTCCCGCCCACAACCATGAATCAGTCATGGAGACGGTGACTGAAAAGCACAAGGTACGTGCTGTGCAGTCCTAATTTTGCATATGTGAGGCCACATGGCACACTTTAAATAAAAATGTTTTAGTGTTAGGACTGCCCCAGGAGATTTGCCGTGACGTTGGCGGGGTGGCTCGAAAAATTGCAATTTTTTGCCAAAAATCTCATTTTTTCAATAGTACAGCTTGGAATGTTGGTACTGTGCACACTTTGCAATACATAATATTTTTGAGTGGAGGTTGTTAAGATAACAAGGACCCTGCGTTTTTTTTGTTTAATAAGGACTTCTGTGTTTTGCTTTTGGGAGTACAATCTGAGGCTTCCCACCCTTGACAAGCTATTCAAAGTAGTTGTATGTATATTGCATTATCTCTACTGCTGTGCACCTTTCCCGCATTTTTCCTCCACCTGTGTTGTGCAATATGTTATTAAATTTGCATTGATTAACCCCCGTGGTTCCGTGCAGTCCTTGCGTATCCCGTTACCTGCAGGTTATTACATTTGGCGTAGTCGGCAGGATACGCAGGCTGGTACGGAACAATGGACGGACAGGGGGGTGTCGCTGATGGGGGTGTCGCTGATGGAGGTGTACTAATACAACCTGATGGGCGAATACTAGCAAGGCAGCTGTCCCTGGGGGCTATGCTGACCCATATACCAAAATTTACTGGCAACAATGTACCTCTCCATGACTGGGCGCAGAGAGTGAGGGGCATGTTGAGAGTAGCAGGAGTGACTGCTGAAAATCAAGGGGAGATATTGTTGATTGCCCTTGAAGGCCATGCTCAAGAGACCATTTTATTGCGCCCTTAGAGTGAACGAAAGACGTTAGAGCAGGTGGTGAAGATTCTTGAGAGAGTGTATGGCGGGAAACCAGAAGCAGGAGATTTACAGGTGCAACTGTTCTACAGGATGCAGGGTGAAGAAGAAGGTCTGCCACAGTATGCAAATGCACTCCAGAGAATAATGAGACAAATGCTTACAGCAGAGCCAGAGCTAGCACAAACCCCCGGTTATGCTGACCGTACCCTACGAGATCAATTCCTCCGTGGGTTACATAACCCCAAGATCAAAGGTGCCCTCCGTGAATGGCTCAGGGTAAAAAAAAAACGAACTTTCCAGCAGATATTGGAAGAAGCAGTCTCCCGCACACAAACTGAAAATTGCGACCCGCAGAACGCCTGGGGTGAAGTTTGTATGCATAAGGTAGTCCCGGGTGAGAAAAACCGAGAACCGAGCCAGCTTGAGGCTAAAGTGGATCAGTTACAAGAGACTGTTACTGCTCTACAAGAGTTGCTGAAGAATATACAAGCCCCGGCGTCAGAAGTAGGAACTACAGCACTGTGGCCAAATACCCGCACGCATACCTATCAAGAAGAGAGGGGACAGATCGAGCAGAGACGATCAAGACCCGCTAGAGACTACCAGTGTTGGAACTGTGGAAATCGGAACCATTTATTCCGACACTGTCCGGAGAGGAAGATGTCTCAAGAAAGACCGCCGTTAAACTAGTGCCTCCCTCCATGGATGGGCACATGGCGGGGAGACCAACTGAGCTTAGAGAAAACCAACGCCCTGAAGATATAGCAGCCTGCACGCCGACGATCACGGCCGAATTTGAAGGGAAAGAAGTAAGATGCCTGATGGATACTGGGTCCCAAGTGACCACCATGCCAGAACAGTTCTTCTACCAACATTTTGGACAAACTGTATCCATTGACAAAGGGGCACATATCAAACTGAGGGCTGCAAACAATCTTCCCATTCCGGTTGTAGGGGTCGTGTGGATGGACATACGTGCCCGTGGCCAGAACTTAGGCAAAAAAGGGATTGTGTTAACGAAGGGCCGGTACGACAGAGAGGTGCCAGCTATCGTTGGCATGAACGTCCTGAAAGAATTAGACCAGTTGCTCTTCAACAAGGGGGGCTGTGATTACTGGAAGACAACAGTTGCTAACAGGCCCGCCCAAAAGGTCTTCCAACACCTTATCCGTGCCCGAGGACTGTGGAAGAATGATGGGAGCCGCTACCCGGTGGGGAGGGTTCGAGTCCCAAGACAGACAACAATTACTCTACCTCCAAATCGTGAGACAGTCCTCACCTTGCCAGTCGGGGCCCACCGTACACTCGAGGGGATGGAGGTGTTGGTGGAGCCTTACCGTGGTGAAGAGAACGGAGACGAACCGTTGGTGGCTCGCACTTTAGCAACAGTAAGAAATGGAAGGGTCCCTTTCTGTTGCGTGAACACCGGTGAACAGGCCTACACCTTGACCTCGGGAGTTGTTCTGGCCCATGTCTACCTGGCGCCTGAAGAGGTGGCGGCCGCAGAATCGATTGAATTGCAGCCCATGGCAGGAGAAGCCTGGACTTGGGCTGTTTCTATGGAAAGAAAAGAGAAACCCACTGATCAATGGAACAGTTGCGTCATCTTAGGGCAGATGGGAGTGGACCTGAGCCCCTTCGCTTCGGAGCAAGCCCAAGCCATAGAGGACTTTATTTGGGAGAATCAAGCCACGTTCTCCCGTCACGCGGAAGATTTCGGCTGTACTGACAAGATTCAGCACGAAATACCCACAGGAGATGCCCCACCGATCAGGGAAAGGTACAGACAAATACCCCCAAAGTACTACCAAGAGGTAAAAGAGCTTTTGGCGCAGATGCTGAAGAGCGGGGTGGTAAGAGAAAGTCAGAGTCCATGGGCTGCCCCAATCGTGCTGGCCAAGAAAAAGGATGGGTCTACCCGCTTCTGTGTTGACTACCGCAAGCTTAATGGATGCATGGTTCGTGATTCCTACCCTCTGCCCCGGATAGAGGAGTCCCTGTCGGTGTTGGGAAAGGCACGTTACTTCTCCTCCCTCGATCTGGCCAGCGGATATTGGCAGGTCCCTGTGGCAGAGAAAGACAAGGCCAAGACCGCATTTATTGTACCCATGGGACTCTTCGAGTTCAATCGCATGCCGTTTGGACTAAATAATGCTCCAGGAACTTTTCAGTGCCTCATGGAAAGTTGCCTTGGAGACATGAACTTCGAGGCCACATTGATTTACCTGGACGACATAGTAGTGTATTCTGCAACCTTTGAGAAACATCTAGAAAACCTGGGCCAAGTGTTTCAGCGGTTACGGGCCCATGGGCTTAAACTAAAACCAAAAAAATGCCGGATCTTTCAGGAAGAGATTGAATATCTCGGACACAAGGTGTCAGAAGCCGGCGTACAGCCCTCCGATGGGAAAGTGAGAGCAGTGCTACAATGGCCCACACCCAGCACAGTGCGAGAGGTTCGAGCTTTCCTGGGGCTAGCCGGATATTACCGTCGCTTTATCAAAGATTTCGCGAAGGAGGCAGAACCTTTGCACGAATTGCTCCGAGGGACTGCAAAAGGACCAAAAGCACAGAAAATTTGCTGGGGACCAAGACAAGCAGAAGCCTTACACCGATTGAAAGAGGCCTTGGTTAGCGCCCCTGTGCTTGCCTATGCAGACTATAACCTCCCTTTTCGGTTGTATACAGACGCGAGCCTCTACGGCCTGGGTGCAGTACTGGCCCAGGTACAGAATGGTACTGAACGGGTGATTGCATATGGAGGTCGGACATTGCGAGAAGCCGAGCGCAATCCCGAGAATTACAGTTCCTTTCGGCTGGAGTTACTGGCACTAGTATGGGCAATAACCGAAAGGTTCTCGGAATATCTCACGGGAGCCCAAATTGAAGTCTATATGGATAATAATCCTCTGGCTCACATCTCCACCGCCAAACTGGGAGCAATGGAACAGAGGTGGCTGGCACGACTCTCCAGATACAATTATCATGTGCAGTACCGCTCTAAGCATGAAAATCAGAATGCGGATGCCCTTTCTCGTGTTACCACCGAAGCCCCAGTGGGGGAGAGAGATGAACAGTTAGAGGAAGACGAAATTCCGGACTTCAGTAAATTCACCGCTCAAGTGGTAGAGGCTCGTATGCTAGAAATTACATCGGGCACAACATCACGCCTGCTTGGCCAAACCAGAGAGGAATGGGTGAAAATCCAGTCATCTGACCCAGAACTGCTTCAAGTGAAAGAGTGGGTGATCCAGCAGAGCAAGCCTAGAAAGGAAAAACGGGCCACGCTGTCGCACGTGGCCCTCCAGATTCTCAGCCAGTGGGATAAGCTGTCGGTGCAAGAAGGGATGCTGTATCGGAAGGTGCACCTAGCTACAGAGTTGGAAGTACGGTGGCAAGTAGTGATACCCCAGAAGATGGCAGTACCACTGGCCCGAGAGGCGCATGAGAAGGGAGCCCATTTCGGACCAGATAAGACTTACCAGTGGTTGCAAAGAATAGTATACTGTCCTCAGATGCTTCGGGCAGTAGAGAAGGCCTGTAAACTGTGCCGTTCCTGCGAGTTAAGTAAGGCTCCCCCACAGCAAGCACCAGTACAGACTATTGTAACCAAAGAGCCGTTGGAAGTACTCATGATCGATTATCTGAAGATTGGCCACTCCCACCGGGGCTATCAGTTCTGCCTTGTGATGACAGATCACTTCTCCAAATTTGCGGTGGTGACGCCCACCAGAGATCAGACAGCTGAATCAGCTGCTCGAGCCATCAGTGATGACTTTATCCGGGTGTACGGCTGCCCCAAAAGAATACATTCCGACCAAGGGGCTTGCTTTCAGGGCAGTGTCATGAGAGAGCTGCAAAGGATTTACGGAACGCAGAAGTCAAGGACTACGCCTTATCATCCGCAGGGCAACGGAGCCTGCGAGAGATTTAACCGGACCCTCCTACAAATGCTACGCACGTTGGAGGATGATCGTAAGAATCACTGGCCCAGCTATCTCGCAGAACTCGTGTGGGCGTACAATAATCGTGTCCACTCCACCACTGGGTACACCCCATACGTACTACTGTTTGGAAGAGCCGGAAGAGGCATTGAAGAGCTCAACCTGGCTCCCCCCGAGATCAGCGAAGGTCAGAGCGTAGGTTCCTGGGTTGACTGTCACCGTCGACGGCTGGAGACTATCCATCGAATTGTCACCAAGCGGCTGCAAGAAAAGACACACCCGCAGCGGAAACCTGTGTGTGAAGCCCCGTTCGTGCCAGGAGACCGAGTACTAGTTGCAGAGAAACACCCGAGACACAAGTTGAGTGAGCGCTGGAAAACGGAGCCGTACATTGTGATCAGAAGAATCTCTCCCCACGGATCAGTATACAAAGTGAGAGGCGAGCGAAGAGGCGACACCCTCATCCTGCATCGTAATATGCTGAGGCCCTGCTATTCAGAAGACAGGACCAGACAAAGTACCTCGGAGACGGTGCCCGTGCCCGTTCCTGTTACCATCGAAGAGGGCTCTGACGATGAAGAATGGTGGCGGGCCCCGACCAACCCAGCAGACTGGGAGAGATCCACACCCCCATCCATTCAAGACACAGGTTCCACCCCTGCAGAGCAGGAGTCACCAATCGCCAGCGATGGGGACGAGAATACTGTACTCCCTGATATGGAGCCGACGTCTGGTGACTTAGCCGTAGTACCACGCCGGACTGAGCGGGCTAACGCTGGTATTCCCCCTGATCGGTACTTGGCAGATGAATTTGTGTGTTCTGTCACTGGATCCTGTTTTAAGACATTGGCTCCCAAGCACCAGGTTGTGAAGCAGGGCAGGAGTTGCCACCGTGTGCCTCTGTGCAGAGCGCCTCAGGAGAGTATCGGCCGGGACGGCCGAGGTTAAAGAGGGGGGGAAATGTAAGATCTGTTAACATTTACATATATAGGTTAGAAGACTGTGGACGTTTCCTTGTTATGCTGCCACCTACTGTCAAAACAAAGAACAGCAGGCACAAACCCCTGCTACTTGATTTACTTGGTACAGTCCTGAACAGGATGTGCAGAGGAGTTAGTTTTGTTTGGTAGCTGTTTTTATGCAGAGAAGTGTGTGTCCGGACGTGCAAACTAAGGCAAGGCCGCATTCTGCCCTGCTGAACAAGGTCCAAGTACCTGAGTGTTGCGTGACATTTCCCCAAGACACAGATCCAAGAAAGGCTGGATGTGGAGCGAGGAGCCAGACAGCCCGGGCAAATTACAGAGACGGGACAAAGACTGAACTTTAGAGGTGTCTGCCGGCGGAATACGGGCCCCAACGGTGACGAGGTACCCCACGCTGAAACCTGCAGTTAAGTGTGCACACTACTTTAGTTAGGGACAGATAGGAAAAGACTCTGCACAGTGTTATACGAGTAAGATAACAAGGACCCTGCGTTTTTTTTGTTTAATAAGGATTTCTGTGTTTTGCTTTTGGGAGTACAATCTGAGGCTTCCCACCCTTGACAAGCTATTCAAAGTAGTTGTATGTATATTGCATTATCTCTACTGCTGTGCACCTTTCCCGCATTTTTCCTCTACCTGTGTTGTGCAATATGTTATTAAATTTGCATTGATTAACCCCCGTGGTTCCGTGCAGTCCTTGCGTATCCCGTTACCTGCAGGTTATTACATACACGGACCACAAGAATCTGGAGTACCTACGGTCAGCCCAAAGACTGAACCCGCGACAAGCCCGCTGGTCCTTGTTTTTTGCTCGATTTGATTTCCAACTCCATTTTCGGCCCGCGGATAAGAACGTGCGGGCAGATGCCTTGTCTAGGTCCTTCGTGTCCGTAGAGCAGGAGGAGGAGACGTTCCAGCCCATCATCAGCCCCAGTAAAGTTATTCCGGTGGCTCCTGTCACTCTGGCTCAGATTCCCCCTGGGAAGACCTATGTCTCAGATACTGACAAACAAAGAGTCCTACACTGGGGTCATGCCTCAAAAATCGCCAGACATGCCGGTCAGAAGAAGACTTGGAGTACGATTGTCCGTCACTATTGGTGGCCGTCCCACCGTAAAGACGTCGCAACCTTCATCTCAGCCTGTCCATCTTGTGCCCGGAACAAGACACCCAAGCACCTGCCATATGGACGTCTTCTGCCTCTGCCCATTCCTTCCGTTCTGTGGCAACACATTGCAATGGACTTTATTACGAACTTGCCCTTGTCCTCCGGACACACGGTCATATGGGTTGTGGTGGACCGTTTCTCAAAGATGGCTCACTTCGTTCCCATGGCCGGGCTGCCCTCTGCCCAGGAGCTCGCTGACTCCTTCATACAACACATATTCCGATTGCATGGCTTTCCTACACACATTGTGTCCGACAGAGGAACTCAGTTTACCTCGCGCTTCTGTAGGGCTCTCTGCAAACATCTGGGAGTAATCTTGGACTTTTCTTCGGCCTACCATCCTCAGTCGAATGGCCAAGTGGAACGGGTCAATCAGATCCTGACCTCCTTCCTGCGCCACTACGTCAACATCCATCACGACGATTGGTCCACGCTCCTTCCTTGGGCTGAATTCTCCCATAACCAGCACATCAGCGAGTCCACCTCCAGCTCTCCCTTCCAGGTCGTTTACGGACTTCAGCCTTCGGTCCCGTTGCCAGTATCCCCGGTTTCAGATGTCCCCGCTGCAGATGCCCTGGCCCGGGACTTCTCAGCTATATGGAACTCAGTCAAGACTTCCCTAGAGTGTGCTTCCTTGCAGATGAAGAGACATGCCGACAAGAGGCGTCTGGATCCCCCGTGTTTCTCCCCAGGTGATCTGGTCTGGCTTGCATCCAAATATGTCCGACTGAAGTTACCTTCGTACAAGTTGGGTCCTCGTTACATTGGGCCGTTTAAAGTCATCAGCAAGATTAATGCTGTCTCCTACAATCTGCAGCTCCCGGCCACGATGCGGATACCCAACTCCTTCCATGTCTCCTTGCTCAAGCCTGTTGTCCTTGGTCCCTTCTCCGCTGGTGTCGGTAATTCTCCTCATCCCATCGCTGACGATGACATCTATGCGGTAAGGGATATCGAGGCCATGAAGACCGTGCGAGGTCGCCAATTCTTCCTGGTGGACTGGGCGGGTTATGGTCCTGAGGATAGGTCCTGGGAGCCCCGGGAGAATGTTGGCACTCCTCTGATACGTGCCTTCCTGTCCCGGTTGCGGGGAGGGGGGCGTGGGGGAGGGGGTACTGTCACGCTCCCCGGTCCCCGTGACCCGCTCCCCGGTTCCCGTGCCCCGCTCTCCGGTTCCCGACGGCGTCCCCTGCTTACCGCTCCGGTCCCGGCTTCCTCTTCCTCGCCTGCACCCTCCATGTGTCCTGCTCCCCGCTTCCGGCGCCCCTCTGAGACACGGGACTCACAGCCGGGCATTCCTGCTTCCTCTGCACCGCTCCCTGTACTGGCTTCTGGCACACGGGCCTCGCGCATGCGCATTAGGGTGCGCGCGCAGTCATTGACCCTCTCTTAAAGGGCCAGCACCTAGAAACAGGAAATTGCATAGACAGGTGCAGGGTATATTAGGATTCTCTTTCCTGGTGGGCGGGGCCTGTTCTACGTGTTTAATAAGCTAGGAGTTCAGGTCCCCGTATTGCTGTGTCCAGTATTAACCCCTGTCTGTCTCGCAGAGCCTGTCCTGCCACGCCAGCCGGTCCTGACCACATCCGCTCCGGTACTCCTGACGGTGACTTTGGCGGATGTTCCACCACCTCTTCAGCTCCGCCAGTCTCCAGTCCCTGGTTCCGTTTGGTGACCCGTCCTCTCGCTCAGCAAGTTCCGGATTCCGCCTGATCCTACAACCCGACCTCGGACCCTGAGCCTCATCACCCGGACTACCGTCTAGAACTCTGTGTTCCCAGCGACATCTACCTTCTAGCTCATACGGACTGTCTTGCTACCAATACTGCTTCAGCTGCCGTGCATCAGGGCCCTCTGGCGGGGTGACCGGTCTGGCTGCCTCACCAGGGGAACCCGGTGTACGGTCCAGTGTTTCCACCACCCGGACGTAACAGCTTTGCTGTCGTTGGTGAGTACGGATTTCTCGGCTGGGCGATCGGCATCGGCAGTGGCACATCGGGTGTCGGCGGTGGCGTTTTGGTTGAAAATGAGAGGGGAGTGTGATGTTTCGCGTGATTTTCGGGTTCGCCAGGCTTTGCGAGGTTTTCGTCGTAGAGTATGGGTGAGGGACAAGAGGCGTCCTGTATCGTTCGGTTTGTTGAGACGGATGGTAGGTGGCTTGAGGTACATTTGTGAGTCGGCCTACAAGACAGTTTTGTTTACCACAGCTTTTGGCCTTGCATTTTATGGGGCTTTCAGGATCGGTGAGCTGGTAAGCCTGTCCAGAGTGGCGGGTGGCAGTTTGATGCTGGAGGATGTGTGAGTGAGTGGTAGTCAGGTGGAGTGCCGAATTCGGCGGTCAAAGACGGATCAGCTGGGTCGTGGTAGGTTGGTGGTGTTATATGCGGTTCCGGGCGAGGAATTGTGCCCTGTGCGTTTGGTCGAGAGATTTGTGGCTGTGAGGGGGGGCTTACCTGGTCCGTTGTTGCGGCATTTGAATGGGTCTTTCTTATCAAGGTTCCAGTTTGTGGCGGTTCTGCGGCGCAGTTTACGTAATGCGGGGGAGTGCCCGGAGGAATTCGGGTCGCATTCATTTCGGAATGGTGCAGCTATGGAGGCAGCTCGTTGGGGGCTTGGAGATGAGGTGGTAACGCGTATTGGTAGATGGGAATCTTCTTGTTTTCAGCGGTATGTGAGACCGCAGTTGTAGTAGTGTGGTAATTTGGTTACGTGTGGGTGATTTTGCGACGGGGGTGTTGCTGGTTGGTTGGTTGGTGGTTGTGATGTTATTGGTTTGAATTTTTGTTCTGTTTTATTTGTTGTAGGGAAGTGCCTGATCTGGATCTTGGGGCATTCCTTCGTGTTTTGGGGGGCCCGTCGGGCTGAAGTTAGCCCGAATGGTCGGCAGTTGGGTTTGGATCGCGCACAGGCGACTGTTCGGTGGATCGGCGTTTGAGGCATGGAGTGGTGCAGGGTGGTCCCGGAATTTCGATTTCATTGTAAGGTTGAGCGGCCCCCGGATGTGTTGGTGCTACACGTGGGGGGTAATGATCTTGGTGCCCGGGCGTCGCGGGATCTCATCCGTGATATCAAGATTGATCTACTGCTGTTGTGGAAACAATACCCTGGTTTGTTGGTGGTATGGTCCGACATAGTGACCAGGTTGGCATGGAGGGGGGCACGGTCGGTGGAGAAGGTAAATAAGGCCAGGGCCCAGGTGAATCGGGTGGTTGCTCGGTTCGTGACCAGGAACGGTGGGATTGTGGTACGACACAGGGAGTTGGAGCCGGCAGATTGGCGATTTCGGAGGGGTGATGATGTGCACCTTAATGATATCGGTGTGGATTTGTAGATGTTGGGCCTGCAGGATGGTGTGGAGCGTGCTTTTAGTGTGTGGCGGGTCCAGGTCACGTAAGGTGTCACGTGGTCTGTCCTGGCGGGGAGGGGGTAGGTCTGGTCCAGAGGTTTGGAAGTGATTGGTGGCTGGACCGGGAGTCATTGTCTTGGTATGGTGGCTCTCGGTTCCGGGATGTGGCAGGCACGGGGTTCTGCCAAAGTGTGGGGGTCAATCCATGGGTGATTGGCACCTCGTCTCTGGGTTGGTGTGTTGCGGCCAGGGACATGGGGAGTAGTAGTTACTGGACTGGGCCTGCCCCGGGGGATCTTGTAAATGTTATTGTCTATTGTTACCTTTATGTTGTTGTTTGGGGTCGCCCGTTGGACGGTGTTAGTTTGTAAAAAATAGGCAATTAAAGGGTGCTGTGGCCATTTTGAACCAAGTCGCATGCAGTCCGTGTGTTTATTCTTAGAGGATAAGGGGTTTGGTAACACAGACATCATGACCGGAGAATCCTCCCTCAGCTGGTCAAGAAAGCCACGGACCCCTTGGGGGGAGGGGCGACATGACCAAGGGGGAGGTAGGGAGTGAAGGGGTTAATAGGGACAGTGTAGGTAAGCCTAATATGGCATGGTGGGATGGTTTATCCGGGGAGGAAGAGGAGGAGTAGGGAAAGGGTTAGTCTGGGGGTTGAAGGAGTTACCTCCTCTTCTGCTTCCGGACGCCGAGTGATCCCCGCCCACCCTCCCTTTGTGTTATAGGGGGGTTGTGGTTTTGGGTAGTTGGGATGCTATTTGTCACAGCAGCGGGGGGGTAGGTCTGGTCCAGAGGTTTGGAAGTGATTGGTGGCCGGACCGGGAGTCATTGTCTTGGTATGGTGGCTCTCGGTTCCGGGATGTGGCAGGCACGGGGTTCTGCCAAAGTGTGGGGGTCAATCCGTGGCTGATTGGCACCTCGTCTCTGGGTCGGTGTGTTGCGGCCAGGGACATGGGGAGTAGTAGTTACTGGACTGGGCCTGCCCCGGGGGGATCTTGTGAATGTTATTGTCTATTGTTACCTTTATGTTGTTGTTTGGGGTCGCCCGTTGGACGGTGTCCCTAAGATGTTAGTTTGTAAACAATAGGCAATTAAAGGCTGCTGTGGCCATTTTGAACCAAGTCGCATGCAGTCCATGTGTTTATTCTTAGAGGATAAGGGGTTTGGTAACACAGACATCATGCCCGGAGAATCCTCCCTCAGCTGGTCATGTCTTGCTGTGCACAAGTTGCAGATTGTATCCTTGCAGATTTTGGTGCAGAAAAAAAGAAGCATTATGTCAATTCTTTTTGCGTTTTTTCCTGCGTCTGATATAATCCACTGCAATGCTAGTGCTCGATCATTGCAGTGGATTAGATCTGTCAGTGCTGCACTCAAAGCACACTTTGCCTCACACACCATGTATTTATCATGGCCTGTGAGGAGATCCATAGCTCAGTAGCCCGTGATCGTCATAGTGATCGCATTACAGGGACCCGATCACCAGGGAGAGGTAAGTGATTCCTGTCCCTGCCTCCTGAATGCTGCTGTGACGCCCTGGGCAAGCCAGGGGTCACAGGTCATGACACCACCACACCCTACACCCTGGATATGTACACCAAAGCTACACAAAAATCCTTGTTGCCTTCCTCCAGGGGCTGATGTCTACACCAGGGGGTGGGCCAGGCGGTTGGCTCTGCCCACCGAGGAGTTCACAGCCCTGGAGGCGGGAAAACCAGGCAGAGCAGTCAAGCTAGGGAAGTGAAGGAGTAAACAGTGAAGTGGTAGAGGAGCAAGAGAGGAAGGAGAAGGAGGACAGTGAGAGTAGTGACAGAGAAAGTGACAGTTGAGAAAGCCTGAAGTTGGTCCGGGTGTGTGCCCCGGACTGAGACAGCAAGGTCAGCAGACGGCGGTGACCGTCTGCAGGAGAGGCTGCTTGGAGGTTGCCGAAAGGACCGTGGACGGGTGGTGGCCCGGCGGTACCGGAGCGGTATACGAAGAGAAGCCAGCACCATTGGCAGGGGCCTTTCGGATCCCGGCAAGGCTAGGAGTCGCCGTGAATATGCCAAATCCGTCAGTGAAGGGGACCTCTGGGTCTCCCAACAACCAAGTCCCGATTGAAGGCAACAGTCCGACCATTAGAGGGAGACACCGCCACCGCCAAGGCACCAGTTTCTCAGGGCCAGCGCCTGCGGGCAAAGAGAGGCTCCTCCGGCACATATCCAAGCCGGGGAGCGGGTTACCGGTGGGAACCCATCGCTACCAACATAGACTTAGGTGCAGGAAAAGGGACCGTCACCGTCAACTACCGGGGAAAAGCAACAGCAGCCGTCCGTGGGAACCGTCTTTCCAGCCGTGTGTTTTACCGAGAACTGTGTCACCGTCTCAGGCTGAGTGAGTACCACAGTGCCGTGAGGCACAGCGCTGCCCCCGCGTCCCTGCACCCCACCAAGCCCTGCACCGGCCCCGCCATCCCTCATCCTCCAACTCATCACTGGGCCCCGGGACAACCACCCTCTACCCACGGAGGGGAGAACTAACAACTTTGCTGCTCCCTGTCACCGCTTCCGGGATTCCCATACAGAGCAGCGGTGGTGTTCCTACAATCACCACAACCGTGGCTGGCGTCACGGACAATAAACTATCTCAAAAACCAAACCCCTTTCACTCACGGGCGAGGAGCGCCGCTCGAGTCCCCGGGATCCGGCCCATCGCTCGAGCCACCGAGCAGCAGCAGGCCGCAGCAGCAGCGGCAGCCGGACCCGAGCAGTGGGAGAGCGCAGCGTCCCCTCCTCCGCCCGCGACAACTTGGGGTCACAAACAGGATCTTACCGCTCTGCCGTTGGGTAGAGGTGCGCCTTGTGACCGCCGGAGGTGTCCGGCCAGAAAATTTCAGAAGTCGCCATCTTTGGCGCGAAGAGTTCCCGCTCGAGCGTCTTCTCGAGTAGCGGAGGCGCGAAAGCCAAAACCCCGCCCCGATAGAGGAGAGTCCGGAAAGAGGCTATGGGGGACGAAGTGGCGACTGGTCGCATGTAGCCGTGGCTATAAAAGGAGGGACGCCAGGACTCTGCAGCCATCTTGTTCCTGGAAGAAGCCGCCAGCAGCATGTGGATGCCATCCCGAAGCACTGTAGCCCCCGTGCCGGGAACCGCGGCGTGGGTGGAGATCCGGACCGCGCAGCTCTACCAGAGGCTGCAGGTCAAAATGCAGCTCCTCATGGAGGAGTGGGAGACCGACATGGCAGACGTGATAGCAACCGTGCGGAGACGCGAGGAGGAAGCTGAGGAAGGGAGGGTGAGTGACCCACGCCCCGATGCCCTTGAAGGGCCGGTCATCGCGGCTGCGGGACCCGGTCTAAACCCTCTCGCCCTGTTACCTCCCTCACCACCCGTCTCGGAAGCCATGACCCCGCCACTAGGCCCGCTGCCACCGCAACCGGTAGCGATACCCAGCATGCCCGCCCCAGCGGGCCGACCTGTAGCCGGAGCCCGTAGCAAACCGGAGGTGCTGCCGTGGAAAGTCCCGAAGTCTGAACCGGAGGCATCCCCCGAGAAGTCCCCCGAGCTGCAGCCGATAGCCCGCTCCGTGCCGAAGGCCCAGGAGAGGAAAGCCCCTGTGCCCATTCCCCACACTTCGGCTGAGGTTGCGCCGGGTTGCCGCTGCAAGGCGGCGTCCAAGGCCAAGACACCGCGGGACCTGCCGCCCAGATCCCTAACAGTGGGCAGCGTCCAAAATGTCCCGTGCGCCA
This sequence comes from Anomaloglossus baeobatrachus, assembly GCF_048569485.1. Taxonomy (NCBI): domain Eukaryota; kingdom Metazoa; phylum Chordata; class Amphibia; order Anura; family Aromobatidae; genus Anomaloglossus; species Anomaloglossus baeobatrachus. Next base: position 73,865,064 of record NC_134356.1, read on the forward strand.
GAGCTCGCAGCAGCACCGTACTGGGACAGGGAGCCGGTACCGTTGGGCCTGGAAATCGGTGAGAGAGAAAGAAAGAAAGCGGAGATGGTGGCCCATACAATCCGGGAGAAGGAGAGCCTGAGACAAGCTACCTTCCGGGTCCGGGGCCCGCTGTATGAAGGGCAGGTGAGGCGGTTTGATGTCCGCTATGGATTTATTTATGAACTATGGGCTATGGATTTATTTATGAACCGGGCCTGGGGGCCGAAGTGTTTATAGCCCGGCGGGATGTGAATGCTCACCTGCCAGAGGAGCACCCCGGTCGTAACCTGATGCCGGGCGACATGGTACAGTACACCCGGCACTGTGGGGAGAGGGGGTGGTTCGCGCTGGATGCTAAGTTAAGGGGCAGCCAGGAGGCCCGTGTGAGCGCCGCGCCCCCTCCCTCAGGTGATGCTGAGGACTCCGAGTATTGGCAGCGGGACACCGTTGCACAGTCCCCGTTGGGACCACCTGCTTGTTTTGAAAAAGTTTTAAAGTTTTGCAAAAGATGAAAATGTGTGATAACCGAAAAGTCACCTGATTCAACTGTGATTGGAACCGGCCGTTGCCGGCATTGTTGTCCCCGTAGGGACCCTTCAAAAGGTTGCATAGGGAACTCTCTATGGACAAGCCCGTGAACTTGCAGGGCAACCACAAACGTTAAGTGGCTTGTAAATAAAAATGTTTTGTTACCGCTGCAACCGTTACCGCCTCCGGAGAGGCAGGTTGGAGGGAGGGCCCGCAGTAGAGCAAGCTGGGGCCCAGCCACCACAGGAACCGGTGGCTACCCTCTGGAGGGGAAGGACAGATCCCGCTCGGGTAACTGGTTCAGGACTGGGGTCAAGGGGTGCTGCCTGTTTCCTAGAGGCAGCATCAGGGCCAGGTTACTTGTTACGTAACGTTTAAGAAAAGTGCCTCCCGCTGTGGGATGAAGTTATTATGCTTGTGTTTATGTGTTTATCTTTTTCCAGAAAAATAAAACCGGTGTTGGACGGGCAGCCCGAGGACGGTCTGCATTTTGCTAAGGGGGAATGTGACGCCCTGGGCAAGCCAGGGGTCACAGGTCATGACACCAACACACCCTACACCCCGGATAGGTACACCAAAGCTACACAAAAATTCTTGTTGCCTTCCTCCAGGGGCTAATGTCCACACCAGGGGGTGGGCCAGGCGGTTGGCTCTGCCCACCGAGGAGTTCACAGCCCTGGAGGTGGGAAAACCAGGCAGAGCAGTCAAGCTAGGGAAGTGAAGGAGTAAACAGTGAAGTGGTAGAGGAGCAAGAGAGGAAGGAGAAGGAGGACAGTGAGAGTAGTGACAGAGAAAGTGACAGTTGAGAAAGCCTGAAGTTGGTCCGGGTGTGTGCCCCGGACTGAGACAGCAAGGTCAGCAGACGGCGGTGACCGTCTGCAGGAGAGGCTGCTTGGAGGTTGCCGAAAGGACCGTGGACGGGTGGTGGCCCGGCGGTACCGGAGCGGTATACGAAGAGAAGCCAGCACCATTGGCAGGGGCCTTTCGGATCCCGGCAAGGCTAGGAGTCGCCGTGAATTTGCCAAATCCGTCAGTGAAGGGGACCTCTGGGTCTCCCAACAACCAAGTCCCGATTGAACGCAACAGTCCGACCGTTAGAGAGAGACACCGCCACCGCCAAGGCACCAGTTTCTCAGGGCCAGCGCCTGCGGGCAAAGAGGGGCTCCTCCGGCACATATCCAAGCCGGGGAGCGGGTTACCGGTGGGAACCCATCGCTACCAACATAGACTTAGGTGCAGGAAAAGGGACCGTCACCGTCAACTACCAGGGAAAAGCAACAGCAGCCGTCCGTGGGAACCGTCTTTCCAGCCATGTGTTTTACCGAGAACTGTGTCACCGTCTCAGGCTGAGTGAGTACCACAGTGCCGTGAGGCACAGCGCTGCCCCCGCGTCCATGCACCCCACCAAGCCCTGCACCGGCCCCGCCATCCCTCATCCTCCAACTCATCACTGGGCCCCGGGACAACCACCCCCTACCCACGGAGGGGAGAACTAACAACTTTGCTGCTCCCTGTCACCGCTCCCGGGATTCCCATACAGAGCAGCGGTGGTGTTCCTACAATCACCACAACCGTGGCTGGCGTCACGGACAATAAACTATCCCAAAAACCAAACCCCTTTCACTCACGGGCGAGGAGCGCCGCTCGAGTCCCCGGGATCCGGCCCATCGCTCGAGCCACTGAGCAGCAGCAGGCCGCAGCAGCAGCGGCAGCCGGACCCGAGCAGTGGGAGAGCGCAGCGTCCCCTCCTCCGCCCACGACACTGCGACCCCTTCTTATCGCAGCAGTTAGAGGGTTAAACTGCTGGGAACGGTGCAGGCGCTGCTCCTGGAAGTGGGAGCTGGTTCTCAGCTGTAAGTGTAATGCCCCCATAGCATGGTCGTGACAGGGTATTGCATAATATTCTTTCCCGGGCAGGAGGAGGTAAGTTTACTCACACACATCACATCACCAGGAAGGGATTAATAGGTTTTCAGCGTGTAGCTCAGGTTTGCATGACTCATCCTGTCTCCTAAATGAGCAGGAAGCAGGTGGCTTCACACAGACAGGTCACCATGATGACGTCCTGGTAGGGTGGGGGCCTGAGCTAGGAGTGAGCTGCAGAACAGGCAGGAAGTCTAATCAGAACCGTCTGGAATTTGAGAGAAGGCAGACCTCTACAGGGGTAGCTCCTGTAGAGGGGAACCAGCCGGACCAGGGCTAGTAACACCTGGAAGGGAATGGGGACAGGTACTGGGGATCGTGGAGAATGTACTTGGTGGTGCCCTAGGCAGAGGGGCGCTGCCAGGGTTAGGGGAAAGAGACAAAGAGGCGGCGAGTCCCCTAGAAGCTTCATTCCAAGGGGATGGCAACCAAACACACATGAAAGAGAGACCCTCAGATAACCTTACCGAACCCTGCCTCCAACCTGCCCGGGACTGACCAGAGGCTACAACGGCGAGGACCAGCACCCGTGTGTGATGTTAGAAAAGGTCGGTGAATAAAGAGGGACTGGAACCCGCACCGGTGTCTCTTGTGAATAAATGCCGCCACCCTGTGCCCCGGTGCTCCCGTGGACTGCCACCCTCGGTTCTCACCAACCTCCCGGGGCTTCCCTGCTTCACCCGTTGGGAGCGATTCCATCTTAGCTGCCCATAACACTTACCCCGGAGAGAGAGACTGTGCAGCGGCGGCTAAACACCTGGCCGCATACCACAGGTGGCGCTGCTTGCAACCCCCGTTCCCGTCTCATACCATTCCTGGGGGAGAGAAGGGTTGCAGAAAGAGAGGGTCCATGGCAGAGGAGATCAAGACCCCAGTCACTGCTGCAACTGGTGACGTGCTCCCAGGAACCCCGTTACCCTCTTCCCAATACCCCCTTCTTGTGGACTGTCGAACTCTTTATTGAAACCCGCCGGGGTCACGGAACCGGGTCGGGCCACTCACAGCTCGACCCCGAACACCACCGTCCCGGTGACCGTGCGAGCCCTGCAAGCCCCAGCGTGGGCGTTTCATAACATCAGCTAGAGACCAAGCGGCGATAGCGGATGTACTGCACAGGAACCCCTGCAATCGCCATGACATAAAAATGCATGAAAAAAAATGTGATAAACGCGAAAACGTGATAAAAAACATGGTTTTTTTCTGCCAAAACATGCAGTTTGTGTGTAGAAAATCTGCACACAAATCTGCTACATGGGCACATACCCTAACAATGGCTTATATGGTGGTTGTAAGTAGATCTATTGCCTCCAAAATGCTCTAGTGTCGTGTAATATTCCTTTAATAAGCAGCATCATTACAGCTGAAACAAGTGGCGGCTTTCATTGTCTGCTTCCTTCTATCCCAGCATGCTTTGCTTCCCTGTACACAACAAATTCTCCCTGACAACATGTCCGCTGTGTCAGCCTTATAGTAAATCATTATCAATGAAATTTTCTGAAGGAAGTGCAGGGATAAGGAGGAGGAATCCTGCACACAATGTCCTCCTTGTCTCCCTGTCTCCTTGGCGTACATGACAGCTCTGTTCAGTAATGACAGATATTCTTTTCCCTCCAAAATCTGCATTGCTGTATTCCCCTGATAAAGAACTAAACCTATAGACGTCACCCTCCATGAATATCGAAACCGCCTCATGGTTAAATCAATTCCTGGCTTTATTCTGGGGGTTTATACGCCATGACAGTGATGGAATGTAAGAATAGATTAATGAGCGCAGATCATGTGCCGCGTCGTTCCGCCACATAATGACTGGAGCAGTCATCGTTAATACTGTGCGGCTTATGCTTCTGCCTTTGGCAACATAATTCCCCCGCTCGCTTCCCTCCCTTCTCCTCTTCCTATTCAAGCCTTTTTTTTATAGGGTTTTATTCTCTCGCTCGGTACGGCTTGTTTTTTTTCCACAGAATTTGTTTTCCGCTCGTCTGTGACATTGCATAAGAGCAATTTATGACAAGCGGATGGGAGAGAGAATATAATGTCATTCTGCACCAGGAATGGTGTGAGGCGGTGCCCTCATGGTGTGTGAGATGTTGCTGAGGTAACGTAGTCAGAGGTGGAGAAGCCAACCTAATTGACTACGGCATAGTCAAATCATAATGGCATGCTGCTTGTATGACATATAATCCATACAGAGCTGCCTCCCTTCCCCACTGTCTGTATATATCTATATGGACGTATATAGGGTATGAGCAGCACGTAGCTGACCTCCATGCCTGGCTGCACACACTGTGTGTATATATGGATGTGTATAGGATATGAGCAGCACACAGCTGCACTCCCATTCTCCACTGCACACACCGTATATATATAAATATATATATATATATATATATATATATACATATACACGTATATAGGATATGAGCAGCACGTAGCTGCCCTCCATTCCTGACTGCACACACTGTGTGTATATATGGATGTGTATAGGATATGAGCAGCACACAGCTGCACTCCCTTTTTCCACTGCACACACCGTATTATATATATATAACTATATATATATATATACATATACACGTATATAGGATATGAGCAGCACACAGCTGCACTCCCATTCTCCACTGCACACACCGTATATATATATATACACGTATATAGGATATGAGCAGCACGTAGCTGCCCTCCATTCTTGGCTGCACACACTGTGTGTATATATGGATGTGTATAGGATATAAGCAGCACGTAGCTGCCCTCCATTCCCCGTTGCACACACTATCTTTCTATATGGACGTGTATAGGATATGAGCAGTACATAGCTGCTGTGGCGCCCCTGACCTGGTCAGGCACCACTGAGTATTGCACCCATGCTGGGGACAGTACAATACAGGTAATCCAGAAGGCTGACAGGGGTGTGGAACACAGGCGCATAGTGATCAGGTCTCACACATGTACCCATGAGAGGACCCCTGGGGATCCCAGGAGGGGGCAAGCCTTCACCTTCACTGGAATAGTGGAGGGGGTAGAGCCTCCATCTCCTCTCAAGGGGTGTGGTAAGAGAGTCTGGTTGCTAGGTGGCGTAGGCAAGAACAGGAGAGGAGGGGCAGTGAGTCAGTTAGAGCAGAGAACTCCAGAGGGCTCAGTGAGGAGCAGACCTGTGGGGCTGATGCTGTCTAACAGCGCCCGCGCAGTGGCTACAGACGGGGGAGAACGGTCAACTAGGAGTGCTGCCTGAAAGCCAGCTTCAGCTAGAGAGTGCAACGGAGTGGGAAGTAAGGAGACTTCTAGAGAGCACCAGGCCCAACCGGGCGGCAGATCCCGAAGCGAGGATAGATTCACCTTTCCCTGCTAAACCTGCCGGTGTGGGGCTCTTAAAGCCCACACCACAACACTACAAAAGCCGCAGCCACGTAACCGCAAGATTGGGCCCATAGGTCACAGGAGGCAAGAGGCTGGAGTGGCCTGGTCCGGGGAACAAGCACACGGCAAACAAGAAGGGGAGAGAGGCTTGGAGCATCTTCCCTGGGTGACCCCCATAGGGACTCAAAGTCGGGGTCACCCCAAACCACCAAGGGCTAAGGAAGGCGAGTCAGTAGTCACCCTCATAAAGTCAGCCTGAAGGATACCTGGTTCCTACCTGGTTCATCTCAGCTACGCCCGGGTTACTCACCCTGCCACCTGAAGTGAGTAAAAACCCTGAAAGACATCCTGCCTGTGTGGTCATTCTGCGACTTGTGGTACTACAAACCTACACAGGGCCCTGGGGCTTGCCTCACTCTCAGGAGGCTACTACATCTAACTGCACACACCATCAGCCCCAGGCGACCCTCAACCTGCAGTGGCGGTCCCCACTGACCGCAATACTGAGAGTGGCGTCACGATCAAAACAGAAGATTTCCTACCAGTGACGGAGATCCAGCAACGTGGAGTCCCTGAAGGTATGCACCGATACAACACCTGTGGGGCTTCACATCTGGCGTCATGAACAGGATAAGGACTAGACCTGTTCAGACAGGTGACCATGTGCCTGGGCGGTCCGCTTGAAAAATTGGAAGCGCCGCCATATTGCCACCATGAAAAGCGCGCTGAAAAACAACAGCAGCCCGCGCTGGGAGAAGTTACCGCCCACGAAGAGGTGTGGCTACCCAGAGATCCCCTGCAGAGTTCTGACCTTGCCAGCTATGAGAGTGGAAGCGTCCAGAGACGGCGGGAAGGAAAGAGAGCCACAAGCCTGCTACTGGGAGAGGAGCTGCTGAAAGAGGCAGAGCAGAAACTGGACAGCTTGTTACAGGAGGCAGCGAGGAGTCCACTGCGGGGAGATCGTGCGGAAGACGGCGCAGGAGAAATGGCGTCTGACCGCAGGAACCCAGAACCAGGCTCCGCTGCCTGGTGGTATCGGGAGCTGGCCCAGTTCTGTGACCGACTGGAGACCCGGGTCATAGAGCAGATCAGGGAAGAACGCACGGAGCTCCTGGAGATGGCTGCGGCGGTGCGGACCTACGAGGAGGGAGCCGCGCGACGCATGCCAGACCGAGCGGCGACGACGCAGACCCCGATGCTGCTACCGGTGGGTGAGTCCAGAGATGCACCGGCCAGCGCAAGTGCCCCGACCCCTGCTGCCACGCCCGCGGTCCCCGAAGAGGCGCCCGGCGCGGCGACGCTGGACCAGGCCGCAGCCACGCTGGAAGCGGCCCGCCAAATCCAGGCTGCTGCGGCCATGCCCCGCCTGTCCCGCAGGGCTCCGACCACCACGGCAGTGCTCATCCGTGCTGCAGGTGTGACGCTGACCCAGGCTGCCACCCTGCTGAACCCGGTCCGCCAAGACCCCAACGCAGCAGCGACGCTCGTCCGCGCCGCAAGTGATATGCTGAACCAGGCCGCAGCCCCGCCGGGTGCGGCCCGCCAAGCTCCGATCACTGCAGCGACGTCCGGCTCAGCCTGCACGGACCCCATCGAGGCTGCGACGCCAAGTGAGACCGCGGCTGCAGTGTCCAGTCCGGCCCGCCAGGAACCGGCCGCGACAGAAACGCCAATCCAGGCCGCCGCCATACAGGGCGCGGCCCGCCAAGACCAGGCCGCTGCCATGCCAGGCGCGGCCCGCCAAGACCAGGCCGCCGCCATGCCAGGCGCGGCCCGCCAAGACCAGGCCGCCGCCATGCCAGGCGCGGCCCGCCAAGACCAGGCCGCCGCCATACAGGGCGCGGCCCGCCAAGAGATGGCATCACTATTTTCCCCGGCCTACAAGGCCAGAGCAGACGCCGCTCCCCAGTCCAGAGAGGTCCCTGCTAGGAAGACCCTGATAGGAGAGGACCCCGAATACTGGAAGCTGAAGGCTGACCTAGAGGCCCAGTTCCCACAAGAGATGGTGGATCGGTACCTGCTCCCTCCGTATACCCCCAAGGAGATTCAGACAACCCCTGCAGCTGCGCCAGAGAGTCCACCGCCCAGACCAGCTGAAGAAAGCCCATCCCCAGCACTGCCACCAAAGGAGTGCAGCGAAGAACTAAGGGGGAGAGGAGGCCAGGAAGCTGAGGAGCTGACTCCGGAGCCACCAGCAGTGGATCTATACTCAGAGCCGGAGATGCTGCCCTATTCACGCTGGGATGAGGAAGATTTGACACCGTCAGCAGATGAAGATCAACCCAAAGACCTCACCTGGGAGCCCACAGGCATGAACCCAGCCCGCAAGACACGGCGCAGCAGAACAAAGTATCCTCCAACACCACAGTCTCCAGAGCAGAGAGAGGTCACAGCCAGAGACCTGGAGGAGAAAAGGAGCCTAAGAAGGTCCAAAGCCCAGGCCAGAGGACCCCTGTGTTATGGCGTAGTGGAAGATTTCAACTTGAAAAGTGGTTATGGATTCATTGTAGCCCCTGGCATCAAGGAGGGGATATTTGTTAACAGGAGAGATGTAAGCGCTCATCTGCCTAGAGGACACCCTGGCAGAAATCTAAAGATGGGAGACTCAGTTCAGTTCACCAAGCATCAAGGCGAAAGGGGATTGTATGCCCTGGACGTAGCGTTATGTCCCAACAAACCTTATAGCCATCCCATGCTACAAGAAAGACAAGAAAGACAAGAAAGACAAGAAAGACAAGAAAGACAAGAAAGACAAGAAAGACAAGAAAGACAAGAAAGACAAGACAGAGATAAAGAAACAGATACAGAAAAGGAATCAGATGCAGACCAAGAAAGGAAAGATACAGAACCTATAGATGAGGCAACCACAGATGAAGACAGAGACAAAGAGCAGGAAAGTCACAGGTGCCAGTGCCCAACGTGCCCTCGCCCTAGTGAAAAAGAGGAGTAGAGAAAAGTAAAGTAAGAAGTTACTGTTTTGACCAGTTTGAAAAAGTTTTGTTTTGCAACGTTCTCAAGTTTAAGCATGTGCCCACAAAAACTATTGTGAGAAAACCATAAACCTCAAGGCTATGAACTGGCTATAGCCACAAACTCTCGCAGTGTAAATAGTTACACCAGAGGGCACCACCGCCACCAGAGTCAGCCTGTTTAGGGGCTTGGCTCGTCTGCAACCAGGAGGAGCCCGTCCGTATATAGGGCCTTGGCTCACTTGCGACCAGAGAGCACGCCTGTTTATGGGGCCTTGGCTCACCACCACAAAGAGGGTACCTGGTCAGCACCAACTGTGGAGGCCGCCTCTGAATCCTGCCAGAAGAGGCTGACGGCGCGGATCCACCAGGCCAGGTATACCCTGAAACCACCAGCCCATGAAAGCCGCCTCTACATCCTGCCAGAAGTGGCTGAAGTCGCGGCCAACGGGAGAGGAAGATTGGAGGAAAGGTCTGGGGAAGTAGATGGCCCAGATCTGGTTACCAAAAGGACCGGTGACCTGCCTCCTGAGAGGGTTTTGGGTGGGTTAACGGACTTGTGGGTGGAGGGTGGTGATGTCTGATAACTGGTGCTTTTAAATGTTTTACATGTTTTAATGTTTTATGCATTTTAAAATGTTGTCTTGCAGCCCGAGGACGTGCTGGTGATAACTAAGGGGGAATGTGGTGCCCCTGACCTGGTCAGGCACCACTGAGTATTGCACCCATGCTGGGGACAGTACAATACAGGTAATCCAGAAGGCTGACAGGGGTGTGGAACACAGGCGCATAGTGATCAGGTCTCACACATGTACCCATGAGAGGACCCCTGGGGATCCCAGGAGGGGGCAAGCCTTCACCTTCACTGGAATAGTGGAGGGGGTAGAGCCTCCATCTCCTCTCAAGGGGTGTGGTAAGAGAGTCTGGTTGCTAGGTGGCGTAGGCAAGAACAGGAGAGGAGGGGCAGTGAGTCAGTTAGAGCAGAGAACTCCAGAGGGCTCAGTGAGGAGCAGACCTGTGGGGCTGATGCTGTCTAACAGCGCCCGCGCAGTGGCTACAGACGGGGGAGAACGGTCAACTAGGAGTGCTGCCTGAAAGCCAGCTTCAGCTAGAGAGTGCAACGGAGTGGGAAGTAAGGAGACTTCTAGAGAGCACCAGGCCCAACCGGGCGGCAGATCCCGAAGCGAGGATAGATTCACCTTTCCCTGCTAAACCTGCCGGTGTGGGGCTCTTAAAGCCCACACCACAACACTACAAAAGCCGCAGCCACGTAACCGCAAGATTGGGCCCATAGGTCACAGGAGGCAAGAGGCTGGAGTGGCCTGGTCCGGGGAACAAGCACACGGCAAACAAGAAGGGGAGAGAGGCTTGGAGCATCTTCCCTGGGTGACCCCCATAGGGACTCAAAGTCGGGGTCACCCCAAACCACCAAGGGCTAAGGAAGGCGAGTCAGTAGTCACCCTCATAAAGTCAGCCTGAAGGATACCTGGTTCCTACCTGGTTCATCTCAGCTACGCCCGGGTTACTCACCCTGCCACCTGAAGTGAGTAAAAACCCTGAAAGACATCCTGCCTGTGTGGTCATTCTGCGACTTGTGGTACTACAAACCTACACAGGGCCCTGGGGCTTGCCTCACTCTCAGGAGGCTACTACATCTAACTGCACACACCATCAGCCCCAGGCGACCCTCAACCTGCAGTGGCGGTCCCCACTGACCGCAATACTGAGAGTGGCGTCACGATCAAAACAGAAGATTTCCTACCAGTGACGGAGATCCAGCAACGTGGAGTCCCTGAAGGTATGCACCGATACAACACCTGTGGGGCTTCACACTGCCCTCCATTCCCCGTTGCACACGCTGTCTTTCTATATGGATGTGTATAGGATATCAGCAGCACGTAGCTGCCCTCCATTCCCCGTTGCACACGCTGTCTTTCTATATGGATGTGTATAGGATATCAGCAGCACGTAGCTGCCCTCCATTCCCCGTTGCACACACTATCTTTCTATATGGACGTGTATAGGATATGAGCAGTAGATAGCTGCCCTCCATTCCCCGTTGCACACACTATCTTTCTATATGGATGTGTATAGGATATGAGCAGTACATAGCTGCCCTCCATTCCCCGTTGCACACGCTGTCTTTCTATATGGATGTGTATAGGATATCAGCAGCATGTAGCTGCCCTCCATTCCCCGTTGCACACGCTGTCTTTCTATATGGATGTGTATAGGATATCAGCAGCACGTAGCTGCCCTCCATTCCCCGTTGCACACACTATCTTTCTATATGGATGTGTATAGGATATGAGCAGTACATAGCTGCCCTCCATTCCCCGTTGCACACGCTGTCTTTCTATATGGATGTGTATAGGATATGAGCAGCACGTAGCTGCCCTCCATTCCCTGTTTCAGATGCTGTCTTTCTATATGAGCAGCACATAGCTGCCCTCCATTCCCCGTTGCACACACTGTTTATATGGATATGCGCAGAACGCAGCTGCCCTCCATTTCTCTCTGCTGTGTTTTGTGTGTCTACCCTTCATCCTCTAAGTCCACGGCACGCTTCCCCTCCCCCCTTCCCTGGCCGCTGTTACCAGCCAGATTTCTAATTTCATAAGCGTGGCTGCAGCTGCTGCTCCTAAGCCAGACATGCTCTCCATATAATAAAATCAAATTAGCTCCACAAGCCTTCGCCTACAATGGATCAATCGTGATTGCGGAAACAAAGACGACACATTCGATGTCAAATATCGAGGTTGACTGTTAATGACAAGCCCCAGGATAATTATTACTGTGCGTCTATAAAATAATTGAAGTGTAAATTTCTTGGGAAGTCTCAAAACCGCATTTAATGTGTAACCGTCATTTTAATTTTCATTTCATAAATCAATAGTGCACATGAAAGGAAGGAACTTTGTAAGATTTCTTATCAGAGAAATAGTTTCTTCCTCTGCCAGGACTAATTTTTCATTCTCCATTTATGAGTGGAAGCTTTAGTAGTGATAGAAGACAGTTGGTGGTTTTAAAATTTTGATGAAAAGGGGATGGGGGAGATGGAGCTGCAGGCAGATGTAGCGCCCCTGTGGTTACGTGCTACAGGGGAATACAGCACCTTAACATCAAGGTGCAGTGCTCTTTGGTCACAGGTGAAAGAGAGAGGAAATGAAGAGTCTTATATTAGATTGAGTAACATTGACTCAGCAGCCCCTACCTTCATATTCCTGGGACTGTTTATATAGTAGGTCCATAGGGGGGTGGAGCCTAGCTGAGCGTGAGACATGACGTGGTTGCCAGGACAACTGGGTGACAGTCAGTTAACAGTCAGTCAGTAAGGAGTAACAAGAAGAGATGAGAGTAAATTGATGACTGAAAGAAGGGCTAGAAATAACATAGGCCTGACGTCCTGAGCGAGGGTACCCCAAAAGAAAAGAAAGACACAGGAAAAGAGGTAACCCAGACGGAAAGGGGACGCTTTAGATCTAGCGAGAGCCGGCTGAAGAGTTCAGGTCGACACCGGTATAACGGGACCGAGGAGGTTTGTCAGGTTTATCCCCAAACCATTGACCATTAACCTGGGATCTTAAATAAGAGGAGTACCGGTACCCATCAAGAGTCTGACTACTAACCCCAAGCCGAGTCCACGACGCTGTTGCGGGATAGATAAAGAAATCGTGCAGCATAAGACCCCTGGGAAAACCAGTGACGAGACTAATGAGTGGGTTAAAGAGGGAGTCACAGAGCCCTCAGAGCAAGGACCGAGAAAGAGACATAGAAAGGTTACCTCACAGAGAGACTCTGTCATTAAATCTCCTCCAAAATTTGTGACCACTGGCCTTCTGGTAACCGAACGGTTTCTGCTGTGTACTGTGCAAAACAAACCAGATGCCAGTAAAAAGGACTTGTTTAAGCTGATGTGGACTCGGTGTGTCGTCTCTCCACTGTTCGACAGGACCCTGCCACGTCAGAGAAGAAGGCAGCCATCACCGCTCGGTCGCTTCCCTCCTGGTCAGCGACCCGCCGCCCTGAGGTAAAATAGCTCCACCTGTGGGGAGCTGAGAGATCTTAAGCTGCCGTCACCATCGCCTCAGAGGTCGGCCGCGGGCAGCGCTGGTGTATCCCGCTTACCAGACACCACAGGTGGAATCACGTATATCCCCAAAATCATCCCTGTACACCATTCCACAGCCGCAGAGTGAGCGCCCAGGGCACGAAGCCGGGACCGACCACCTGTGATAACCCCATCAAGAGTAAAGTATCCGTAGTCCCGGCACCAGAGTAACCCCCTATCGAAAGCCCTGATGGTCGACTCAATTGGCGTCACGAACAGGATCGTACTTAAAAACCAACAATGTGTGCCTAAAAAGACTTTATTGGCTATGTAAAGTGCGCACAGAACCTCCATAGTCATTGTAATTAAACGGCGTTGCTCATTGGTTTGAAATAGGCAGGTCTGTATATGCAAAAGCCTAGTGTGTGCTGAACTTTGACTGTATCTAAAGGCTTTGCAACTGGCCGCAATTAACTAAGGGGGCACCGCCATGAGTAATGACAACGATTCCTGGGTCCCTGCAGAAGGAGGAGCCGCGCCAGTAGCCATAATAATGCCAATAACCTTGCCGTATGAGCCCGGAGCAAAATGGTTGCCAATCTATGAAGGGAAACCAGGCACTCTGGCAGCTTTTAAGAGGAAAATATGTGCGGTGCTGGATATGTATGCTATGACCGGGAAACAGCGAGCCGCTATGGTGCTGGGACAATTAATCGGTGCAGCAGAGCTGGAGGTGGAGTCATGGAAAGATACTGACAGAGACTCCATAGAAAATGTATTTGCCAAGTTAAAAGCTGCTTTTGAGAAACGCACCCGGGCTGAGTTGAGGATGATATTCTACCAATGTGAACAAGGGCCAAAGGAAACCATCAGAGATTATGCCTTACGTTTACAGGTAGCACTCCGGTCCTTAAAGCAAGTGGATCGAGCAAGTGTGGACGACGAGGATAATATGCTTGCCGAACAGTTCATAGCTGGCTTGAGGTCAGAAGTCAGTTGTCAGCAGGTGCATATGTGGGTCTTAGATCACCCTGATGTTGACTTTGATGCTGTACAAGATAGAGCAATAACAGTATTACAGTACAAGTTGCCGGCCAAGTCAGTGGACCCATCCTGCCAGGTTGATACTTCTCCCGCCGGCATAACAAAAGCTTCCAAAGATTTGGTAAAGGTTGTAAAGGTGGCTGAGACATCAAGCAGAGAGGATGATTTGCGCAACCAAGTACAGCAGCTGACTAAAAAGATGGACTTTGTGTTAACACTCTTGCAGAACCAGCCAGGGTCACAACTACCCAGTAAACTACGGTTAGCTGATTCTCCTGAGGATGTTCCATGGATGAAGAAAAGGCACATGTCGCCCGTGGAGGGGACCAACAAGTCGCCCGTTCAGGGGACCAACGCACCATTCCAACGCAGAGCCATGGACCACACGGATTCTTCAGGACAACCTGCCTTCGTTGTAACAAGCCAGGGCATTTCGCAAGAGGATGTCTTTTAAACCGGCGATTCCTGGGGCCCAGGGCCGAGCCTCAGGAATAAGACAGTCGGCCCCAAAAGACTGGCGTAGTCGGTGCGTGGGAGGCCGCCCGTACCTTAATATTACACTAGAAGGAATCCCCATGTCAGTTCTTTTGGACACTGGGTCACAAGTAACCACCATCCCACATATATTGTACAAACACTATTGGTCTGATGACGATCTTAGACCCCCAGATTCTAGTTTGGTTATACTAGTAGCCAATGGACTTCAACTAAACCAGGTTGGGTTTAGGGAAGTCACATTAAAACTGGGGAAAGTAGAGTTAAAAGGCCAAGGATTATGTGTGGTAGAAGATGACCCTAACAACAAATGCCCCATCCATGGTACTTGGAACAAATGTAATTGAAAACTGCCTTGGGGAAGTATTGTTTTTGCTCCGACAGATTGCTGTGACTGCTGATCATGGACAGAGGAGAGTGCTACATCGTGAGATTCGAGTCCTGACACACAGACAACAGGTAAATCTGTCTGGAGGGGAAATTGGCAGTGTACGGGTTACAGACCAATTTCCTATTATGTTACCACCTAAAAGTGAAATGATGATCTGGTGTCGAGCAGCTATCGGTCTTAGAGGAAAGGAATACCAGGCAGTTGTAGAACCGGTATACTCAGAGCACAGACCTATGCTGCTGACAGCCAGAGGGGTGGTGGATGTATGCAAAGGAAGAGTACCAATTCATATCATAAACTGTGGGGAAGAGGAAGTAAAATTACCCAGGTACGCTACACAGACACAGACATTCTTCTGCAAGTTCTCTTAACCCCTTCACAACCTAGGACGTACTGTATATATACGTCCTACGTCGCTCCTCCCTTCGATTTCCGTGAGATCGAGCAGCGAGCCCACAATCATCCCCACATACATCTGTTGACCTGATCACGGATCCAGCCACATCTCTTAACCCCTTAGATTGCGCTGTCAAACTCTGACAGTGCAATCTAAAGTGCTCTGGCGGGGATCTGTTCCCCCCCACCATCGGCGTCCCCCTGACACAATCACTGGGCACTAATGGATTGCCATGATAGCTCGGGGTCAGAGGATGACCCCTGTCGCTATCATGACTCACTTCCTGTGAATGCCGGCAGAGCATATATATTCTCGTATATGTGCTATCTGTAGCTACTCGTACCTCTGATTTTTTGTGGACCGAGCATTTCGTAGAAAATAGCAGAGACTTATCCGGTTTTGATCAAAATCGGCAATGCAAGTCTGTGGGTCCATGAACAAAACCCAGACCACACTCGGATGAGATAAGAGTGTGGTCCGATTTTCACAAACCACCATAAAGGTGAAGGTGGAGAAACCTTTTTTTTTCTCCACATACGAGAAAAACTTTATGACACTAGGGTCAGACTCTATCAACGTTTGGTCCAAAAAATTAGTCTGTTTCTCTTGTACATGAAAAAAAACGGATGTCTGAATGAGGTCTTAAAGTTCCATAGAACTTTATGAGCACCAAATGTCATCTCCTATCTCAGTAATGGGAAATAACAACTGTATTCACTGAAGACACAAATGTCTCTGTTAACATATATTACATAGTTTCTTATTTTCATGAATATCATGAGTTAAGAAGAAAAAAAATTAAAATGACGGTTGTTATTTAAGAGATTCATTTTGTACCGTGATTCCTATTTATTACAGACATTGCTCATGTCATTTTGTACGGTATGTGTGATGGAACCCCATTATGTCAATAGGACTATATGAATACATTTTTGGAAATAAGTCAGATTCTTTGTTTTTTTTATAACATTCTTATTTTTTTCATGCTGATTGCAGATTTTGCTTTTTAACCTTTTATAACCTTTCATCTGTTCCTGGTTAAAATGTCTTCAGCATGACTATGTATATGCATGCCATTATCTTCTTTCTTTTTCTGCGGTTCTTTTTGTTCTCACCTCCCCCTTTTTGGCAGTATGTTCTCAGCTCTGAATCACATAGCTCTCTTGATGCCTAATGTGCTGTACTGCAAAATTGCTGATAGAATTGCACTGAACAATCATATGCTAAATAATATTAAAGGGGTGGTTCACCCATTTTTTTTATTTTCCCAATGAGTGTCACTTACCATTATATTCATCTTCTCCATTGGCTTGTATTTCCAGTTCGGGAACTGAGCGGCGCTATCCTGCACGCTCAGTGCCTGTCACATGACCCCCTGGAGCTGTGGCCGCCAGTATCCTCTAACGTCCGGCATTTCCGGGCTCTCAAACTTGATGCTTACGTCAGAGGATGCCGGCGCCACTCACACTGACTGGGCTGTGGGCGGTGACTACCGCACGTCACAGCCCAGAATCGAGGGGAGGATCCAGAGGATGCCAGTGTGGAGCGGTGAAGGCAGAGCGCGCCGCTTACCATCGGTCAGCTGTGGGAGGTACGGGCTCCAGTGTGGAGTACAGGGGGGTTTCCTCCGCTGAAATCCCCCGTCACACAAGTATGTGATCACACTGTCCACCCGCCCGCTGTGCTCAGCTGTCAGGAGAGCGGGCGGTGTCGGCAGTGTGATCATATAATCCTACCAGCAGCACAGGTGACCGGACGCTGCATAGGACCAATCTGCTCCACTCTGTCACCTGCACAACAAGTCCCAGAGTGGAGACAGGGACATGCTCTGCTCTGACACATAGTGTGCTATATGTCACTAACTGTCTCCACTATGGGACTTGTTGTGCAGGTGACCAGATGATACATGTCACTAATTTGCTCCACTCTGTGACTTCTGCTGCATAGTACCAACTGTATACACCATGATTACCATGATTAGGCAGTGCACACAGGAAGGAGGGGAGGGAACTGTTGTGGTGGAGATCTGAGGGGAGGGAACAGTTTGGGTGGAGCTCAGAGTGGGTGTGAGATAGATTGCTAGTTACTGCAAAGGATTATGGACGTTGTAGTAACTGAACCCAGGAAGTCAAGAGAGCGATTAACTCCATCAGAGCTGGAGCCAGAAATGAAGATGTTATGCTAGAGCATGATAAAAGGTAATATTGGTAAAATAACGTGATAGATGTGTGGAGAGGCACATAATAGCAAGATTTATCAGAAAAAAAAAAAATCAGTTTTGGTAACTGGACAACTTCTTTATCACTCTGTCTTAAAGGGATTCTACATTTTGAAAGGGGAAAAAAGGGAACCAGCACAATCTGAAATTGGCATGCATCATATAAAAAGTGAAAATTCACAAATTTATTCCAACTGTACTATAATAAAAAAATGAGATTTTTAGCAAATAATTGATCAATTTTTTGAGCCACCCCTGCCAACGTCACGGCAAATCTCAATAGGGGGGTCCTACTCTACATTCTGTATTTCATGTGCCATGCGGCCTCCTAGATAAAGTTAAAAGCAGAGCCATAATGGAGCACACATACCTGCAACCTGTATATAGCCGCTTCCATGTTGCAAAAAAGGCACTTGTGGATAGAGACCAGCCCAGGTCCCAGCATGTGGAGCAAGCCCTACACATACCAGGACTATATCAGAACTGATCCTCCCAGTGTCAAACAGCAACCATTGATAAAGGCGGACCAGATCCAAGAATGGTGCTTAATTAGCATTGCCTGTGGAAAGGGGTGAGGTAACTGAGTCTGAACAGCTACCAACAGGAGGAATATATTGCAAGCCAAAATCAGGCGTGCATGGTATGGTGTTGGTCAGGCACCAGATTTGTAGCATAACTACGGTTTTTTTTTTTTTTTTTTTTTGGTTTGCTATGTATTCCTCCTGTTGGTAGCTGTTCAGATTCAGTTACCTCACCCCTTTCCACAGGCAATGCTAATTAAGCACCATCTTGGATCTGGTTCGCCTTTATCAATGGTTGCTGTTTGGCACTGGGAGGATCAGTTCTGATATAGTCCTGGTATGGTGCAGAGCTTGCTCCACATGCTGGGACCTGGGCTGGTCTCTATCCACAAGTGCCTTTTTTGCAACATAGAAGCGGTTATATACAGGTTACAGGTATGTGTGCTCTATTATGGTTCTGCTTTTAACTTTATCTAGGAGGCCGCATGGCACATGAAATACAGAATGTAGAGTAGGACCCCCCTATTGAGATTTGCCGTGACGTTGGCAGGGGTGGCTCAAAAAATTGATCAATTATTTGCTAAAAATCTCATTTTTTTTTATTGTAGTACAGTTGGAATAAATGTGTGAATTTTCACTTTTTATATTATGCATGCCAATTTCAGATCATGCTGGCTCCCCTCTCTCTCTGTTTGGTCGTAGTTATGCTACAAATTCTGGTGGCCGGTCACCACCATGCCATGCATGCCTGATTTTGGTTTGCTATGTATTCCTCCTGTTGGTAGCTGTTCAGATTCAGTTACCTCACCCCTTTCCACAGGCAATGCTAATTAAGCACCATCTTGGATCTGGTTCGCCTTTATCAATGGTTGCTGTTTGGCACTGGGAGGATCAGTTCTGATATAGTCCTGGTATGGTGCAGAGCTTGCTCCACATGCTGGGACCTGGGCTGGTCTCTATCCACAAGTGCCTTTTTTGCAACATAGAAGCGGTTATATACAGGTTACAGGTATGTGTGCTCTATTATGGTTCTGCTTTTAACTTTATCTAGGAGGCCGCATGGCACATGAAATACAGAATGTAGAGTAGGACCCCCCTATTGAGATTTGCCGTGACGTTGGCAGGGGTGGCTCAAAAAATTGATCAATTATTTGCTAAAAATCTCATTTTTTTTTATTGTAGTACAGTTGGAATAAATGTGTGAATTTTCACTTTTTATATTATGCATGCCAATTTCAGATCATGCTGGCTCCCCTCTCTCTCTGTTTGGTCGTAGTTATGCTACAAATTCTGGTGGCCGGTCACCACCATGCCATGCATGCCTGATTTTGGTTTGCTATGTATTCCTCCTGTTGGTAGCTGTTCAGATTCAGTTACCTCACCCCTTTCCACAGGCAATGCTAATTAAGCACCATCTTGGATCTGGTTCGCCTTTATCAATGGTTGCTGTTTGGCACTGGGAGGATCAGTTCTGATATAGTCCTGGTATGGTGCAGAGCTTGCTCCACATGCTGGGACCTGGGCTGGTCTCTATCCACAAGTGCCTTTTTTGCAACATAGAAGCGGTTATATACAGGTTACAGGTATGTGTGCTCTATTATGGTTCTGCTTTTAACTTTATCTAGGAGGCCGCATGGCACATGAAATACAGAATGTAGAGTAGGACCCCCCTATTGAGATTTGCCGTGACGTTGGCAGGGGTGGCTCAAAAAATTGATCAATTATTTGCTAAAAATCTCATTTTTTTTTATTGTAGTACAGTTGGAATAAATGTGTGAATTTTCACTTTTTATATTATGCATGCCAATTTCAGATCATGCTGGCTCCCCTCTCTCTCTGTTTGGTCGTAGTTATGCTACAAATTCTGGTGGCCGGTCACCACCATGCCATGCATGCCTGATTTTGGTTTGCTATGTATTCCTCCTGTTGGTAGCTGTTCAGATTCAGTTACCTCACCCCTTTCCACAGGCAATGCTAATTAAGCACCATCTTGGATCTGGTTCGCCTTTATCAATGGTTGCTGTTTGGCACTGGGAGGATCAGTTCTGATATAGTCCTGGTATGGTGCAGAGCTTGCTCCACATGCTGGGACCTGGGCTGGTCTCTATCCACAAGTGCCTTTTTTGCAACATAGAAGCGGTTATATACAGGTTACAGGTATGTGTGCTCTATTATGGTTCTGCTTTTAACTTTATCTAGGAGGCCGCATGGCACATGAAATACAGAATGTAGAGTAGGACCCCCCTATTGAGATTTGCCGTGACGTTGGCAGGGGTGGCTCAAAAAATGGATCAATTATTTGCTAAAAATCTCATTTTTTTTTTATTGTAGTACAGTTGGAATAAATGTGTGAATTTTCACTTTTTATATTATGCATGCCAATTTCAGATCATGCTGGCTCCCCTCTCTCTCTGTTTGGTCGTAGTTATGCTACAAATTCTGGTGGCCGGTCACCACCATGCCATGCATGCCTGATTTTGGTTTGCTATGTATTCCTCCTGTTGGTAGCTGTTCAGATTCAGTTACCTCACCCCTTTCCACAGGCAATGCTAATTAAGCACCATCTTGGATCTGGTTCGCCTTTATCAATGGTTGCTGTTTGGCACTGGGAGGATCAGTTCTGATATAGTCCTGGTATGGTGCAGAGCTTGCTCCACATGCTGGGACCTGGGCTGGTCTCTATCCACAAGTGCCTTTTTTGCAACATAGAAGCGGTTATATACAGGTTACAGGTATGTGTGCTCTATTATGGTTCTGCTTTTAACTTTATCTAGGAGGCCGCATGGCACATGAAATACAGAATGTAGAGTAGGACCCCCCTATTGAGATTTGCCGTGACGTTGGCAGGGGTGGCTCAAAAAATTGATCAATTATTTGCTAAAAATCTCATTTTTTTTTATTGTAGTACAGTTGGAATAAATGTGTGAATTTTCACTTTTTATATTATGCATGCCAATTTCAGATCATGCTGGCTCCCCTCTCTCTCATTTTGAAAGGGGAGTCTGTCAGATCAGAATGCTTGGTGCACCCATGATTTGCATAAACTGTTCAATGCACTTCCGACCTACTTTTTTTGCATATAATTCCAGAACAGCTTCCTTAATTGACATATCTGATGTTAAAGAGAAACTTTGAGAATGATTTTGTAATATACAGTAAAGAATGGCTTTATGTTGCTGTAATACAGATTACATGGACACCTTTGATGGAAGAAAGCCATTTAAAGTTTTCTGCTAATTAGATTTTGGTGCACATGAGCTGGACGCTAGGTCTTCTCCTACCTGTCTGTGATTCCCCGACCCCTCCACCTGCCTCCAGTCTGCAAATGACCTGCCTCTTCTGTTTTAAATTTCAGCTGTGACCTGTTATTCAATGACTGAAGTAAGGTAGAGGGGCTGGGGAATCACAGACAGGGAGGAGAAGATCCAGTGTACAGTCTAGGGAATCACAGACAGGGAGGAGAAGACCCAGTGTACCGTCTGCTCCATGTGCACCAAAATTTAATTTGCAGGAAACCTCAAATAGGGATTAAAAAAGAACAAAGTGGATTTCTTCATCAACGGCATCAATTTAATAAGGATTACAATGCTACTACAGACATTTCTGTAATTAACATGACACAGTTGTACTGATAGGTTCTCTTTAAGGGAGTTAAAGAAGGACAGAGATTGATGGAAAACAAGTAGGTGGGAAGGTGAACTGAACAATGCAAGAACGCTTGTGCTACTGTAGGAGGTGGACTTGCCCCTGTACTGGAAAATATGTTGTTAAGCCGGAAGTGACATATGCAGAAAGGAGAACAGTAATGAGATCTTGAGAGGGGACAGTAGAGTATAGGGTTCAGAAGATGTAGACTTGGTGCTAGAGCCAGTCAGGGAACCCTGAAGTAACCGCTAGAGGTCTGGAGCCTACAACTCACCATTGTGGGCTTAGAGAGACATCCAGCTAGACGGCCTAGCATCGAACACTGGTGTGAGGAATAGGGGAAAAGGAGGCAAAGACCCCGGAGCTTGAGGACGATATCCTAGATAGTGGACAGGTCGAGGAGCACACTGAGCGAATTAAAGGAAAAGAAGGTCTTGTCTGTCACAATGGTATGAAGAATAGAAGTAAACAATTCTGGTTAGCCAAGTGAAAACCAGTTTTGTGTTACTGTCTATGATGACAACTGACAGTGGAGTGATGGACACTGGCATGAAAAAAACAGTAAGTGTCATGCACCCCACCCGAAGTCACATCCACTCACTGTGTCTCCTTGGGGAAGGAGTGCAATGCATGTGCGGCCTAATGCCCCCCCTCCTTCACTACCATGGTATGCATCCTCTCCAGACTCCCATCAAGCATATTTGGAACATTATTGGTCACAATTGCAAAGAGAGCTGCCAGCAGTGGATCTTGATTATTTGTGTTTCCAAGTGCATTCAGTGTGGCAGAACATTCCTGAGAAAACCATTAATAACTTCACTGATAGCATGCAAGGCGTCTACTTCTGTGTTTGGTGCTCATACTCAATAATGAATTAATTGGGATGTTTTTAAAATTTTGTTTCCATTTTGTCATAATTTACACATCATTAACATTACTATCATTCCTGTCATATCAATGATTTGATGCTTTTTCCTTTTTGATGTAGCAATTTTATTGTTGAAGAGCATATAATATTACAGATTATAAGCTCTATATTCTGTGTTGGGATGTTGGTCCAGAGCATTAGTCTGATTGCTGTATGTGGAGGCCAGGAACTTAATCTTTCCCCTAATATGGGGCAATTGTCCTTAGCTCCTAAGCTCCCCCTAGTGGTGACAAATCAGACGTGATTTTATCATTTTGACTTTGAAGGTAATTTGGAGACCTTCAAAAAAGAAATGGGATCCAGCAGCATCAAAGATGAATATGTTTAGAAATGAATCAAAACACCGTGTCTGCAAATTGGGATTCTGATCTGGCTTATATATCCTGAGTCATATTGCAAAGGATTGTTGAAAATCCACTTGTGACTTTTAGGATCGCTACTTCCAGTAGGTGGCGCTGTGCTAGAGTTTGTCTCCTTTACTGGAGAGACAATTTGAATATTTCTTAGAGGGGCGTGGCAGCTATAAGTCCCCTTACCTGGCAGCCAGACTGGCTTGCAAAGTCTCCTTAAGGAGAATAGTGTTCCCCCGTGGTCCCCACATAGCTTTCTCATGAGCCAGATCAGACACCCCTATACTTTGCACTGACAAGGGGCAAGCACCCCGAAACACCGTGTCTGCAAATTGGGATTCTGATCTGGCTTATATATCCTGAGTCATATTGCAAAGGATTGTTGAAAATCCACTTGTGACTTTTAGGATCGCTACTTCCAATAGGTGGCGCTGTGCTAGAGTTTGTCTCCTTTACTGGAGAGACAATTAGAAATGAATCAAGGAAGAATTTTAACCTTTGTGGACTATCAGTCTGAGTTTTAAAACAAAGTAAAGTATTTGAGGAAATGTTAAATAATCATTTTGTACTGTAAGAAGAAAACTTTCATTTCATTGAGGAGCACATTTTATACCTACAGGAAAGCAGATGTTAAATATATATGTAGTTTGGTGGTGGTGGGTGTTCAAATGGAAGCATGGGGGGGGGGGTGGCAAAATATTCATCAGGTTTACAGTTCTCTGCTAGTCTAGTTAATAAATATTTAATATGCCTTTCTATATTGTACAGCAGTGTTGTTATCCCTTGAGCATGTCAGTGTATAATCTCAGAGGCTTATAATGGAGAACTGGTTTTAATGCTATCTGTTTCATCCTTATTTTATTTCTTGTACACAGGAAATTGTGTCATCTGTTACATTACTTTGTGCTTAGTCCATTGTCTGAATTACAGATTCCAGACAGGAGCACAGCAAAGATCATTTTGGTCCTCATACCCATAGGGTCATGACTTAAATATGGATATCTAATATATAAAGCTGAATGTGTGTGTGTGTGTGTGTGTGTGTGTGTGTGTGTGTGTGTGTGTCCGGGATTGGCATCTGCACCGTCGCAGCTACAGCCATAACATTTTTCACACTCACACGTCTGGACCCCGAGAGTGTCATAGGCTATGTTTTGAGGGGAAATGTTAACCCCGCGCTTTACAGTTATTCACCAAAAAACCTGCCTCCATTAAAGCGAATGGAGCTGGGAGCCACAGTGCAGCCAGAACTTCAGAAGAATGCGCAGCCACACCCTTATATGGAATGTTGGCGTGTCACAATGCAGCCAGGGAAAAAGACAGACACAGACAGGGTAAGAAACAGAAATAGACAGGGTAAGAGACAGACACAAAGAGACAGACACAGACAAAGAGACAGACTGACAGGGAAAGAGACAGACAGGGAAAGAGAGGGAAAGAGAGAGACAGGTTAAGAGACAAACACAGGCAGATAAAGAAACAGACACAGACAAAGAGACAGAGACAGACACAGGGAAACAGACAGACAGGGAAAGAAAGGGAAAGAGACAGACAGGGTAAGAGACAGACAAAGACAGATAAAGAGACAGACAAAGAGACGGACACTGGGAAAGAGACAGAGGGAAAGAGACAGACAGGGAAAGAGAGGGAAAGAGACATACAGGGAAAGACACAGACAGGCAAAGTGACAGAGATGGATAGACAGACAGGGAAAGAGATAGATAGACAGACAGGGAAAGAGATTGAGACAGATGGAGAAAGAGCCAGAGAAAGTCAGAGACAGACAGACAAAGAAATAGAGAGAGAGAGACAGAGAGACATATACATAGGGGGAGACAGACATTATAATTACATTTATATCTATTTGTTTTGTGGTTTTTGTGTGCAGAATGCATTTTTGTTAATACATTCTATTTTGTTAACAGCAGTTATTAACCCTGGCGAAGCCGGGTAGTAAAGCTAGTATATATATATATATATTTTGGGCTACAAATGTGACTCTTGCAAATTCATGAAAATCAAGTGCCGCGGCCATTTACTGTGAATGCATTAGAACAATGTTGACCTAAAGATAAATCCTTAAATAACGAATATTTTAAAAAACAGAATATCATTAAAAAGCAGTCTGCTAAGGAGTATAAAAATATATTGATGTCCAGAAGGGAAGAGCACATTTCCTTCTCAGCATTTCATGACTTTTAAAGGGAACCTGTCACCAGATGTGGCGACTATAAGCTGTGGTCACTGCCAGTGGGCTTTTATATACAGCATTCTAATATATTGTGTATAAGAGCCCAGGCGGCTGTGTAGAATAAAATAATAAATATCACTTTATAATACTCACCTAATGGGCGGTGCAGTGCAGACCGGTCGGATGGGTGTCTCCGTTCTCTGGGTCCGGCGCCTACTCTTTCGACCATCTTTGTCCTCCGTCTTCTGAAGCCTGGATGCATGATGCATTCTATGTCAGCCACACTAGCTGGCATTGAGGTCCTAGGAGCGCAGACGCACTTTGATCTGCTCGGAGCAGGCCATATCAAAGTATAATAATGTGCCTGCGTGGGACCTCAATGCCGGCTAGTGTGGCTGACATAGGATGCATCATGCATCCAGCCTTCAGAAGAAGGAGGACAAAGATGGCTGAAAGAGGAAGTGCTGGACCCGGAGAACAAAGACACCCATCCGACCGGTCTGCACTGCACCGCCTTTGGGTGAGTATTACAGTATAAAGTGATTTATACATTATACACAGCGGCCTGGGCTCTTATATACAGCATGTTAGAATGCTGTATATAAGAGTCCACTGGTTGTGGCCGCAGCTTATAGTCACCAAATCTAGTGACAGGTTCTCGTTAAATTACGAAAACAGTGTGTCTCCCTGTTCTATACTGTTTCAGGATATATCCATCTCAGTCATGAAAGACTTGGAAGACTGTGATGGAAATAACTGTACATTTTCCACACACATTCAAGAAAATTGGGAGAATCTAATAAGAGATGAGGTTGGGTTCGGCGTTCGGGTGATTTATATGTGCGAGCTACTTGGTCGAGCATTGCTGTGGTTTGGTACACTCAGTGCTCAGCCCAGTGCGAGCCACTTGTCGTCTTTGTTGAGGTAACAACAGCGTCATCGGATGTAGTTTGCACAAAGAAAAAAGAATTGTAAAACCCCTGCCCACCTTTCCCCGGAAGTACTCTGCTTATGGCTGACTGCATGTGGGCGAAGACCCGAACTGTCCAATTAGTGATTTCCATTGGGGTTCAGGTCAAGTCCAGGTCCCAAAAAGAACTTTATCTAAACTCCGGCTGAACCCGCCGTATCGAACTTCCATAGGTCCACTCATTTCTCCTGATGATCACTGTGGAACTCGCTAATCATCTAATGAATATAGGGGCCTCTCAATGCTCACCTGACAAATGATGTCAAAGAGAGAAGAAACATTGAATTTCAGCTCCCAATCTTTGTGAATATGTGGTAGATAACAGCTGTTGAAGATGTTTGACAGCAGCTTATTTGCCTCCCCATCGGATGGTCACATATATGTAATTTTCCTGCCAATAACTTAATTGGCTGCTTTGTGATGTTGAAGTCACACAAGAAGTACAATATTGTGTGTAGATCTAAACTCCTTGAACAAACTACTCCTGAATTGTATATCTGGTTGGCACCCATCTCCATGGAAATAGATGACACTGCATTTTGTTAGCATAGCGCATTGTTCTAGGATACCAATAATTTCCTCATGTTATACTGACACATCAGTTGGGGTATTAAGATTGCTAAAATGTCTAGCAGAAGTGCTCAGATGAGCCATGTTCCAATTTGTTTCTTCTCAGCTCGGTTCAAAACTTCTTGGAAAGCAAAATATGTGGCATACTGATTTTTAGAAAGTCCATGGAGAGGTGACCAAAGCAGAATAAAAATGAAGGGTCACAATGTGAAAATGATTCTGTCCCTTCATTTTAGCAATTGGTGGGGTCTCATGACTCAAACCGCCATCAAAACAGTGAAATGTCAGACGTTTATTGAAATAATAGTTTAATGATGAACGAGCACTACCATGTTTGGGTACTTGTAACAACAGTTCAACTTTCAGACGGGCTTGACTCCTGTACTGAGTATAATGGAAGTCAATGGGGAACTCAAAATTTTTACGGAATATTTTTGGGAAAAATGCTTGAGTTCTCCATTGACTTCCATTATCCTCAGTACAGGAGTCAGGACCGTCTGAGCATCCGACTGCTCATTACGAGTACGAGCATCCGAACATGGTAGTGCTTGCTCATCACTAGACTATTATTTAAAAAAACTTCAACATTTCACTGTTTTGATGGAGGCTTGGGTCCTGAGATCGCACCAATTGTTAAAATGAAAAGACGCAAGCATAGTAGTGCTCGCTCATCACTAATTACGAGTACTGAGCGCCCGAGCATGGTAGTGCTCACTCATCACTAGTTACGAGTACCAAGCACCCGAGCATGATAGTGCTCACTCATCACTAGTTAGGAGTACCGAGCTCCCGAGCATGGTAGTGCTTGCTCATAACTAGTTACGAGTATCGAGCACTCGAGCATGATAGTGCTCACTCATCACTAGTTAGGAGTACCGAGCACCCGAACATGGTAGTGCTTATCATCACTAGTTAGGAGTACCAAGCACCTGAGCATGGTAGTGCTCGCTCATAACTAGTTGCGAGTACTGAGCACCCAAGCATGGTAGTGCTCGCTTATCACTAGTTACGAATACCGAGCTCCCGAGCATGGTAGTGCTCACTCATCCCTAGTTAGGAGTACCAAGCACCCAAGCATGGTAGTGCTCACTCATTATTAGTTACGAGTACCGAGCACCTGGGCATGGTAGTGCTTGCTCATCACTAGTACCCTTTAAATAGTTGACGTCTTTCCAAATAATCACATAGTCAATATACTTTTTATGCTGTTGCTACCAGTAAGATTAAATGGTATTGGTATAGAACATGTAAGGGAATAAAGAATAATGTTGCGCTCTGTTTCTGCTTTCTGTCTGATTTCATGGAGAAGCGGCTGCAGTGCCATCAGCAGGAGACGCAAAATCATTAAGGAAATATGGGTCAAGTCTAACAGGCTTAACCAGACGGCAATCTCTCTAAGAATATAAGACTTCTTATCTGTGCTTTGTGTAATGCAAGCCATAGTAATGAAAACCTCCACACGCCAACAAATTGAAGAAAACATTTTATTTATTTTTTTTTTCCCAAAGAAAGAAAGCAATATAAAAAACAGAGTATAAAACTTGCATGTAATGCAGTGACATGGGTCTATATGGATACAGGGAGGGGAATAAGCATATATATATATATATATATATTTTTATATAATATGTAGGTATAATTCAGTATTAGACACAAAAGGACAGATGCATTTCAACTCATGTACATTGATATCACAAACCACACAGAAAGATAGGAGAATATTAAAATACTGCTGTCCACAAGTTAGCTACAGGGATGAGAAAAGCACTTAATTCTTACAAGACAATAGCATTTTCTACAATGACATAACCTTCTGATTCTTCAATAGAAAGGAAAAAATAGCAAAAATGTATCTACTGCTAAAAGACTCACATGACTGCATTAGTTAATAGTATTACAAGCAGCGGGAATGGTTACTATTACAAGAGAGATTAGAAGGAGGGTCATGAATAATTGTGTTTGTTCCCAAAAATTCTAGCTTTATACTCGGTTACGTAGGTCACCGTTGACATAAGTAGACTTAATGATAAAGATCCTAGCCAAAAAAACATGATTTTCTTCTACTGAATGACTATGCTATTATATCAGAGGAGAAACATCATCATCATTTATGATCCAAAAACTTGAACAGTCATTTTTTTTATAGGTTCCTTTTGGATTGCTAGGCTTAGAACCAGAAATAATAGCCCATGTAGTTTGGTGGTGGTGGTGATTTTACTCATTTGTTCTTGAAAATTCTTTAAGTAATCAGATTTATACATTCAACTTCTGGATTGCACTAGATTTTCTATATAGGTTTTGGCTGTTAAACCTTGAGCTGGTTAGATCCAAAATTAAAATTTTGCCCAGGATTATATTTAGGCCATGGGTGGTTATAAAGAAAGGCCTATTATCTATCATGCCTAATGTAGGAAAATATTACGCAATTGTTTTATTAAAATATAGGGTTTCTCCTCTAGTCAATTATTTTTTTGTAACTGTACAAAATTAAAAAAACCTTGCTGAACTTTTTAACTTTTTTTTATTTTATGTAACAATTTTTAGTATCTGTTCTTTGCTTTTTTTTTTCTTTATCGGTTTCTAAGCATTGTTAACCATGTACCTGATGGTGCTTAGTACTTTTTTTAATGATGGTGCTTAGTACTTTTTTTAATGATGTTGCTTAGTACTTTTTTTTAATGATGGTCGACTTCAGCCTCAGAAATGTTTGTATCATTTTTATAATATTAATAAAATGAAAAATGTAATTTATGTACAAGTTAAAATTGTAATATTCTTGGCAAGTATGCGTCATAATCTCCTCCCCCGGTGAATCTACAGTTCTTCTTAACCCTACACATCTTGACCTTAACTAGACAGGTTTACTTTTTACCATTCTATATAAAGAATGAATATCCCCCATGCTGATTACATGCAACAAATTCCCTATGTCTGGTGGAGTTGCAGACAATTTGTGAAAATTAGACATGCATTTTTCTTTGTGCAGAAGTGTAAAAAGTCCATCTTGTCGTAAAACAAAATAGGAACTTTCCGTTAGTGTTTCCATGTACATTGAATTATGTGAATAATCTCACTCCATAATCAGGGGGGGAAACAAAAATCTCCAACATAGTCTTCTCATAGAAAATGAACAAAAACATCAATAAGTACAGTATTAAAATAAGTACTGCACAAGACCATTGACACTCTTTATAAGTAGTAGTTGTACGATCACTACATAAATATTTAGCGGTTTTTTACATATTTTAGGAAACAAAAAGTTGTGGAACTTTTTTTCTTTTTACTTTACGTATTGGATGCAACTATTTTAGAAACTGAAACAAGATTCATGAGAATTTGACCCATAAAGTAACATCAGTAGTATTTAGTCCCCATGCTTTAAAACTTTCTTACAAATACTCTCTGGTCATATTCTAAAGAATGGCGTTGAGTCTAGAAAAATGCTGCCGTTGGGTTTATATCCTTATGATCCAGTTTTTAAGACCCAATTAATATTTTGTTTCATTCAGGTCACATATTTTCGCTTACCCAAGGATTTTTAAGCCATACAATTCTTTTTTTTATTTTTTTGATCACTGCCAATAGATAGTCAAACAAAATGGAAAATGGGTAAAAAGCCGAGAATTGCCCTCGAATACCTGAATGTTTATAAATTATAAATAACTACTTTGCTGGAATTATATACAATGGAAGAAGTTCCACAAGGTGTCGGTGTGGAAGCAAATCAAATTTTAACAGCTTGTAAAAAGAGTGCATATCATCGTGAAATTATCTTGCACTAATACAAAATCTTAGCTAATATTGACAGGGCACTTTGTTTCCGAGGCTTAGAATTATGTCCTCATTATCAGAGCTGGAAGCAAAAGAAGAATCCACGAATTGAGAGGACATTCTGCACCCAGCTTTAATAATGACACATTCAAGCCATTGATTTTCTTATGTGTCCAAAGATGACATTCAACTTTGCCCTAATATTTTATGTTTTTCACATAGGGAAGTGTTCAAATAATTCTGCCCTGTTGGTGTACAGCAAACTCTTTAATAAAGTTGGTTACTTCTTATCCTTCTTGCCAGATTTCTTCTTATTTCCACCCCCTTTTCCGTCACGTTTTCCTCCAGCGTTGGTTGGTGTCAAAGTACTGCCTGGTATGTAGACATTTTGCCTGTAGTCAGGGACATGCTGCAGGGTGAACTGGGGTCCATATCGAGCACTGAGGCCCATGGTGCCTGTTCCTCCACCGAGGCCTGAAGTTCCCTCAGCGGCCTCTGTAAGAAACAATCAAAAGTACTGGTGTTAGTTTACTATTACATCATATTTTTCCAGTTATTATGTGTGGAACATTGAGACGGAATAATATAGAAATTATTAGGAAAAAGATTGCATCAAGGTTAATGTGTTTCCTGAAGGGATATGACATTGCTAGAGGTGTCCAGAGATCCATACATGTTATGAAAGAGCCATTTTACCCAATTTTCTAGTCTTACTTTTTGGTTTTGAGGCTACTCCTAGTTACATCATGTCTATAAAGGACACTTTAAGGATTCAAATACATAATTGAACACAACACAGGCTTAAGGCTGCTTTACATGCAGCGACATCGCTAGCGATGTCGCTGGTGAAAGCTTCCGCCCCCGTCGGTTGTGCGTCACGGGTAAATCGCTGCCCGTGGCGCACAATATTGCTCGGACCCGTCACACAGACTTACTTGCCTAGCGACGTCGCTGTGGCCAGCGAACTGCCTCCTTTCTAAGGGGGCATTTTGTGCGGCATCACAGCGATGTCACACGACAGCCATCCAATAGAAGCGGAGGACCGGAGAAGCAGCCGAAAGAAAGTGACACCCACCTCGTTGCTGGAGGATGCAGGTACGGTTTGTTCCTCGTTCCTGGGGTGTCACATGTAGCGATGTGTGCTGCCTCAGGAACGACGAACAATCAGCGTCCTGCAACAGCAACGATATTTGGGATTAGAACAACGTGTCAACGATCAACGATTAGGTGAGTAATTTTGATCGTTAGCAGTCGTTCGTATGTTTCACACGCAACGACGTCGCTAAAGAGGCCAGATGTGCATCACGAATTCCGTGACCCCAGCGATATGTCGTTAGCGATGCTGTTGCGTGTAAAGCCCCCTTTAGGTTGATGGCCTTTGAAATCTCAGGTTAGGTTAAAAATTGTAAATGTACAGTACTTTATATGGGAACTAATGATGATGGGTGAGCGTCCTCACACCACAGCTCGTTATTCGATCGAGCCACGGGATTCTAAGTTTCAAAATGCTTGAGTTTCCCATTGACTTACATTATGCTCGGTACTCTAGTCATGTCAGAGCAACCTGATGCTCAATCCAGGAACGAGCATTGACAAGCATGCTCACCCATCACTAATGAGAACCTGTAACCATGAAAATGCAGTCCAATCTGTGGGGATCGTGTTATAGAGCAGGAGGGTTTAGTAGATACATTGTTTTTTAGGAAGAGATTCAGTATACCATGCAATTTCATCATTTAATCCTCTGCTCTTTCTGGGACTTTTGGTCCAGTGGGTGGTTCTATCAGTGACTGACAGTTTTCTTTGTATAAAAGTGCATACAGAAATAGCTGTCAATCAATGATAGCACCGTCCACTGGACGGAAAGTCCCACAAAGAGCAAAGGATTAAATGATGAAATCACAGGTTTTACTGACTCATTCCTGACAAAATTATATATCTACTAAGTTCCTCCTGCTCTATAACATGATGCTTGCAGATTGGGCTGCATATTCATGGTGACAGGTTCTCTTTTCTTACAAATGTACCTCTTTTTTTCTTATAACATTTTTAAATAGCTGTAGCAGGTTGCACAATTGTCCCTGGGTCCCTTTGGCATTTTTTCTACTCAGTGAAGCTTCCAAGCACCAGTAAACTACCGTGCTGCCCATTTCCTTGAAAAGAGAAGTGGGTGCTTTACTGTGCTGGAGAAATGGTGAAAGGAACCCTGTCCTTCCATTTTCAGGATGGATCCACTATGGAAGTCTTAAGCCACAATTAGACATTGGTGGGGTTTTTTTTGTAAATTCACGTTTTGGTTCCAGAGATTTGGCCCTTTTTACTTACTGCTACTTTTTCTGATCTTTACTAAGTGGGGGTGTTCACAGAATAATTATGCAACGCAGCCTAAAAACACCCACCTATAGCATCCAGTGAACAATGACCACTTCTAAAAGAACCTAAAAAATAGCACTTGTGAGCGAAATACACTTCTTCTATGCCTCTTGAACTCCAAATTAATAAGATTTGTTTGACGAGCGCTCGAGAAGTCAATACACCACACACGCTTACTATAGTTTACTCAAAGAATTCTCCTTTATTAGAACAGGTGACCAGTTTATATAGGATCACAGACAAAGGACAAGGTCCCTCTGAATTATGCACCAACAAAAGCAGTAGGGGTGTGAACAGAAATGTAAAATCTTCCCGCCCATCACTGCTAGACGAACCCTATGACATCATTAGTTATTAAACAAGATGGACTCTATAAGAACGGATGGACACTGTAAGAACAAAATGAATTCTGTTCTCTCACACACTAAATATGAGGGCCATTATCTCTGGCTGATTTAGAAAGAATAAAAAAAATAAATAGAGAAACAATATACGGTAAGTTATAACAACAACTAAAACTTGACATTTTTTTCCTGGTGACAGGTCTTCTTTAAGGACCTGGGAATTTTTTTCATTTTAGCTCTTTTGTTTTTCTTTGGCTTGTTCAGGGAGTCATAACTTTGATATGTTTTCCTTGATAGCCATATGAGGAATTCTTTTTAGGGGGACAAGTTGCAGGTTTGAAGGACACTATCATACTCTGTACTGAAAAATAGGAAAAAAAATGAAATATGGTGGCATTCCAAAAAGTCACCACAATTCCACTATTTTTTTGTGGGAAGAAGCAGGAATTTCTTTTCACAGCATTTACATGTTGTAAAAATTATCAGTGACAACATAATCTTTCAGGTCAATATAATTATGGCAATTCCAAACTTTTTTATTTTTTTATTTTTTAGTAGTGATAAAGATGTCTAAAGAATGTCTGAAGTTTTTGGCATTCATGAAGGGCTTGTTTTTTTGTGCCATGAGCTGATGTTTTTATTTATGCCGTTTTGGGGTATAAATGACTATTTAATACTTTTTATGGGAAGTGCATTGACCAAAAAAGGAAAATTCTGGTGTTTAGATTCATTTTCAAGCGGGATCAGCTCCTGAGCAAGGTTCATACTTTCCTTAGCAGCATGTGACGAAAATGTACATCATAGGAGTCTAAGAAATTTAACCTCTAGTCTTTAGCGTTCAAATTATACTGAGTGTTATTTACCAGGTTCCTCCAATTTCAGGAAGTTTTGATACATAGGAAATTCAGTGAAGGGGCAAACTGAGTGTGTCATCTGGCATAATGTACTCTGACATCATTGTGTGCTACCTGAGATGGCGGGCAAAAATGCTGATCTAAGCTCGGGAAGGTCACAAAATCACAATGCATAAGAAGCACTAATGTAACATATGTGCAAAGTACACCAAAAGTTAAAGCTATTCCATTACTTTCATACTGGTCGTAGTGTAAGTGTTAAAGTTCTGACATCTGCTGCCTTCTCTGCGGCTCTCAATCTGTATTCATTCTGCATATGTCCCCATTGACCTGAATTAAGATGTGACCTCAATTGACGAAAGGGACTCCAGGAATATAAAACCTTATGCTGCCTTCAGCCCAAACTACAGATGCTCTGAGATAAAGAAGTTTTATGGCGTGAAATAAAATCTGGATAAGTTACTGAACATGATATGATCTTCCTATGTTCGAAGGTTGTTTTTTTTTTTAACTTGGAGAAACACTTCAAGGTCACAATCATTTAAGGGGAACCTGTCAAGTCGCTTAACTCCTTCATGACTGGTGATTTTCCGTTTTTCGTTTTTGTACTTTGCTCCCCTTCTTCCGAGAGCTGTAACTTTTTTGTTTTCATGTCAATCTTACAATATGAGGGCTTGTTTTTTGCAGGATGAGATGTACTTTTAAATGAAACCATAAGTTCTACCATATAATGTACTGTACTGAAAAAAGGGAAAAAAAAAATCCAACTGCGGAAAAATTACATGATTGTTTTGGGGGTATTTTATTCACCGTGTTCACCATATGGTAAAACTGATGTATCAGTGTGATGTCTCAGGTCGGTACGAGTTCATAGACACCAAACAGGTATAGGATTACGTTTATCTAAGGGGTTGAAAAAAAATCAGGTTTGTCCAAAATAAGTGACCCACTTTTTCTGCCAAATTTCGCGACCTGTAGCATTTTAATTTTTTGGCATATGGGGCTCAGTGATGGCTTATTTTTTGCACCTCAAGCTGATGTTTTTAACGGTACAATTTTTGTGCAGATGCTTTGCTTTGATTGCTTGTTATTGCATTTTGCTCAAAATTTGTGACAACCAAAAAACGTAATTTTGGCGTTTGGAATTTTTTTTTTCTTTTTTCATTATACTGGTCCCCTTAGGGGACTATAAGGATCAGCAGTCTGACTGTTCATTTATTTCTCCTTTTCAGAGCAGCATTGCTCTGATCAGGAGAAATGCTCTGTTCTTGTTACAGCTGGGCGCTCTGTCGGCTGTAAGAGGAACAACATCATGTACTAAGTTTGGTGATGTATTCATGTACTGATGGTGGTTCTGGTGATGTGTTCATGTACTGATGATGGCACTGGTGTTGTATTGATTTAATGAAAGTGGTTCTATGTGTTGTATTCATGTACTGATGAAGATTCTGCTGATGCATTAATGTACTAATAGTGGTTCTGGTGAAATATAAGATGTCAGGGATGAATATAGCTATTTTCCCACGGAATTGTGTAAATGGTCTGCAAGCAATGAATGATTCAATATCTAATTCTGAAATCACTTTTACTGGTATTTTTTTGTGAAACAGGTAACAATTCTAGTATATGTTATCATCAGAGCTTATTACTTGACCATTGGGGGAGTTATTTTTGGGGTCCTGCACCTTATTCTTTGACCCAATCCTTGACATGTGTGCTAAGGGTTCATTTGGGGGGAGGGCGCCATAGACCTCATCCGCCTAGGGCATCAAAATACCTTGTCTCGGCCTTGAGACCAGGTCTCATCACCGAGGGTTCTATGGACCAAAGGGCCTTTATGGTATATATGCCCTTGATATAAAAGTTATTTGACTTACAGACTAGAGAAAACAAGCAATTTCATTTCTAATATTTGCAGGATGACATTAGAGGGGTTGTCTGGTCTATGTTACTCTATGTGACTTATGAATCCTCCTAGTGCACACACTGTGCGCTGCGAGGATTTGCTGGTTTCTGAGCCAGGAATGGCAGTCACGTGACCATTATTGTGCAATATGCATGTTCCCGGCCAGAACCTGACTAGTGGGCGCAGCCTCGAGCAATACAAGTGTATGGAATGGGTGTGAGGCTGCACCCACTAGTCGGGTTTTGGCAGGGAACATGCATATCACAAAATTGTGATCACATGGCTTCTGTTCCCTGAAACCGGCGAATCCTTGCAGCGCACAGTGTGTGCGCTGGGAGGATTGATAAGTCTGTAGTCACATAGAGTGATACAGAGTAATTACAGACTTATCATTTTAGACTGGAAAACTCCTATAAACATAATATGGTGTATGGTTTAGATTACAGTGATTGCACAGAGGCACAAAATATTGTTTGGAAATATTATTTTGGCCTTGGAAGAGTATAATATACACTGTATTCTACATACACAAGCACTTGGCAAACTCTAGGATTTAGCTTGTCAACGGGAAAAACATCTTCACTCCGAGAGCCAACTAACAGATGGCAGTGCCTCTATGCAATGTAAGCAGCAATGCCACACTTTGCAGAATTAGTCAAACATGATCCAACACAACATTTGAATTATTCGCTGGTTAATTTATAGCGGGATCTTCAAGATCATATTCCACAAACTTGTTAAGTTTGACGAACCAAAGCATGGTAACTGGAGCAAATTACTGATATAAATTTTTAATTTTCTTCCTTCTTCTGTTTTGACTTTTGAAGTTTATAATAGGACTCCAGCAAAAAAAAAAGAATTGTATTTACACATTGAATCTTATCAGCAATACTTCAGCTGTGTTATATGTTTAATTCCAGCGCAGTTGCATCCATGCAATTCACTATAGGTAGCCGAAATATTAGAAAATCAAGGAATTAGGGCTCCATCACACGTCCGTGTCTTCGGTACGTGTTTGGTCCGTTTCCTCACGTGCCAGAGACACGGGCACACGTAGACCCATTAAAATCAATGGGTCTGCGCTCACGTACGTGTTTTACCATGGACCGTGTGTCTGTGTGGAGCATACGTGTGCCCGTGTGCTTCACATGTAGACATGTCCGTTTGTCACACGGACCGCACGAATGTGATCCGTGTGACGCGCACCAGAGAAAACACACGTGCCTGTGAATTAAAAAGAATTTCTGTACTCACCTTCTCCAGCGCTGCTGTCTCTGCTGCTGCTGTCACTTGCTTCCGACCCCCGCTCATTATGCTCATTGAATACTCACTCTACTGCAGGCCGGAAGCAGCAGCAGCGGGGAGTCGGCAGGACCGGAGACCGAAGATCAGCACCACGGACAGCAATGCCAGGGACAGGTGAGCAGAAAGTTCCCGTTCTCTGTGTGTTATCACGGATAACACACGGAGAACACACGTGTGCCATAAACACGGCTCACGGAGGGCAATACGCACCTTTGACACGTCCGTGAAAAACGTGCGTGATTTTCACGGACGTGTGAAGGAGGCCTTAGGCTGCTTTCACACGTCAGTTTTTTGCCATCGAGCACGATCTGGCGAAAAAACTGATCCATCGCATCAATTTTTTCCATGCGTTTCTTCCATTTTTTGACGGATCTGTTGTGATACTGAGCATGCTCAGTTCAAAAAACCGCATCCGGTGCCCATAGGCTTCCATTATACAACATGCCGGACGGACAAAAAACATTCCATGCTGCGTCCTTTTGGGCAGCTGGACGAAGAAATTTCATCAGATACGGCAGATGCTGCATGCAACGCAAAGCCATCTGGCACAAACCGGCGCTAATACAAGTCTATGGGGAATAAAACGGATCCGACGCCGGATCCGTTTTATCCGCAATTCGCTGGATTGTGCTTGACAGCAAAAACCGGATGTGTGAAAGAAGCCTTACCACCAAGTATGTACATACATACTCTCCTGTCATGATAGGACATCTGAGTCTGACTTATGAATTACAGGATGACACCATTAAAAGGTATCAACCACTGAGGACTTTCTGTTCTTTTAAACAATTTTTTTATCTCTACTGGCTAACACGGTACAAAGATATATTTTACTTGTATCAGGATGACACCATTACCTATCAAATCCCTACAGGCATCTCACTGTTACTTCCTCCTCCAAACAGATCTAGCCTTGTTTGTTTATATGCCCCCTCCTCCATACAGCTAATGACATCATATTGCCCTATAAAGCATTAATATCATAGGTGTGTTCATTGTATAATTATCTGTAATGTTATAAATCTTCCCTATCTCACACTGCCTGTACTATTTCTGAGTGCTGTGTGCTTAATTTCCAGTGTATGCTCTGAAATACAACTTATTAACCTTTCTACTGCCTTCTGCTTGCATATGCTGACAGGAAGAAACCTATCACTAGCAAAATGCAAAGAAAAGAGCCTAAAGCCGCATCATATAAGATACACTACCTTGCAGTGATAGTAGACAGCAGTTTTGTCACTGATATATCACTGCTGTCTTTAGACTGAATTTTTTGCAATGTGATGAGACTCTGCACCATTGGCAAAGTCAGGGGTATCATGGGAAACATAGTCTACATATCAGGTAGAAGAAAAAGAGCCAAGATGGCAGACAACCCATAAAACTAAAACAAATTTATACAACGGATAACAGAAAGCCTTATATATTATTCTTAATAGGGAATATGTCAACAGGTTTTTGCTATGTAATCGGAAAACACCATGATGTAGGGAAAAAAGCTGGATTACAGTGATGTGTCCTTTACTGGTCTGTTTTTTATTACTTAATTAAAATCAGTGTTTTATCAACATGAGATTACCACTAAGGCCCGAGTCACACTTGTGTATGACTCGGCGAGTCTCGCATCGGCATCACCTGACATGGCCGCACACTCTCGGAAAGGAGCGGCTCAGCTGCATAGAAATACATGCAGTTGAGAAGCTCCTGTCCATAGAGTATGTGGCCACCCCAGGTGATCCCAATGCAAGACTCGCTGAGTCATACGCAAGTGTGACTCTGGCCTCAAGAACAAACTGCTTTGGT
Source organism: Anomaloglossus baeobatrachus (assembly GCF_048569485.1). NCBI lineage: Eukaryota > Metazoa > Chordata > Amphibia > Anura > Aromobatidae > Anomaloglossus > Anomaloglossus baeobatrachus. Next base: position 73,903,986 of record NC_134356.1, read on the forward strand.
TCTCCTAGTCCAATCTTCCCTCCCCCATTGATTAGCAGTTCTCTGTCACTAAACAATGTATACAGAAAGCTGTGGTGTCGGCAGAATATTACACAGCCCAAGAACTGAGGTCTGCTAGAACTACAGCAGAGAAAATTGTGAGTCTATCACAACTGCTGCCCCCGTAAACTAATTGACACATTAATGAAATCAGGGTATCTGCCCCTACCTCATACTGCTGTCAGATTACATAGCAAAAATCTGATAACAGATTCCCTTTAATAATTGCCTATTCTGCACAATTTAGGCAAAAAAAGGTATATTGCTTTAAGGTGGCAATTAAACAAATGGCAGTGCATAGAAAATGCATAATGATAAAAATACATATTTGTTCACTGTGAGATATTAAAAATGGATTTCTTACTATGTCAAACAGTTTATGCTGTTATCTTATTCTCGCTGCTCCCCTGAGTATTCCATTTTTTTTTCTAGAGATATGGGACTTTTTATTTTGTGATATGTTTTTGGTCTTTGCCAAGGGGGCGTGGTTTACAGGATAATAATGAGTAACAGTCTAATGACACTCCCACAAAGAATCCTGTGAGCCACGTTTCCTTGTCAAGACTATAAAAATTTGTAAAAAATAAAAGGCCCATATCTCTGGAATCTAATGGCGGACTTAAAGTAGCACAAACCGGAATACTGTCACAGATGTGTCTGGACCTTCAGGTGCTGCTGCTGGGACAGGTGCAGAAGGGCCCGGCGATCGTCCAGATGTTAATGGATGCTGTCCCTTTAAGGGCTTGATTTAGGGTTTTTTTCTGTTTCCTTGCCAGGTTGGAAGAGCCTTTTCTCCAGCTGGTAATTAAGGGCCTTTATAACGTGGGGCCTCTCACTCCTCCAGTGCGGGTTATACGCTTAACTTGGAGAAGTTGCTTGCTCAGCAGTGCATGTGGCTTCAGACTACTGTTGCTGTATATTCTGAAGATTCCCTCTCAAGATAAGTTGTTGTTTTTCCTGTTTCCCCTTTTGTTGATTATTTTTGTGTTTGTTTTTCCCTCCGTGGATTGGTGGGTGGTGGGATTTAGTTCTAGGGCCTGGCTAGGAAACAGGAGCACGTTGGCGGGCCACACCTCCTAACCTTTATAGGTACCTGTGGTTTGAGGGCAAGCGCAGGGCCCCCCAGTGTCAGGGTCAGCGCAGGAGCCCCTAGTTTCCCCCCCTCTTTGTGTTTCAGCCTCCATTATTCCCATGAGTCCACTTGCTGGGTGTCTCTCCCCACATCCAGAGTGACAAATACTCAGGGAAGCAGCGGGAATTAAATAGGAACAAAAACTTGTCGCTTTATCCTTTAAAAGGTATATGTATGGGTACTGAGGGGTAATTTATTTAGATGGTATCACTGATATTGATATTAGTAAAATATACAGATGCTATATACTGTAAGTCAGTCTATAAAGGGCATTCAAAATGGGTTTTATATTAGCTACTAGAAGGTGGCCCGATTCTACGCATCGGGTATTCTAGAATTTACGTATTGCGTAGATCATGTATGATTTTTGTTATATATATATATATATATATATATATATATATATATATATATATATAGATGTTGTTGTGTGTAGTTACCAAGTGTTTGTGTAGGGCTCTGTACATGTTCTGGGTGTTGTCTGGGTGTGATGGGGGGTGAGAGCGGTCTTGTTTGTGTGTTGCGTTGTTTGTGGAGCACTGTGTGTCTGTAGCGTTGTGTGTGTGTTGCGCGGTTTGTGTGTGTGGTGTGTTTTGGGGGGAGGTATGTTTTGTGCAATGTGTGTGTTGTGCGGTATGTGCGTATATTTGTGTGTGCAGCGTTGTCTGTGTGTGGGTGTCTGTGTAGGGCAGTTGTTTGTGGTTCCCAGTGTGTGTGTGTGGTGTGTTGTGCAGTGCGCGCGCGTGTGTGTGTTGGGGGGAGGTGTGCACTTCCCATCGTGCTCCATCCCCCATGCAGCGCACTCCCCATCGTGCTCCATCCCCTATGCTGCGCACCCCCCATCGTGCTCCATCTCCCATCCTGCGCACTCCCAAACGTGCTCCATCCGCCATGCAGCGCACTCCCCATCGTGCTCCATCCCCCATGCTGCGCACTCCCAAACGTGCTCCATCCGCCATGCTGCGCACTCCCCATCGTGCTCCATCCCCCATGCTGCGCACTCCCAAACGTGCTCCATCCCCCATGCTGCGCACTCCCAAACGTGCTCCATCCGCCATGCTGCGCACTCCCCATCGTGCTCTATCTCCCATGCTGCGCACTCCCAAACGTGCTCCATCCGCCATGCTGCGCACTCCCAAATGTGCTCCATCCGCCATGCTGTGCACTCCCAAACGTGCTCCATCCGCCATACTCCGCACTCCCCATCGTGCTCCATCCCCCATGCAGCGCACTCCCCATCGTGCTCCATCCCCTATGCTGCGCACCCCCCATCGTGCTCCATCTCCCATGCTGCGCACTCCCAAACGTGCTCCATCCGCCATGCTGCGCCAGCATCAGCCTCTCTACCCGCAGCATCAGCCTCTCTGCCCGCAGCATCAGCCTCTCTCCCCGCAGCATCAGCCTCTCTGTCCCTAGCATCAGTCTCTCTGTCCCCAGCATCAGCCTCTCTGTCCCCAGCATCAGCCTCTCTGTCCCCAGCATCAGCCTCTCTGTCCCCAGCATCAGCCTCTCTCCCCGCAGCATCAGCCTCTCTGTCCCCAGCATCAGCCTCTCTGTCCCCAGCATCAGCCTCTCTGTCTCCAGCATCAGCCTCTCTGTCCCCAGCATCAGCCTCTCTGTCCCCAGCATCAGCCTCTGTCCCCAGCATCAGCCTCTCTGTCCCCAGCATCAGCCTCTCTGTCCCCAGCATCAGCCTCTCTGTCCCCAGCATAAGCCTCTCTGTCCCCAGCATAAGCCTCTCTGTCCCCAGCATCAGCCTCTCTGTCCCCAGCATCAGCCTCTCTGTCCCCAGCATCAGCCTCTCTGTCCCCAGCATCAGCCTCTCTGTCCCCAGCATCAGCCTCTCTCATCCCAGCATCAGCCTCTCTCATCCCAGCATCAGCCTCTTTGTCCCCAGCATCAGCCTCCCCATCCCAGCCTTCCCCAGGATCAACCTCTCTCCTCCCAGCCTCCTCCAGCACGCCATGCTCCTCTGCCGACACTCACACACACCCGATCGCATACACTCACACACACCCGATCGCATACACTCACACACACCCGATCGCATACACTCACACACACCCGATCGCATACACTCACACACACCCGATCGCATACACTCACACACACCCGATCGCATACACTCACACACACTCACACTGACGATATTGCACATACGCGCTTATACTCACAACATCCGGAGATATCACATGCTTCTGGCCATGTGATCCTCCGGCAGGTCCTGGAAGCTCACAGCACAGTATCGCCGCCGAGAAGCAAGCGATATCCCAGGCTGTTGTGAGTATGTGGATGCGATGTGATGTGTGTGTGATGTGTGTGTGAGAGTGAGTGTGATCTGATTTGTGTGTGTATGTGTGTGTGTGTGCTGTTATGTGTGTGCGTGTGTGTATTTTCCGCCGCTGCAGGACCTTGATGCACCTCCAGCACGCCATGCTCCTCTGCCGACACTCACAGATCCGATCGCATACACTCACACACACCGACACACACCCGATCGCATACACTCACACACCCGATCGCATACACTCACACACACCCGATCGCATACACTCACGTACACACACATTGACGATATTGCACATACGCACTCATACTCGCAACATCCGGAGATACCACATGCTTCTGGCCATGTGATCCTCCGGCAGGTCCTGGAAGGTCACAACAGCACAGTATCGAGGCCGAGAAGCAAGCGATATCGCCGGATGCTGTGAGTGTGTGGATGCGATGTGTGTGTGAGGTGTGTGTGAGGTGTTTGTGAGAGTGAGTGTGATCTGATGTGTGTGTATGTGTGTGTGTGTGCTGTTATGTGTGTGCGTGTGGATCTTCCGCCGCTGCAGGACCTTGATGTGCTGATAACTATGCTAGCATGGTTACCAGCTGGTAACTATGCTAGCATGGTTACCAACGTATCCCGTCCCCCGCTCGCACGGGAGCCCACACCAGCATATGGCGGCAAGGCCAGCAATGCGAGGGTAAGTGTCGGCTGGGTTGGCGGCGTACGCTGATGTGGGCTCCCGTTGGGGGGGGGGTACAGTACTCACCTGGGGGTCGTGGCTCCGTGACGTGTCAGTTCGGGGAATGCGCGGGGGGGGGGGGGGCAGAGCTAGCGTGCATTGCGTGAGGGGGGCGGGGCGTGGCGTGGCCGAGTTGCCAATGCCTGCAGGGTGCCGGGGCGAGAGAGAATCGGTGGGGGGGGCGGAGCCTGGGCGAGCAGCTGGCCAATTCGTGTGGGGGCGCAGCCTGGGCGAGCAGCCAATCCGTGTGGGGGGGCGGGGCCATGGTGAGCCCAGCGGCCAATCAGCTTTGTGTCACCGTAAGGACACAATGTCACCATAAGGACACAATTTTGGAGCATGACAGACAGACAGACAGACAGAATAAGGCAATTATATATATAGATAGTCCATTTTTATCCTATCAATATGATGAATAATCTAAAATGACATTTAATATAGAGTGATTATTGATTATGATGATGAAACACATCAGATTTTTTCCGCATATATCAATATACTGTAGAACACTGACCATTAGCAGATGCCAGGATCATCGCCTGAAGTCTCTCGGTTTCAAACTGGTTGTTTGGCCAAACTCCAGCTTCCTCTGTGGGTTGTGCTCTAAAGAGACCACAATGACACAACATGATTACTGTTCAATACTAGAAGTCATTAAATCAAAGCACAACAAACAGAACCTGCAATTTACAGGATTGCACAACAATGAAATATCTGTTCCTTAGGTATTATGAAACAAAATAGACAGGAGGTTCATTCTGGAAACAAAAATTAATATTTGTCAGCCAAACAAGTGTGTGGTATGTGTTAGGATTTCTTTTAGAATAAACTTTATAAAAACTACAAAAGAAAATGTGTTTATTAAGTAATATAGTAATGATGGGACTTCCAATGGTCAGGGCAGTCTGTGTGGCAATGTGGTTGTGGCCGCACACTTTGCCTATAGCACCACCACAGGTACAGTGAAGAATTACATATTTCTAATCCAGTCAGTGGCCTGTCCAAGCAATGCATAGACATGCCGATTCCTCTACAGTAGGCCTCTTTCACACGTTCATGAAAAACCACGCACGTTTTTCACGGACGTGTCAGAGGTGCTTTTTGTCCTCCGTGAGCCGTGTTTATGGCCTACGTGTGTTCGTGTGTTATCCGTGAAAACACACGGAGATCGGGAACTGTATGCTCACCTGTCCCTGGCGTCGCTGTCAGTGGTGCTGATCTTCAGTCTCCGGTCCTTCCGACTCCCCCCTGCTGCTGCTTCCGGCCGCAGTGAAGTGAATATGCAATGAGCATAATGAGCGGCGGTCGGAAGCAAGTGACAGCAGCGGCAGAGACAGGAGGGCTGGAGAAGGTGAGTAAAGATTTTTTTTTTTATTTTCTCAAACACGTGTGTTTTCTCCCGCGCGTATCACACGGAACACCTCTGTGTGGTCCGTTTGCGTTCCGTGTGACACCCGTGATGCCGGAGAAAAACTGACATGTTGACGTGTGGCGCACACAGACACACGTATGCTTCACACGTACACACGGTCCATGGCTGAACACGCACGTGAGCGCAGACCCAATGATTTTAATGGGTCTACGTGTGCCCATGTCTCCGGAAAAGGACCAAACACATACCGGAGACAAGGACGTAGGAAAGAGGCCGTAGAGAAACTCTTTGCAATTCTCTGTTCTGACTTGTAGAAGACCTAGATTTTTGGATATTTTAAATTATCTTAGAATTAGCAGACAACTCATATTACCCAGTACAATATTACATATATCAAACAATTAAGTAATAGGATATTTGGGTATCCTGCGCTTGCTGGAAGCAGAATCAATAAAATCCAAACCGTGGTATGTGAGGAACAGTATGGTTTAATCTCTATGCGTTTTCAAGGTTAAAGAGATTCAATCATCAGTATCTTCATATATAAAGTAAAGCCAGTGTTACACTGGTGCTAGGATGCTGAATGTAAGCACAGCTTTTGTTCTGAGATTGGATGTTTTATTTCAGAAATATGTGCAAGTAAAGTGCCAGCAATGCACTGCTATTTGATTGACAGGTACAACAAGGGCGGGAAATAAATAGGTTGGGTCTTGCTATCTATTCCCGCCCTTGTCTGCCTCCCTGGCCTTCCACCCCCTGTCACTGTCATACATGTTAATTCCGGCGCCTGCGCAATATCATTTGGAAGTATTGCATATTAGTCTTCAGAGTCAGCGTCTGCGCATAGCGCTATCTCTGGCACCATCTTTGTGAACACTGTCTTCTTTCAGTGGACTGCCGCATGAGCTATGCAAGGGTAGCGCATGCATCCTAGCATCCTCTGCTCTCATTGTCACCATGGGATCGTGCACGGTCACAACAGAACTACAGACCACCCACAAAATCAGCTCGCTGATGTAATGTACAAAGAAAAGCCCGGACGCCTGCCCTGAAGGGGCTCAAGGGAGGGCAACATGACTGAGGAGGGATGCTAGGCCGGAGGGTTAGCAAGGGGTTAAGGTGTAGGGCATTTTTGTGCGGGAAAAGTGGGAGGTGGAGTTATAAGGACAGTGGGGCCATGTAATTGGTCAGCGTGTTGTCAGGGGTAAGTGAGTATATATAGGGCAAGATATGTGGTGGGAGGTCATTCACTACCTGGAAGACGTCCGGAATTGTCGAGGTGTCCAGGACGGTCCGAAGAGGAGGTCCCTGTCCCGAAGGATGTCGACTGTGGCGGAGAGACGTGGGAGCGCTGGCTCCGGGTGCGGCAGCAGTGGTGGACAGTGGACGATCGGATGGAGGTGGCCGAGCTCCTGGTGCCTCCGGGAGGGGGACAAGGCCCTCGCAGGAGCTGGATCCGGATGGGCCCCAGGACCCCTCCGGCGCTGGCAGCGGCATCCTAGGACGTCGGTGGAAGGAAAGAGGATTGCAGCGGCGGCGGGGCGGTGAGTGACGTCATCGGCCTCCTATTCTGTGGTGTTGCGGCGCGGGGTCAGCGTTGTGAAGGGGCGGCGCGACCACGTGACCCGGGGCGCGGTCACGTGGTCCGGCGTCGCGGTCACATGGCCCCGGCGTCCTGACGTCACGGTCACATGGCCCTATGGTGCGGTCATGTGACCGGGCGCCGAAACCGGAAGTGCGGCCTGCACAACAGTGCAGGGCCTGAATGGGATCCCGGGTAGTGGCGGACAGTCTCGGAAGGGTGAGAGCGGCGCGGCCATGTGACCAGGGGCGCGGGCGCATGGCCGGCGTCACGAGCACGTGATCGTCCTGCAGTAACCGGGAGGAGCGGCCTGCGTGTCCATGCAGGGCCTGGGCAACGGATGGCATCGCAGCAGTCGACCGGCACTACGGTGGGGGGTGAGTGACATCTACGCCCCTTCTCCTTCATCCAGTGCGGCGCGGGGGTCAGCGTAACAACGTGGGCGGTGCGGCCCTGTGGCCTGAGGCGCGGTTATGGGGTCCGGCATTGCTATTACGCGCCCCCGGCGTCACGGTCACCTGTCTCAGCGGTGCGGTCAGGTGAGCGGCTACATCTGCCAGACAGTGCGGCCTGCGCAGGCGCAGGGCCAGGCGACGTGAATCATCCCTGCCTCGGTTGGATAGCGGCGCGTGGGGTTGGCGTGACGACATAGGTGGTGCGGCCGCGTGACCCGCGGCGCGGTCACGGGGTCTGGCACTGCGTTCACCTGCCTTCGGCGCCATGTGCTGATTCCTGTGTGCGGCGGTGCGACTGGAGTGCAACCCCCCCCTCCCCCCCTGTGGTGGCTCCGAGTCAGTGATCATCGCGGGCAGCGTCCCAGGCTGACCGGTGGGCCTGGGGTGACTACTCTATGGCCCAGGAGGACTGCAGCCTGGGTCGTTCCACATGGAAGATGGCAGTGCTCGTCGCGGAGGACACGTGGCGGCTGTTCCGTGGGACACCGCGGAGTCAGCCTAGTAAGATAAAGGTTTCACTTACACCTCATATAATGCTTTGGTTATAGGGGTTGGTAGGGTTGTTATTATGTATGGCTTTTGGGTGGGTTAAGGTGGTGGTGTTTTGTCAGGGGGTATGGGACCGGCGTCTGGTTGGACAGGAGGGTGGTGGCCCTGTAGCGGCATTTTGGGTGGCTGGCGGGGAGTCCAGACAGGATTGCAGGTACTATTGTTTTGCGCGATATGCGTTTCATGGGTGTTTAGTTTTTCATGCGGGTGCGTATGTTTATGTTTATAAAGGGGACGAGTTGTTTTGGTCAGCTTCGTGTTGCTCAGGCTCTTGAGAGGACTATGTATGCTTGGTGGTGGTGGTAACGGTACTTCGTGAGTCGATCAGGTAGACGTCGGCGGTGGTGCAGAGCCTGAGGCGAGGTGAGGGACATTGGCGGAGAGTCGGAGGCTAGCCGTGAACCCCGAGTTTTGTGTTTTGTTTTGGTGGTCCTGGGGGTTTCCACGGCTTCCTCGGATTGGTTAAGGTTTTTCGATGGTAGTTCAGTGGCATGATGATCCGTTTTGTGGGTGTATTGGGTCAGCTTAAGCGTGATTGTTGCTGTCGTTTCATGAGGGTGAGAATGTTATACCTATGTCCACGGCAGGAGCTTCCATAAAGGGGGCTGCATGAGTAATGGGTGTTTCCTGGGGAGTTTTAGGTCCGCTTGGCAGGTACGGCGTGGTTGTTGAGGTCAGACGAGGTCGAGCTTGTTTGGACAGCAGGTTTGTGGTATCCTTCCTTTACGGCAGTGAGAGGATACCTCCTTTTGAGCATTGGATGAGGCAGTTTACCTGGATTTAGGGTCCGGGCTGCTTTTCTTAAGAGGGACGTTGTTAGTGTTTTCAAGGTGGTACGGTAGTTCCTTTGTTGGAGATTGAGGGCATTCTTTCCGTAGCTGGAGATTACAGTTTCATGGCAATCTGTCGGGTGCGCATGTGCAGCCTGTGGGGCTGGCCACTTTGTATTAGCTCCATTGTGGGGGTGATTTTATTGGTTGGCTGGTTGTGGCCGTTTGGGTGGCCGTTTGTGGTACTATTAGGAGGCGGTCAGCAGTTCGGTAACTGGAGTGGTCTCGTGCTTAGTTTCCAGTACCTGGGCCAGTGAAGGGTGCTAGAGGTTTTATTGATGTTCAGGGTGTTTGGTGGCCCAGGTGTGGGTGTTTTGAAAGTCCGACGGCCCTGAATCATCTGGGGGGCCCGATGTCTGGGTACGGTTACAGGTAAATATTAGATTTCAGCATTCTATTAAACGGGTGCTTTAGTGGGTGCGTTAGTGGTCCAGTTGGTCTCTCGGTATTGGTTGATCGATCTGGGGCCATATGTTGCTTGTGGCACTTGCTAAATCAAGCTGTTGGATGCGCAGCACTTGGGGGGGTTTACTAGAGGCTGCGGGGTAGTACCTACACAAGGGTATTACCAATGGTTTGCACGCGGGGGACGGGTATGTTCCCTCCACGGCATTTAGTATGGTTGCAGTCAGTGCAATTGGAGGGCTGTATTGGGTGGTATTCGTTCCTGGCAGTGGGTCTTGGGCCCTGCAGGAGGTTAGCATAAAGTGGAGGCGGTTCTGCAGTCATGGCAGACAGGGTCTTTGGGGGGGGGGGCCGCTTGTCCTGCTTCCCAAGAGGTTATATTGGCCTTGTTTATATCGGCAGGTTTGGTTAGCTGGGTATCCTCTTTTGGCCTCCAGGATGGCCGAGGCGCGTGGCGGTTGAGGAATGGGGAGACAGTTGGGGATACGCGGCCCTTTGTTGACAATTGGAACCGGGGGGCCGCTGCTGTTGGTGTATGGTCGTTGCCTAACTGGCCAATGCGGATTTTAAGGCAGGTTCCATTTGTTGGGACTGTTATTTAGAGTGTGCGGGGTGTCCAGTTGTACGTGTTTTGGCCTTACATGATGGTGGCCCTAGTGGCACCATAGAGCCTTGAGGGCCAACTGTTACCACGTATTTGCATGTCCTGCATGGGATTGTGAGAACATAACTGTTCACTGCGCAGCCTGGGAGAGGCACAGTTGGCAGTCACGTGTGAGCAGCTGACAGGCGGCGGGTGATAGGCCATGGCACTGGACTTTCGGCATTGCGCGCTGCAAGTCTGCTGGCTGAGCGGGGCGCAGGCATCCGGTTATTGATGGGGGGGGGCCGGGCCCCGTTTGGGGCGTCGGAGGAGCTATTTTGTCAAGGGGGGACTGCTTGATATTGTATATGGTCAAGGCAGTATCGGTGGTGGCCCCTCCTCCATCCAGTAGTGGACCTCCAAGATTGGGGAAGTGGCCTTAGGCTGATCTGGGGGTTATAACAGGGTATGCAACATTTTAGGTTCATAGGGTCTTATGTTGCTGGTAGCGTTTTCATGCTGAGGGGTGGACATGTAGTGGCCACTGGGCACCTGATTGGTGTGCTGTTTTGAAAGAAAACCGGAGAAACGTGGCGTCTGAGTTTTCCTGGACTTCGGGTCGTGTGGGAGTCGCTGTTCTCTCATTTTGTGAGTAGTGTTGAGTCTGCAGTTCAGCGGGGATTGGGCATGGAGTACAGTAAGTCTTGGCAAGAATGTGGCAACAGCAGTGTTGTGATTTTGCGTTCAAAGTGCCCGGGGACACCAACCATTAACTCTGGTCATGTGCCCCTTTTTACTGGGCATTGAGCAATAAGTCGTGGTCAGAAGGGTGTATTCTGACTTAGGTGTTGGGAATGCCTCTGGTGGCGGGAGTATCGTGATACATTGGTATATAGTTAAGGTCTTTCAGGCCGGCGATCGGCTTGACGGTCTTTGGGTCAGTGTTGCTGTGATTTCGGGGCGGATTGGTTCTGGCTATTAGGCTAGGTAAAAATTTCAGGATTGGTGCTATCACACACGGTTCACGGGAACTACAGCGTTTTGGTACTGCGCGTGGGTGGAGGAGAGTTGGTCGCTGGGGCATCCGGGGTGCTTGATCCGTGACATCGGGCCTGACTGCCTTGGGCCATTTCTTCTGCCCGGGGGCGTGCTCGTGTTGTTGTTCAGTGGGGCGTGACCGCCTAGTGAGTCTGTTCCTGGGTAGGTTTTCAGGAATCTGTTCGAGGTTGGGGAAATAGTGGAGGTTCTTTTGTTACACCAGTGATGGTTGGCTTTGCTTAATTATCAGTTGATGTGTAATTTTCGGGGGCGCCTGCAATGTTGCTGTCTCAACGAGCCAGAGTTTGCCCCCCCCTATGCCATTGAGACGGGGGCGGCGGCTCAGGTGGCTCGTTGGGGACTGGTCGCGCAGGCGGTGCATAGGATCGGATAGCGTGGTTGGCTAGTTGCTGGTCTTAGGGCGGCTGCCCTTGTTGTACTGGTACACCAATAATGGTTGGCTTTGTTTAATTATCAGTGGATGTGTAAATTTCAGCGGCGCCTGCAGTGTGGCTGTCTCAACGAGGCCAAGCTTGCCCCCTATTCCGTGGAGATGGGGGCGGCGGCTCTGGTGGCTCGTTGGGGACTGGTCGCGCAGGCGGTAAATAGGATCGGACGATGTGGTCGGCTAGTTGCAGGTCTTGGGTCGGCTGACCTTGTTGTATTGGTGGTTTGGTGCAGGTTGGCATCGTAAGGTCTATTGGGGGGTCGTTTTGCTCGATTGACATTGGTCCCGCAGTATTGGTTGCTCGACCCGAGGAGTCGGCTCGGGTCGGGTTTTGGTGGTGGGGCTCGCACGTACAAGGTGTCATACGTGCTCGCTGTGGCGGAAAGGAGGGGGGTATTTGAAGTCGGTGGATTGCACAAAGAGCGGGGGGGAACCCAGTGCAGGAGCGGGTTACCCCTGGTGGTGCAATGGTATAGTTGGTGGGTCCCTGCTGTGCTCGGTCACAGCGGGACATGTTAACGTGGGACCCTGCTGTGCTGGGTCACAGCAGGGCATGTTAATGTGCTGGGTGTCCTCGAGCCGGTGTGGTGCGGCTGAGGGCACATGGTGGAGCAACACTCGGCTGGGTGTCCTCGAGCCGGTGTGGTGCGGCTGAGGGCACATGGTGGAGCTGGTGTTGCAATCATGTACAACGGGACTCTTCACTTACCCCCCCTCCTTTGTTTGTGGTATATTTATGAATAAAATGTTATTGATTATTTTGGTGATAATAAACGAGGCTGCTGTGGCCTTTTACATCCAACGTCACGCAGTCTGTGTCTTATTTTGGTTGAGAAGCGGTAAAAAGGTGGATAGCTGGTTTGGGTCAGTACGGTAAGATAGGGCCAACAGTCAGACTTTCCTAAGTCAAGAAAAGCCCGGACGCCTGCCCTGAAGGGGCTCAAGGGAGGGCAACATGACTGAGGAGGGATGCTAGGCCGGAGGGTTAGCAAGGGGTTAAGGTGTAGGGCATTTTTGTGCGGGAAAAGTGGGAGGTGGAGTTATAAGGACAGTGGGGCCATGTAATTGGTCAGCGTGTTGTCAGTGGTAAGTGAGTATATATAGGGCAAGATATGTGGTGGGAGGTCATTCACTACCTGGAAGACGTCCGGAATTGTCCCGCCCACCCGCCCATTTTCAAGAATTCTGGAGATCGACATGGAGAGACGAAGAGGATTGACCTTGTCGCAGCAGTCGGCGGAAAGGAGGGGGGTATTTGAAGTCGGTGGATTGCACAAAGAGCGGGGGGGAACCCAGTGCAGGAGCGGGTTACCCCTGGTGGTGCAATGGTATAGTTGGTGGGTCCCTGCTGTGCTCGGTCACAGCGGGACATGTTAACGTGGGACCCTGCTGTGCTGGGTCACAGCAGGGCATGTTAATGTGCTGGGTGTCCTCGAGCCGGTGTGGTGCGGCTGAGGGCACATGGTGGAGCAACACTCGGCTGGGTGTCCTCGAGACGGTGTGGTGCGGCTGAGGGCACATGGTGGAGCTGGTGTTGCAATCATGTACAACGGGACTCTTCACTTACCCCCCCTCCTTTGTTTGTGGTATATTTATGAATAAAATGTTATTGATTATTTTGGTGATAATAAACGAGGCTGCTGTGGCCTTTTACATCCAACGTCACGCAGTCTGTGTCTTATTTTGGTTGAGAAGCGGTAAAAAGGTGGATAGCTGGTTTGGGTCAGTACGGTAAGATAGGGCCAACAGTCAGACTTTCCTAAGTCATGATTATATCTGTATATCTGTCTCTTTAAGAAAAACCAGGCTGGGGAATTGTGGGTAGGGACAGGAAGAGAGGTAGAAAGGAGATTTTTAGTTTCAGTTTGGACCATGCTGATGTAACTGTTATGCTGTATGCTGGAGAGAGATGCAGAAGAATAAAGTACAGTTAGAAGTTACTCTCATGGATTCCTTATACTGTGTGGACATTACAACTGATATCTTGTGAAGCGTGCAGCTTGTGTTCGTCTGAGTTCAGTCTGCGGCGAGCTTATTTTGTGGGCGTTCTGCAGTTTTGTTGTGACCACTCACGCTCTCGCAGCCATAATGAGAGCAGAGGATGTGTTCACATAGCACATAGGCAGTCCATTGAAAGAAAACAGTGTTCACAAAGATGGCGCCGGAGATAGTGCTATGTGCAGGCGCCAACTCTGAAACCATCTTGTGTAGAATTATTGGGGAGCTATCATTAAGGTATATATAAATTCCATTAGCGGGAATCGGAGATATATACATTTACCCTTACTGTGAGACCTCCAATATTTGGCATTATTAGCTCAGCAGCCTCCTTTACTTATTGTCCGTCAGTTCCGAAATTGACCTGACACTAAGGGGTACTTTGCACGCTGCGACATCGTAGGCCGATGCTGCGATGCCGAGTGCGATAGTACCCGCCCCCGTCGCAGCAGCGATTTCCTTGTGATAGCTGCCGTAGCGAACATTATCGCTACGCCAGCTTCACATGGACTCACCTGTCCTGCGACCGTCGCTCTGGCCGGCGACCCGCCTCCTTGTTAAGGGGGCGGGTCGTGCGGCGTCATAGCGACGTCACACGCCAGGCGGCCAATCGGAGCGGAGGGGTGGAGATGAGTGGGATGTAAACATCCCGCTCATCTCCTTCCTTCCGCATATCCTACGGAAGCCGCAGTGACGCCGGTAGGAGATGTTCCTCGCTCCTGCGGCTTCACACACAGCGATGTGTGCTGCCGCAGGAACGAGGAACAACATCGGACTGTCGCATCAGCGTAATTATGGATTACGCCGACGCTGCACCGATGATACGATTACGACGCTTTTGCGCTCGTTATTCGTATCATCTAGACTTTACACACTACGATGTCGCATGCGATGCCGGAAGTGCGACATTTTCAATTTGACCCCACCGACATCGCACCTGCGATGTCGTAGTGTGCAAAGCCCGCCTAAGGGGGCGCTAGACAGTAGTCGTGTTCATGACAAATCAGTGAACAGCTGTGGGATATCTGAGTGACTCCCCCGGCTGTTCATGACATAGCGCCGCGCAACCAGTTCTACCCTAACCTACTGTATCCTCACCCATCCCCTGTAGACTGTGAGCCCTTGCGGGCAGGGACCTCTCTCCTCCTGTACCTGTCTGTGCCTTGTATTGTTTATGATTATTGTACTTGTCCCTATTATGTATACCCTTTTCACATGTAAAGCGCCATGGAATTGATGGCGCTATAATAATAAATAATAATAATAATAATAATCTTAGTGAAGACTTTTATGCAATACTTCCAAATGATAATGCACAGGTGTTGGAATTAACGTGTATTATGGTGACAGGGGGAGGAAGGCCAGACAGGCAGACAAAGGTGGGAATAGATAGCAAGACCCTTCCTGTTGCACCTGTATCTTTGCTTGCACATATTTCTGAAATAAAACATTGAAATTCAGAACAAAAGGTAAGAGTACATTCAGCATATATATGACAATCCTGATGGTTGGATCTCTTTAAGTTCTTCTCAACAACTGACTGTAGGTCAAGTAGGAGTTAGGCGGGCTTTGCACACTATGACATCGCAGGTGCGATGTCGGTGGGGTCAAATTGAAAATGACGTACTTCCGGCATTGCATGCGACATCGTAGTGTGTAAAGGCTAGATGATACGATTAACGAGCGCAAAAGCGTCGTAATCGTATCATCGGTGCAGCGTCGGCGTAATCCATAATTACGCTGACGTGACAGTCCGATGTTGTTCCTCGCTCCTGCGGCAGCACACATCGCTGTGTGTGAAGCCGCAGGAGCGAGGAACATCTCCTACCGGCGTCACTGCGGCTTCCGTAGGATATGCGGAAGGAAGGAGATGGGCGGGATGTTTACATCCTGCTCATCTCCGCCCCTCCGCTCCGATTGGCCGCCTGGCGTGTGAGGTCACAGTGACGCCATATGACCCGCCCCCTTAATAAGGAGGCGGGTCGCCGGCCAGAGCGACGGTCGCAGGACAGGTGAGTCCATGTGAAGCTGCCGTAGCGATAATGTTCGCTACGGCAGTTATCACAAGGATATCGCAGTTGCGACGGGGGCGGGGACTATCGCGCTCGGCATCGCAGCATCGGCTTGCGATGTCGTAGTGTGCAATGTACCCCTTACAGTCATATGAAAAAGTTTGGGCACCCCTATTAATGTTAACCTTTTTTCTTTATAACAATTTGGGTTTTTGCAACAGCTATTTCAGTTTCATATATCTAATAACTGATGGACTGAGTAATATTTCTGGATTGAAATGAGGTTTATTGTACTAACAGAAAATGTGCAATCCGCATTTAATCAAAATTTGACCGGTGCAAAAGTATGGGCACCCTTATCAATTTCTTGATTTGAACACTCCTAACTACTTTTTACTGACTTACTAATGCACTAAATTGGTTTTGTAACCTCATTGAGCTTTGAACTTCATAGGCAGGTGTATCCAATCATGAGAAAAGGTATTTAAGGTGGCCACTTGCAAGTTGTTCTATTTGAATCTCCTATGAAGAGTGGCATCATGGGCTCCTCAAAACAACTCTCAAATGATCTGAAAACAAAGATTATTCAACATAGTTGTTCAGGGGAAGGATACAAAAAGTTGTCTCAGAGATTTAAACTGTCAGTTTCCATTGTGAGGAACATAGTAAGGAAATGGAAGAACACATGTACAGTTCTTGTTAAGCCAAGAAGTGGCAGGCCAAGAAAAATATCAGAAAGGCAGAGAAGAAGAATGGTGAGAACAGTCAAGGGCAATCCACAGACCACCTCCAAAGACCTGCAGCTTCATCTTGCTGCAGATGGTGTCACTGTGCATCGGTCAACAATACAGTGCACTTTGCACAAGGAGAAGCTGTATGGGAGAGTGATGCGAAAGAAGGCGTTTATGCAAGCACGCCACAAACAGAGTCGCCTGAAGTATGCAAAAGCACATTTGGACAAGCCAGTTACATTTTGGAAGAAGGTCCTGTGGACTGATGAAACAAAAATTGAATTGTTTGGTCATACAAAAAGGCGTTATGCATAGAGGCAAAAAAACACGGCATTCCAAGAAAAGCACTTGCTACCCACAGTAAAATTTGGTGGAGGTTCCATCATGCTATGGGGCTGTGTGGCCAATGCCGGCACTGGGAATCTTGTTAAAGTTGAGGGTCGCATGGATTCAACTCAGTATCAGCAGATTCTTGACAATAATGTGCAAGAATCAGTGACGAAGTTGAAGTTACGCAGGGGATGGATATTTCAGCAAGACAATGATCCAAAACACCGCTCCAAATCAACTCAGGCATTCATGCAGAGGAACAATTACAATGTTCTGGAATGGCCATCCCAGTCCCCAGAGCTGAATATCATTGAAAATCTGTGAGATGATTTGAAGCGGGCTGTCCATGCTCGGCGACCATCAAACTTAACGGAACTGGAATTGTTTTGTAAACAGGAATGGTCAAATATACCTTCATCCAGGAACTAATTAAAAGCTACAGGAAGCGACTAGAGGCTGTTATTTTTACAAAAGGAGCATCTACAAAATATTAATGTCACTTTTATGTTGAGGTGCCCATACTTTTGCACCGGTCAAATTTTGTTTAAATGCGGATTGCACATTTTGTGTTAGTACAATAAACCTTATTTCAATCCAGAAATATTACTCAGTCCATCAGCTATTAGATATATGAAACTGAAATAGCTGTTGCAAAAACCCAAATTGTTATAAAGAAAAAAGGTTAACATTAATAGGGGTGCCCAAACTTTTTCATATGACTGTAAGGCGGGCTTTGCACGTTGCGACATCGCAAGCCGATGCTGCGATGTCGCACGCGATAGTCCCCGCCCCCGTCGCAGGTACGATATCTTGTGATAGCTGGCGTAACGAAAATTATCGCTACGCCAGCTTCACATGCACTCACCTGCCCTGCGACCGTCACTCTGGCCGGCGAACCGCCTCCTTCCTAAGGGGGCAGGTCGTGCGGCATCATAGCGACGTCACACAGCAGGCGGCCAATAGCGGCGGAGGGGCGGAGATGAGCAGGATGTAAACATCCCGCCCACCTTCTTCCTTACGTATAGCCACCGGCGGCAGGTAAGGTGATGTTCCTCGCTCCTGCGGCGTAACACACAGCGATGTGTGCTGCCGCAGGAACGAGGAACTACATCATACCTGTCGCGGCAGCGTAATTATGGAAAAGTCGGAGCCTGCACCGATGATACGATAATGACGCTTTTGCGCTCCTTAATCGTATCATCTAGAATTTACACACAACGATGTCGAAAGTGACGCCGGATGTGCGTCACTTTCGATTTGACCCCACCGACATCACACGTGCGATGTTGCAACGTGCAAAGCCGCCCTAAGTGTAGTACTAGCCCACAATGTGCTGAGTTAGCTCTTAGGGTAAGGGACTAGTTTCACGTTATAACTCAGTTGGGGAGCAGCTTGTGACGAGTAAGGACATGTAAGGGTATGTGCACACGTTGCTTTTTTTTCCGCGCGGAAAAAAACGCACCCTCTGGCAGAGGGGAGAATTGTAAACAATGCTTTTTGAGAAACAACGCATCGAAAACGCATGCGTTTTTCATGCGTTTTTCATGCGTTTTTCATGCGTTTTTCATGCGTTTTTTTAGGTGCGTTTTTTAAGACTTGTCAGTGATAATAAAGTTGGTTGAACACAGACCTTTGGAAAAAAAAACCTGTGATGTCATTTCCTTCTCCACATTCTGTTTGGATAAATGGGAGGGCTTGGAATGGAAGGAGCACCATTTGAATTTTGGAAAAGTTGAAATAAACTTCGCGCACCAAGCCCCTTAGGTACCTATACGTCAGAAAACCCCCACAAGTGACCCCATTTTGGAATCTGCACCCCTCAAGGATTTTATTCAGGAGTATATTAAGCATTTTGAATCCACAGCTACTTCACCCAAAATGTTGCTGTAGCAACAATATTCTCACTTTTAGGCCCGCTTCACATGTCAGTGAAAAACACTGACGTTTTTCACTGGCGTGTAAAACACGCACATGTCCCTCCGTGTGCCGTGAATCACGGCACACGTGGGTTGTCTAAGTGCAATCCGGGCTCCGTTCTCCGTGGCCCGTGATTGCACTTAGAGATTAACTCACCTGCACCCGCTCCCGCTCTCCATGGTGCTGATCGCTCCCGCGGTGCAGCATCCGGCCGGCGCTGACCCCCGCAGCAGCTGCTTCCGGGTCGGCTGTGTCGTGCATCATGAATATGCGCGACAATAATGAGCCGGCACAGAAGGAACAGGGAGGACGGGCTGCAGAGGACATCGCTGGAGCCGGGTGAGTTAAAATGTTTTTTATTTTAAAAGCACGTTTTTTAAAAATGGACATGTCTCCGTGCGGCAATCACGCACACGCGGGTACGCCGCATGGAGACACGTGCAGTGAAAAATCACTGACGTGTGAGCAGACCCATTCATTATAATGGGTCTGCGTATGTCAGTGATCCTGGTACGTTTAAAAAAAAGCACAAACGTCCCAGAATCACTGACGTGTGAAAGGGGCCTAAGGCTATGTGGCCATGATCCAGCGACACGGCGTCTAGTACACAGTGCCAGCCTTCCTGCAGCTGCCCATGCCCACGATTTGGGTTCAGGCTGCTGTGGAGCTCTATACTACCTGCAGAGAACACTCGTCTCCGCAGCATAAATTGACATGCTGAGGCTCGGGAAGCCACGCTACCGGTCAGTTTATGCTGCGGAGAAAAGAAGCACAGTGGGCATGGGATCTCCAAAAATCCTTCCACTGTGCTTCTACTGCACAACGCAGCGTTATGGACGCAGGGAAAACACTCAGCGCCCATAACGCTGCAAACCCTGATTGTGGACACACAGCCTAAAAAGCGTCAATGGATGAAGGGATGTCAAATATATAGAACGTCCTACCCCCGCCTGCATATTCTAAGCTGGCACCTTTAGTACCTTTCATGTGGCACTAAAGGGTGCCTAGCTTAGTATTTATCCAATAAAAAAAAAAAAAAAAAATGAAAAAAATGGCGTGGGGTCCCCCCTATTTTTGATAGCCAGTCAGGGTAAAGCAGACAGCTGTAGCCTGCAAACCACAGCTGGCAGCTTCATCTTGGCTGGTGATCAATTTGGAGGGCTCCCCATGTTTT
Organism: Anomaloglossus baeobatrachus; assembly: GCF_048569485.1. NCBI lineage: Eukaryota > Metazoa > Chordata > Amphibia > Anura > Aromobatidae > Anomaloglossus > Anomaloglossus baeobatrachus. Next base: position 73,923,598 of record NC_134356.1, read on the forward strand.
TTTTTTTATTTATAAATAAAGAATAAAAAAAAAAATAACGTGGGGTCCCCCCAAATTAGATCACCAGCCAAGGTGAAGCTGACAGCTGGGGTCTGGTATTCTCAGGGTGGGAAGAGCCATGGTTATTGGACTCTTCCCAGCCTAAAAATAGCAGGCCGCAGCCGCCCCAGAAGTGGCGCATCCATTAGATGCGCCAATCCTGGCGCTTCGCCCCAACTCATCCCGCGCCCTGGTGCGTTGGCTAACGGGGTAATAAATGGGGTTGATACCAGATGTGTAATGTCACCTGGCATCAAGCCCAGCAATTAGTGATGTCACGGCGTCTATCAGACACCCGACATAACTAATTGACAGTAAACAAAAGCAAAAAAAGACAACAAAAAATGTTTTATTAGAAAAAACACTCCCCAAATCATTCCCTTGTTCTCCAATTTAATAAAAAAAAATGGGTCCGCAGAAATCCATATGGATGTCCCACGTCGCCTCTGGACCTTCTAGAATATGGGGGCACGTTCAGGAAACGTATCCCCCATTTTCTAGGAGGGCAGACCCTCCATTTGAGGAGAGTGGGTGCAAAAATCTGCACCCACTCTCCCCGGGTCACAGCTGCAGAGTGCCGAACAGCCAGCACAGCTCTCTGAACACTGTGCTGGCTGTCAGCTGCTCTGCTCATGTGACCGGCCGGCGTCTGCTGTGAAGGAGGAGGGAGCCGCGGGGGATCAGCGCTGCGACCGGACAGGTATGTATGACACCGGGGGGAATAGGGGGTGAACGGGCAGGGCCTGGGGGGCATTTTTCTGTCGCATGTGTTATTGCACATGCGACAGAAATCATAGGAGCAGGGCGGCCGATGCGCTACTGTGCGCGCGGCCATGTTGGATTTTCGGGAGGGGGGTCGGGGGTCGGGGCGGGCACTTTGGCGACACCGGGTGCTTTCCAGGGCTTTGCCAGGAAGTGAGGTCAACAGGAAACCTCTTGACCTCACTTCCAGGTAAATGCCTGCGTTCTAGCGTGCCGACAAAGGCCGCGGACCGCAACAAAAAAGCAGGTCCATGCGTTGTGGCTGCGTTCTGACCCCACATCATTGATTTCAATGGGGGAGAGAACGCAGCCACAACGCACAAAAGAAGTGACATGCTGCTTTTCTTTCCGCACCGATTTTTGGCATCCAAAACGCTGCGGAAAGAAACGCAGCATGTGCACTGATTTTTCAGCTTTCCCATACACTTTGCTGGGAAAGCTGAACGCATGCAATTTGCCACTGAAACGCTGCGGTTCAAAACGCAGCGTTTCCGCGGTAAAAAACGCATCGTGTGCACACAGCCTAAGTGAGTTAGTTTCTAAAGGTCACATCTAGTTGGTGACTTGTGGAAACTACAACAGCTAAGGCTGGAGTGAGACAGCAAGATCTGAGGAAACAGACAGACACATGCAAGGTAGATGAGATCCTGAGTGAAGTCCTGCATCGAGACCTAGTATTGCCAAAAAACAAAGTGACTGTTGTAAAAAAAAATAACGATCACCTGTCCGACTGTCCAGTCATTCATACCTCTTCTTTTTATATTCAACCAATTGTGTTTATCCTCTTTGGCCTGCTACACTCTGGTCTGGGGCTTCAGGCCGAAGAGGCACCGAGGAGCAGATGGCAAGATTCAAGAGCGGCAGGATTGGTGAGTGCTGAGGTGAGAGTTCATTTTTTTTTCACCAGCCCTCTGCAGTTCTGGTATCTGCCACTTTGCTGAATTTTCACTAAAGCAAATTGTTAAAAATTTGTGGAGAATTTAATTCCACTCAAATTAATTTGCTCTTCTCTAGCTGCTTTCCGCATAATATTAACCTCTTCACGACATATAATGTTCATTTACATCCTATGTTGTGTCCCTCCTTGGCGCCAATAGACAACAGACTATTTATATCTGCAGTTCCCGTGCATCCAAGATACTAATTAGGGATTATCGAATATCACAAATATTCGGCTTCGCGAATGTTCGACGAATAGGTCGCCGCTATGCGAATATTCGATGCGCAATGTAAGTCTATGGAAAGCCCGAATAATTGCTATTTGGCAACTATTCGGGTTTCCCATAGACTTACATTGCGCATCGAATATTCGCAAATAGTCGAATAGCGGTGACCTATTCGTCGAATATGTGCGTAGCCAAATATTTGAGGTGTTCGATCATCCCTAATACTAATGCATGTGAATTGTGCCTCAATAGAGGATGCTGGTTCATGTGTCTTGTCATATAGTTACTCCTTCATCAGAGATATTTTCTGGATGGGACCGTGTGCATTCAGTTGGATGTGGCTTTGCTAACTAGGCGTCTTGACCTCATACAATGCGTAAACAGCAAACTGTGGGATACTGTACAGTATATTGAAGATTTGGAAAAGTTGTGACATTTGGCAATTATCAAGGGTATCTACAAAGGCCAATAGAGAGGGAACAATTTGGACTATCAGTAGTAAAGAGAAAAGTTGAATATTTAAGATATTGTCTCATATTTTTCATGTATTTTATAATGTAGAAATGGGCAAAAGTGCTAAACATATACAGGATATCACAAATGTAAGCACACTTTTCACATTTTTGAAAATATTTTATTATATCTTTTCATGGGACAACACTAAAGATATGACACTGTGATACAATGTACAGTAGTCAGTGTACAGCTTGTATAACAGTGTAAATTTGATGCTTCCTAAATAACTCAACACACAGCCATTAATGAATAAACCACTGGCAATAAAAGTGATTAGACCCATAAGTGAAAATGGCCAAATTGTGCCCTAAGTGTCAATATTTTGTGTGGCCACCATTATTTTCCAGCACTGCCTTCACTCTTTTGGGCATGGAGTTCACTAGAGCTTCACAGGAGCCGCTGGATCCTCTTCCCTCCTCCATGTGAGAGACCTTGCCCTCCTCCATCTTCTGTTTAAGGTTGCCCCACAGATGCTCAATAGGGTTTAGGTCTTTAGATATGCTTGGCCAGTCCAGCACCTTTACCCTCAGTTTCTTTAGCAAGACAGTGGTCATTTTGGAGGTGTGTTTGGGGTCATTAAAGTGTTTGAATACTGCCCTGCATCCCAATATCCAAAGGGAGAGGGATCATCATCTGCCTCAGTATGTCACAGTACATGTTGGCAATGATAGTTCCCTTAATGAACTGTAGCTCCCCACAGCCGGCAGCACTCATGCAGCCCCAAACCAAACCATGACTCTCCCACCACCATGCTTGACTGTAGGCAGGACGCACTTGTCTTTGTACTCCTTAACTGGTTGCCACTGCACACGCTTGACACTATCTGAACCAAATAAATGTATCTTGGTCTCAGCAGACCACAGGACATGGATCCTTTTAGAAGAGGCTTCCTTCTGAGATCACAGTCATGTAGACTAATTTGATGAAGTGTGCGGTGTATGATCTTAGCACTGACAGGCTGACCCCTCCGCTCTGTAACCTCTGCAGTAATGCTGGCAGCACTCATAAATCTATTTTAAAAAAGGAAACTTCTGGATATGACGCTAATCCTGTGCACTGAACTTCTTTCATCGACCATGGCGAGGTCTGTGCTGAATAGAAGCTGTCTTGTTAAACGTCTGTATGGTCTTGGCCACCGTGCTGCAGCTCAGGCTGGACTCACACGAGCGTATGTCATCCGATGCGAGAACATTGGATGCGATATGCTAATGAACCCAGGCTCAGGCTTTGCTGCGAGCGTGAGCCAAATGTCATGTGACTGTGAAGCTGAGGGCGGGCGCTGTGGAGGAGAGGGAGGGGTTAATCCCCCCCATCTCCTCCATTGTCAGCCTGTGCGTATATCGCACTGCACTGGGATAATATCCGAATGCAGTCCGATGTATCTCTCGCACCCATTCACTTGAATGGGTGCGAGGGATACGGCTCTCGCAGAAAATCGCAGCATGTTGCTACTTTTCTCGCATCCAGAATCTGGATGCGAGAAAAGCTGACCAACTGCTGGCCCTCATTGACTAGCATTGGTCAGAGTGCAATGTGAGATTTTCTTGCATTGCACTCGTCCAATTTCAATGCTCGTGTGAGCGTACCCTCAATCCCTGTGTGTTGGCAATCTTCTTATAGCCTAGGCCATCTTTATGTGGAACAACAGTTCTTTTTTTTCAGTTCCTCAGAGAATTCTTTGCTATGAGGTGTCATGTTCAATTTACAGTTACGCGTATGAGAGAGTGTGTGAGCGATAACCCCAATCTCACTCATTCATACTTTTCACCTTGTAAAGGCCGCTTTACATGCAACAACATCGCTAACGAGATGTCATTGGGGGTCACGGAATTCGTAACGCACATCCAGCCTCGTTAGCGATGTCGTTGCGTGTGAAATGTACGAACGACCGCTAACGATCAAAAATACTCACCAAATCGTTGATCGTTGACATGTCGTGCTAATCTCAAATATCGTTGCTGTTGCAGGACGCAGGTTGTTCGTCCTTCCTGTGGCAGCACACAGCGGTATGTGTGACACCGCAGGAACGAGGAACAACATCGTACCTGCGGCCGCCGGCAATGAGGAAGGAAGGAGGTGGGCGGGATGTTCCAGCCGCTCATCTCCACCCCTCCGCTTCTATTGGGCGGCCGCTTAGTGACGCCGCTGTGATGCCGAACAAACCTCCCCCTTAGAAAGAAGGCGGTAGGCCGGCCACAGTGACGTCGCTAGGCAGGTAAGTACGTGTGACGGGTCCTAGCGATGTTGTGCGCCACGGGCAACGATTTGCCCGTGATGCACAACCGACGGGGCCGGGTGCTTTCACCAGCGATGTCGCTGTGTGTAAAGTGGCCTTAAGAATAATAAGCCACAGAACTCCGGGAAGTGAGGGAACATGGCTGATTGGCCAAAATTTGGCTGATTTCCCTTAGCGGTGTACTCACTTTTATTGCCAGCGGTTTAGACATTAATGGCTGTGTGTTGTTATTAGAAGGCACAACAAATCAACCCTGTTATACAAGCTGCACACTGACTACATTACATTGTATCAAAGTGTCAGATCTTCCTTGCTGTTCCATGAAAAGATATAATAAAATATTTACAAAAATGTGAGGGGTGTACTCACTTTTGTGATATACTGTACAATATATGAGAAATAAAATTAAGGCTGCAAAGGTGAAATCTTCCAAACACAGACAATACTTTCTAAGCTTTTAAAAAGATTTTTAATCACTTATCCGTCTAACCAATGCAATTATATCCTATGGGAGAAATATGACACTGTTAGACATCAGCCCAAGACATCCATAGTCAATAGGCTATAATGGCAAAATGGTAAAACTGACCTGGCAGTGATTCCCCAGAAAATGAATGAATTGCGCTTTTGGTGCCATTTTTCGAGACCCTTAAAGTTCTCATTTTTTGGAATCTGGGGTTCAGTGACGGCTTATTTTTTTGTCTTGAGCTGACGTTTTTAATTTTACCATTTTTGGGTACATGATATGAGATGTTTGATTGCCTGTTATTGCAGTTTATTGCAATGTTGCTGCAACCCAGAAAAAGTAATTTAGATTTTTTTTTCTCGTTACACCCTTTACCGATCAGATTAATTTATTTTATATTTTAATAGATCGGACATTTTTGTACTCGGTAATATCAAATTTAAATTATTTTTGTATTATTGTTTTATTTACAAAAGAGCAAAAGGGTGTTTTTTGTTGTTTTTTTTTATATTTTTTAAAAACTTTTTAAAAGCTTTTTATTGTTTTTACTAGACCCCCTTAGGATTCTTAAAGCTGCAATACTCCGATAGTCTGTGCAATACAGAGCATGGGATCAGCATCAGCATCGCTCTGAACAGCACAAATGTTGTCTTCCTATGAACGCCGGCTGGCATGACAACCCATCGGTGCCCCCATTACGTCATGGGGTTGCCAATGTGAGAGGGGAAAGACGCGCTCCACACCGGAGCATGTTAAATCCCGCTGTCAGAAATTGACAGGGGGATTTAACTAGTTAGCAGGCGCGGGTGCATCTTCGATCCATCCGTGCCTGTTAGAGGCACATGATCAGCTGATGTACAGGGAAAGATGCTGGTTCGAAGACATGACCTTGTAGGGATAGACATGATCTTGGACATACCAGTATGTCCAAAATCGTGAAGGGGTTAAAGAGAACCTGTCTCTTTGGATAACACTGTTCACCCACAGATGTAGGGTTATTCTGTATTTTTATTATGTTAGAAAAGTGCCCGGACTGAAAGTACTGCACCCACGAGAAAATGAACTTATTTTATCCCAGAAGCCACTGGCTTTCAGTCATATAGATGTGCCGGCGCGGTCACAATCACCGCTCACAGCCCCGAGAGTGGTGGCTGTACACACATCTCTGCACTTTGACTGACAGCTGGTTCTACGCTTGTGCACTGCAGAGCCAGCCGTCAATCCAAGCTTTTCAGGGTGTGCGTACAACCACAGCTGACAGTATAGTGAGTGGTGACTATGGCCGCACCGCCACACCTGTATAACTGAATGCCAATGACTCCCAGGAAGAAATATGTTTATTTTATCCTGGGTGCCACAATGTCAGTGTGGTGGCCAGAGACCTTTCTTAGCATATTGGCCTACAGATTGTCCTAAACTTACAGGTTAATAGCTCTGTGCAATGTTTTAGGTTCCCTTTAAGGGTTATTTTCCAATTCTTGCAAAAACAAGTAGCCTCGCAATGAACTTCTTTTAAAAAAAATCCTCTACATTCTTAACAACTAACAGATCTTAAATTCCATTGTTTATTGCCCAATGCCTAGGTTACTGGCCGCTTTTGCAGTTTGCCAATGGTAGTTTCCTAGGCAAGTAGTTTCCTAGGCAAAAAGCACAGCACTTACAAAAACTTTCCGAGACCTTATAAATAGTGATAAGCGAATAGTAACTATTCGTGTTCAGATTATTTGTAATGAATCTCAAAGTACTATTCCGGTATTCATCACGAATAATGAACCTAATGCAAGTCAATGGGGAGCCTGAGCATATTTCTTGTACTTCTTGTACTGACAAATACTGAAATAGCACTCGGTATTCGGTAAGCATTTTCCGAACACTAATAATTACTATTCGTCCACCATTACTTATAAACACTGCTCTGAAGGTGGCCAGATATCTTGCTGTGGCTACTTACTGTGGCTTTGAGCTTATACAAGGCTGCAAAGGCAAAAGTGTGACTCAATCAGGAGCACACTGCTCCCCCCCTGCCTCCTGGCAGGCAGAAAGCTGGGAGGCAGTGAAGCAGTGTGCTCCTGAAGACACCTGATAATACAAATACTCTAAATTAATGCCTGTGTGTACAATGGTATTCATCACCCATAGGCTCTTTTATATATATATATATATATATATATATATATATATATATATATATATATATATATATATATATATATATATATATATATATATATATATATATATATAAGTCAAAAGCATTTAATATATAACTTTTTTTTACAGGATCGAATAGTGTATATCCTTTTTGTTCCTGCAGTCCTGCAGTATACTTTTATTTACAACCTTCTAAAATATAGCATGGTAAACACTCTTTTTAAAGAGGAGGCACAAAGTCCAAATTAGTTTTTCCCCTAAATCCCTCTCTATTTAGTGCCATAATTTAAACTATTTTATACTTTACTTTAATTAAAAGTTCCCTATCCTTCCCTTACTACACTATGTAACTGATTTTTAATTTTTTTTCACTTTCTTTTTTGATGATGCTTCGTATGAGAATACCAGTGCATGCTGGGATACTCTAGCAAAGTGTCATCAGAGGCTGTGGCCCCTGCCCGCTCATTGAAACAAAGTGTCATCAGTGACTCATTTCAGGGGCTAGGCTAATACTTGCTCTGGTTCTGTGCAATGTGTATAATGACAGTGCACTCTCTGTTGCCACCTCAGGTCAGCAGTAATGATCTGGCAACAGAGCAGAGTGCACTGTCAGGATACTCAGTATGCAGAGCTCAGTGACCCAGCAAATTATGTCACTGGCCTCTGCATGCCGGGTCTAACAACGTGCTCTGTTGCCAGCTCATTACTGCCGCTTTGAACCAGCAACAGAGAGCGTGCCGTCATTGTGCACATTGTGCTTGGACTATCCCAGCCCCTGAAAGCAGAGTCACTGATGACGCTTCATTTCAGGGAGAGGACAAAGGCTGTGACAACAGCGACCACAACATCTTCACCCATTCACTGGGTTTCCCAAATAAAGCGTCACCAAAGAGGAAGTGAACAAAAAAATAGGAAAGGAGTTAGATAGTGTAGTTAGGGAAGGAGATGGAATTTTTAATTCAAGTATATTAAAAAATAATTTAGATTATTAAATAGAAATATATCCATAGGAAGAAAATTACTTTAGACTCTGGATCACCCCTTTAACTACAATTTATGAAAAAATGTGAAAAAATGTGTAAAACTGTTATATTATGTAGAACATAAAACTATTGATCTCATCCCATCAGATATGGTTGACTGAGAAATTTGGGACCTAAGGCAAAAGGGAAAACCTTTAGACCCCTATTGTTCCCTGCCTCAGCCCCGTTTTTATGAATGCAGAGCTTGTACTACAGTGTTAACAAAAACTCTATTCAACACTAGGACAGAAAAAACTTTAAACACTGGACAAAAATAGAAAGGCATCACTTTTGTTTTTGCGCCTATTATTCATGAAAGATCTAAGACGCTTTCTATGCACACAAAATGCCTTTTCCTCTGAAATGCATTATTGCAGCGTCTTTTTGTTTGTACGCAAATTCTAAGCTGCTTTTTTGCGTTTTAGAAATCTCACTGACTAAATTGGAAAACTGCGGCATTTTTTTAAAATTTGCAGCATGTTAATTCATCCAGCGCAAAAATGCGTTTTTTTAAAATGTTTTTCTGGGAAAATTAACCTTATTAATATATACTTGTATGTAACATGTAATCTGCAACAATACTGCCTAAGAGGTTTTGCCTTCAGAAAAAACGCTGTAAAAACACAATGTTTCCCATTGACTTACATTATACTCAGTACTCAGGTTGCATCAGCACAATCTGATGCTTGATCGAGTCACGAGCAGTAGCGAGAACGCTCACTACTAGGGGTGATCGCATACGTCAAATATTCGGCTACGCCCATATTCAACTAATAGGTCGCCGCTATTCGACTATTTGCGAATATTCGATGCGCAAAGTAAGTCTATGGGATACCCGAATAGATGCTGAATAGCAACTATTCGGGCTTCCCATAAACTTACATTGCGTATCGAATATTCGCATAGCGGCGACCTATTCATCGAATATTCGCAAAGCCGAATATTTGTGATATTCGATCATCCCTAATCACTACATATAATCTCTAGCATCAGAACAAGCTCACTGACAAATTTTCAGTTAACTCATTCTGTGGACAGCTGGACATACAGGCAATGACTTGTTTTGTTTAATGAAACTAATAAATACATGTATTTTTGGCTAAAAATCATTTTTAAGTAAAAAAATGTGCTCATGAAGGTCTAGCTAGGGTCAGTGCCAAGTAGACAAAAACATGTAGAATCCTTCCGGTGTAAGACCCAGTGACCACGCTGTGGATTTTGACGCAGATTTTCAGAAATCTGCAGCAAAATCTGCATGTCCATTGCAAAACCACCAAAGTCTATGAGAATTCAGAAGTGCTGTGCCCACGTTGAGTATTTTCTCCTTGCGTATTTGGTGCAGATTTCTTTTTTCTGCACCAAATATGCAAGGGAAAAATAAACAACGTGGGCACAGCACTTCTGAATTCTCATAGACTTTGCTGGCTTCACAATGGACATGCAGATTTCTGAAAATACGCGTCAAAACTACACAGCATGGGCACTGGGCCTAAGAATACTTACAGTGACCTACATTTAAAGGGAACCATCCACCAGGATTTTGCAATAGGAAGTAAAGGCAGTGCCATACTGGCACTAGGATGCTGTATCAAGGCACACCTCTTGTTGTAAGATCGGATGTTTGGTTGCTGAAATATCTGTAATCAAAGTTGCAGAAATGCACTGCACTTTCATTTACGTGTGCATCCGGGCAGGCCCTTGTGGGTCCTCATCATAAATTCCTCCTCCTGCATCCTCAATGGCATGCCCCCTTTTCTTTATATAAATATCGCGCCACACCACCATTGCTGCTGGTGGTGGCGTGTACACATTGCCACAGTAATTTTGTCTTCATTAAAATGGAACCAGAGTCCATGCATGTGCGTACTGTGATCTCCAGTGCCATTTTATTGAAGAGACTATGGTGAAGACTATGCGCCAGCGTCGGACTGGCTATCGGAGGAATCTCCAGTAATGCCAGGCCTGGATTCAGGTACCTGCATTGCACTCCGGAGCTCTCACCTGAGCTCCGGAGTGCAGCCTAGACTGTACCTCGAGCGAGCAACGGAGATCACCCCGGCCTGTCTGTAGCTGACATGAAGTGAACCGCAATTGCCAGTCTAGGCTGCACTCCGGAGCTCAGGTGAGAGCTCCAGAGTGCTATGCAGGTACCTGAAGCCAGGCCTGGCATTACTGGAGATTCCTCTGGTAGCCAGTCTGGCGCTGCTATGAACTCATAGTTGCTCATAGTCTTTACAACAGTGTCTGTAAAAAATGGCGGCAGATATTGCAGGATGCGCAGACTCCGGTGGGCATTGTAATGAAGAAATAATTACAGTGGCAAAGCACACATGCTGCCAACAGCAATAATGGTGGCGTGGCACGATATTTATAAAAAGAAAAGGGGGCATGCGATACAAGACGCATGAGGAGGAGTATACACTGAGGACCCGACCCACAAAGGCCCACCTCCGATACACATGTCAACCAAAGTCCAGTGGATTTCAGCAATCAGGCATCACATCTTTCAACAAAAGTTGTGTGTGATTCACCACCCTAGTGCCAATATGGCACTGCCTTTACTTTACATAGCAAAATACTGGTCGTTTGTTTCCTTTAAAGCTCACCAAACAGCATTGAATTAGCCCTGCATACAAATATTGTCCTAAAGAGGATACAATGACTTGTACACAACAAAATGTAGCTAAACCATCAATGTCAGACATACTAAGCATCAATATTTAGTGAAATACTCTACATTTTTTGGAATGTGAAAAGTCCTCATACACATTTTAATTAAAGGGGTATTTCAAGTTTGAAAATGGGATGGGATGGCGGATAACGGTGATCACTGGGGGCCGACTACTGGCTGAATAGAGTGGGAGTGTGCATGATCAACCACCACTCCAGTCCCTGGCAGCAGAGAGGTGAGAGCAACCATGCGTCTGACACTGCGCATTAATTAGCATGTTAGTATGCCCACAGGGGTGTGCTAACATGCTAAGGAGGCCGACTAGCCAAGGGAACTAACTCCCATGCGACTAGTCCCTGCGCTCATTAGCATATCATAAAGGATCTTTAGAAATACTTTTTCTAAAGATCTCTTTATCTATGCTAGTGTATACAGGGACGGTTAGGCAGGGATTAGGAATATGCACCCAGAACCGTTCTTGGTTCTGGGTGCATACAGGACCTGACAGGTTCCCTTTAAATCACATGTTGTCAATATAGTAATAGGAAATACTTTCTACAGTATAAATACATATCAATGCATATAGTGATCTACTCACCCGCTTGGTCCGGGTCTCTGAGCCTGTGAGAAGCGCCATTCTGCATTAGGCTGTGCCTGCTGGAAGAAAGCAGAAAAGTGCTTGTAATTGCTACATATGGACATTGCAAGGAAATAAGAGAAAAACGCATTGGTTAATAATCTTATCTTCTTTGTTTTGAAACCTAAAAGGAAAAGTTGATTATATTGTTAGGAAAACATAGAATAAAATGCAGGTTATCCTTGAACTTTGCTGCAACCAAAAGAACACAATGTTAGGAAAACAACTGCATCATCGTACTTTATATTTAATTGGCAGAGACATTAGAACATTAATAAAGGAGACATTGTAGATTACGTATAAGAAATCCAATAGGTTTACATTCCTCCAAAAATTTGGACCGTTGCAATTAGTTTCTCAGAAATGGTCCAAACTCCTCCTATTGGACCATCTGTTACTGTCTGCAGCGCTGACGTCATGTTCAAAAGCGCTGCAGCCAATTAGTGAGCTAAGAGGTTGAGAGACATGTTCCATCAAATCAGGACGAACGTCTGAGCTCACTAATTGGCTGCAGCGCTTTTGACATGACGTCAGTGCTGCAGACAACAGTAAATGGTCCAGTAGGAGGAGTTTGGACCATTTCTGAGAAACTAACTTCAATGGTCCAAATTTTTGGTGAAGTCAACACTGCAGACAATAACGGAGTAAAGAGTCAAAGGTTTTCTGAAACTGGAAAATCCCTTTAATCACATTATATGTACACACCAGGAGAAAATATGCATTTCTTCAATACTGATGTGCATACCGTTAACCAAAAGAATAAATCTGAATATTGTATACAATTTATACCTAGTGAAATAGTCAATGAATGAAAAAATAATAAAGAAATATAAAAAAGGCTCCATATATACAATATATACAATAATATCCATTAAAGCCAACACCAGACTCCTAATGTTCCATTAGAAAGCTCACATTTGGGTTTATGATACATTACAGTAGTTTCCTAATGGTTGTGCTAACTTTTATACATGTGTTCCATGTAGAAATTACTTGTTCCTCAAGGTAAAGACGGCCCTTGGAGAATTGTAGTACGACGGAGCGTCTATGAGGAATATCCTCATTAAAAATAGACATGCAATGATGGCAGTCTCCCAGCTGGACAGACACCAGCTGAGATTCCTTGCAGGGATACACACTTCTTGTAATGAGGTTGCGAACAAGGGAAATACAGCACACGGCACAGCAAGAGGTTCAGTGGAATATACGATAAATACAGTGTGGCCGGGGGCTTGGCTTGGAATATTACAGAAGACTCTCAGTGGTATAACATTGACGCTGATTGATGCAGATAATGAATTCACATGGTTTTTTGAGCATTGTAGGCTTGGGCTAACTAATAGGGTGCTTAGGGCACGAAATCATTAAGATTGGCATTTCGCTCACCAGTTTAATGTATGGGCATGGTGGAGTAAGATGCAACTTAATCATCAGGGGTCCTTTCACACTGGCTTCTTTCTCACGTTCATTGGTCCCGTTAGAGCTATTATCCGAACCCTTGTAAAATGGGATTAGGACGTATGCGCCGACGGGGCCATTGACTATAATGGTACAGACAGAGACACTGTGTGCTGTTTCATACACCATTTTCGGGAATATATGCCGACTGGAGGTGGACACCCAGCAGTCAATGGCCCAATTGGCGCATACGTCTGAATAACATTTTGTGGGGGTTCAGATGTAAGCTCTAACTGGATACTGAACATGGGGAAGAATGTAAAAAGGCCCTAAAGGGTACATACTACTTAATAAATTAGGCATATGTTATCACTGGCCCACTTTGAGAGATATGCCCATGAATCGGATGAAAACAAAAAAGTCACTAAATTTTTGTGCAACTTCGAGCTGCATTAAAATGTTTCTACTTTCAGTGTTTTCTGCCAGAAACCTGATGAATCTTGGACTCTCAGTGATGCAATCAAATGTGGTCAATGTTCTGGTACAAATAATAGTGTGACGCCCTGGCAAAACCAGGTAGTCACAAAAGTAGTCCACCCTCCTTGTTACCACCAAAAACCCACACACAGGTACAACACACAGCCATTAAAGCCTAGCCACCCTCTCATGATAATATGGACACACCAGTGGGTGGGATCAGGCGGATGAGAACGCCCACCTAGGGGTCCTGAGGTGTCAGGGGCGGGAACACAACAGTAGAGTTCAGTCTGAGTCAGAGAGAAGTGAAGTTCAAGTTGTAGTGTGGAGAGCTGACAGCAGTGTAGTCAGGGGTCGTAGCCCTTGGACTACCTGGCTAGGTGGCAAACAGTGAGCAGGGCCACAGGCGACGGAGATCCGGTCGCAGGAGACCTAAACTAGACCGAGGCAGGGTTGTAGCCCGCCAGTACCGACAGCAGGAATCTGGTCTGGAGGCCGCGCACAGTCGGGGTGCCCGGACCCTACGGTGAGGAAGGTTGCAAGTCCCTCTCAAATTGACCAGCCGGGGACAAGGTTCCAGACTTTGTCCCATTAACTACCCAGATAGAGCGAAACGGAAGCCCAACGCGGGGGATAGAGTGTCCGTCAGAACCCACTGAGATCCCAAGGGTCAGCTTTCGCAGGCCACAGCTCCCAACACATACAGAACCGGGAGTGGACTTCTCCGTTCCATGCGAAGTCGTCCAGAAGCAAAGACAAACACAAAGTGCAAGAGGAAGGGATACCTGTTCATTAACCTGGGTGCGGGACCCGAATGCACCCTCCTAAGGCAGCCGGCCACTGGCAACTTGGTTTACTACTGGACTTGTGTGAAATTACTGAACTGTGAGAACACCATTGTCCCCCGGTCCAGCCCTCCTGCCACCTCCTGCAGTCATCACTCTCGTGTTCCATCCTCGGGCCCCGGGACTACCTACCCGTGGAGGGGATCCCACCTTGCTGCACCGCTCCATCAGCCCCGGGCGCCCCATCACCAGGCAGCGGTGGTGCCACCATCCCTCACCGCAACCCATGGGTAGCGTCACAGACACAACAACTCCCCTGTAAATATCCCCTTTCCGATGGTTGTGAGGACGGGCGGCCGTGAGAGTCCGGGTCTGGTCACCACTCGAGCCGTAGCAGCAAACCCGGATCCGAGCAGGCCCCCGAGAGAAAGAAGTGGCCGCGGCCCCCGCCTGCAACAATAGTAACCAGGATCACTTTAGCAGTAGACAGAATATATATTCTGTACATCATACAAAGAAAGGTATCCAGGCAGCACTCAGGCTCCGGTACATGAATCCAGGGAAGGTGTACCCAAAGTATAAGTAGTAACGTATGGGTACTCTAAATTTCTTCAAGGTATATGATTTATTCCATATAAATCACGGTTCACAAGGTACTTTACTTATACTGTACATCATAGTTACTATCTTTGTCTTTCTATTAGTCCCCTCCTCCCAGTCCCTATTAGTGACTCCTCCATGACCTTCTTCAGGCTCTGCCTGAACCTCAGCTGCTCAGATGTATGGATCATTAATAAACTCTGGTAATTGGAGCAATCTGATTCGCTATTCACAAAGAACAGCCAGCTCTTGGGTAATCACCAACATATACTTATATTAATAAACTGGGCGCAATGTACATTTTACAGCAAATTTACACATAGATTGAAAACCTAAACAGGTATCAACAACTTTCTAAGAAATTAAAGCACTTTGCAGGAGACATCTGTTCACATCTGGAAGTAATAACTTATAGCTGGGGCTACTTCCTCTAATTAGGGATTTTAGACTTTGAGGCTACGTTTTATAAGTCAGTCCTATGGCCTTCTCCCACCTTGGGGTCATGGGCACTGGTCAACATGACACTTTACTTCCTTTACCAATTACCCACATCTGGCCAGATACAAAGTAATTGCTGTTTCTTCTTCTGCTTCAAACAAACTTTAATTCCTGCCCTATAATAAAACCTTCTATAAATCACTCTTATGTCTGATGAATGGAAGAGGCAAGTTAAATGAAGTACTCTCTGTTCGGAGATTGCACGTCCCATAGCTGTAATAATGTGCGACTTCAGAGACTTTAGATGATTTGCTTAATCAATTTCACATGGTCGTGTGAAAACAAATGATATCACATCATCAGTGACCCAGCCATGTTATGCCAGGGAATATACATAACCGTTTCATGGGTTAGGGAATGACAGATCTCTATTGGCTGAAGGCGGAAGGTGTAAAGGAGAGGTTGAATAAAAGAGCCACGGAAAGTGATCCACTACTAATGTTTTTAGAGCACATAACATGAGCCACACAATATGCTATTTTTCCTGTTAAAAATTGAACAGCAATGGGGACTGTAAAAATGGAGTGAGCATTGTCTACGTGGTCATAGATGTGCACAGACACATAAAGTCAATAAGGCTGGGCTCATGTGTCCTATAGAATAAGGATTATGGCACTCTTGGAATTATAGGTGCTCAAGAAGAGTTCCAACCCATCAATATATACAAAAACACTTTGCACACCAAAACTGAATATAAGGACTTTATTATACATGCAATCCAATAAATGTAAAATGTAACGTTTCGACCCCTATATTTGGGTCTTCATCAGACACAATAGATTCTTGTGTAGGAATATGCCTTTAAGATGTTGACATTGTCAAAATCACCATGAGATCGATAGCCCTCCTCCCTGCGTTTAAAGCGCTCTGCTATACTGCGCCATTATATCTATACAGAACAGCAATCTGATCTATCTATAGATCTCACGGTGATTTTGACAGTGTCACCATCTTAAAGACATATTCCTACACAAGAATCTATTGTGTTTCATGAAGACCTAAATATAAACGTTCAATTTACATTTAATTGGATTGCCTGTATAATAAAGTCCTTATATTCATTTTAGTTTGCCAAGTTTTTTGCATCACATATCCTGCAGTCATCTGTTATCACGGATCCGTTAGAGATCCGTTTTCAAAAAAGTTGTGCAAACACAACTTTTTTATCCATTGTTAACTAACATATATCGGCCGGATCCATTTTTAACATGGGAGTCTATGGACAACGGATCCGTTAATGGATTGCTATTTATAGTCCATTTGTAACGCATCCATTAAGAAAACAACAGATCCGTTACAAATGTAAGTACAACGGATGGCTAAATAGCAATCCGATAACTGATCCATTGTCTATAGATTCCCATATTAAAAAAACGGATCTGGCAGACATAAGTTTCCCAACAGATCCGTTCTAACGGATGACTACAGAGCATTTGAACATAGCCTAAAGCAGGACTGCTTGCCACTACAGCTCCATTTACTTTGGATGAGTGGGGGTCCTAACAGTCACACTGCTTATACATTTGTCACCCCATTTCTTGATTATGGGATAAGCCCATTACCATTGCTAGTTATGGTGACCCGCAATAATAATGGATAGGAATAATAAATATAGGCTATTCTGTACGTGAGGTCACAAAGCTACAAGGGGCTGGCCAAAACCATTCTCCAATTGTGTATATTGTTTTCCATTTCTGAATGTTTGTTTGCACACTACATTCAATGGATAATTCACAAATGTGTAATCATGGTCGTCGGACAAAGAACTTGGATTCAATTCAATCTCTCCAGTACGGAAAGTTGAATGCTTAATACTTTTTTCTACATAAAAGTGAAGAGTATAATTATATGATTGCTGAGTAAGCCTATGAGCCACATAATGGAAACTGTCAGGAATAATACAAAAGTAACATCAACGCATAAAAGATCTGTTAGGTAGAGTCACTGCACCTGCCTCCAGAAACAGCCGTCTAATTTACACATCAATACAATTCTTCCCGGTTACTGCAGAAACCTGATGTGACGCAGGGCTTTGAGGAAAGGCCCAAGAGACTCGGGAATAATGCTTTCTTCCTGTGCTCATCAAAAATAAATGTAAAATCACTGATAGACTCTTGGCCTAGATTCTTTTAGCTCAATTTTATAGATCTACTTACTAGTAATGACAATTATTGTTTGTAAATAACTGAAATGTATCCATACATCCATTATAATAATGATTTTTATTCATATATTCTAATTCAGCATCACTTTACAATTCAGAAAGAATGTGCAGATTTAATATCAGATATTACGGCGTAAAGGCCCCGTTACACGCAACGAGATGTCGTTGGGGTCACGGAATTCGTGACGCACATCCGGCCTCGTTAGCGACGTCGTTGTGTGTGACACGTACGAGCAACCGCTAACGATGTAAAATATTCACCAAATCGTTGATTGTTGACACGTCGTCCATTTCCCAAATGTCGTTGCTCGTGCAGGACGCAGGTTGTTCGTCGTTCCTAAGGCAGCACACATCGCTACGTGTGACACCCCAGGAACGATGACCAACACCGTACCTGCGTCATGCCAGCAACGAGGTGGGCGTGACTTCCATGCGGCTGCTCTCCACCCCTCCATTTCAAGTGGATGCCTGCCGTGTGACATCGCTGTTACGCCGCACGAACCGCCCACTTAGAAAAGAGGCTGTTCGCCAGCCACAGCAACGTCACTAGGAAGGTAAGCACGTGTAACAGGTACTAGCGATTTTGTATGCCACGGGCAGTGATTTTCCCGTGATGCACAAACGACGGGGGCGGGTGCTTTCATGAGTGACATCGCTAGCGATGTCACTGCGTGTAAAGCCCCCATAACACATAGTCCACCAATTTCAAGAAGAGAAGTGAGAACCCTACTCACAAGCTTATAATGTTCATAGGACGTTGACCAAGAATGTAATAATATGTCCTCCATAATGCAATTCAAATGGGAGTCCGTCCTAGTCATGTCTCGGGATAAGCTGCAGTCTGAAGAAATATAGCTCCTGAGAACCTGTGTCTCAACTGACAGAGGAGCTGTACCAGAAATAAGCATACTTCTGTGCGTCAAGGAGAAGGGCTGTGACATCAGAAGAAATAAATCTTCTCCATGGGTGACTGAATACAAAAGATCATTCTCTTCAACCTCAGTCCCCCCACACCTTGTGCTCAAGCAGCTGAGATTTATTTTTTCTGATGTCACAACCCAAGAACATAACAAGTGAAGAGTGCTATGTCAGTATTGTAGCACGCTGCCGTTTTACTTTAAGAGCGGATGAACTACAAAATTGTCATTTTTTTTAGTGAATTATTTAAAGGGAACCTGTCACCACTGTTTTGGACTATAAGCTGCGGCCACCACCATCAGGCTCTTATATACAGCATTCTAACATACTGCATATAAGAGCCCAGGCCGCTGTGACAACATAAAAAACACTTTATAATACTTACCTAATGGTCGCTCTGTGGTAGATGAGGGCCTAATGGGCGCCTCCGTTGTCCGGTGCCGGAGCCGCCTCTTTTGGCCATCTTTGTTCTCCTTCTTCTCTAGCCACGGTGCATGACGGGTCCGACATCATCCACATTAGCCGGCATTCCGGTCCTGAGCAGGCGCAATTTGATCTGCCCTGAGCAGGGCAGATCAAAGTATTGTAATGTGCCTGCGCAATACCAGCGAGTGTGTATGACGTAGCCGCGTCATGCACACAGGCTTCAGAAAGAAGCCGAAGATGGCCGAAAGGGGAGGCGCTCACACCGGACAACGGAGATGGCCATTAGGCCCTCATCCACCGCAGAGTGACCGTTAGGTAAGTATTATAAAGTATTTTTTATGTTGTCACAGCGGCCTGGGCTCTTATATACAGCATGTTAGAATGCTGTATATAAGAGCCCGGTGGTGGTAGCCGCAGCTTATAGTCTAAAAAACTGGTGACAGGTTCCCTTTAAACATAAAAGCCCAACATCTGTAAAGATGGCACTTGCTACATCTGTAAATTTGTGGAATTAGTGATATACCTCAGTTATACAGTATATAACTTAGCAATCCAAACATAGCGCTCAGGAATGAGCTGATCCATACATTATTGACCACTAGCTCTTACAGAGCCGATATATTGATTGACTCTGTTTCTTCAAAGCCGAACTGCATTATTTATCACTTATTAAGGCCGACTATATTTGTATCCCTGACATTGACAAATGACAAAACTGATAAATGGCTGGTGACCTCAGGCTATCGTTATTAGTGATTACAGAAAATGTGCTGCTGGGCACTTGTGCAAATTGAATGTATTCCGTAGAGAAAAGTAGAAAGTCTGCACGTAGTTATAAAAGTAACATTACATTGTAGTGCAAACCTGCTGCAACACAGCCAGTTATTACATGATGCCCTATGTATTTCTCTAGTTGCTAATAATTTCCACAAATGTTTGCATGTATATACATATAGGGGCGGACACATCATTGGTTAAACATTTGCAGCCAAACAGGGGCCCAAGAGGTAAGAGGGCCCAAGAGGTAAGAGGACCCAAATGAAAAGGGGGCCCAAGAGGTAAGAGGGCCCTAGAGGAAAGGAGGCCCAAGAGGTAAGAAGGCCAAAGAGTAAAGGAGGCTCAAGAGGTAAGCGGGCCCAAGAGGAAAAGGGGCCCAAGATGTAAGAAAACCCAAGAGGAAAGGGGGCCCAAGAGGTAAAAGGGCCCAAGAAGAAAGGGGATCCAAGAAGTAAAAGGGCCCAAAAGGAAAGGGGACCTAAGAGGTAACCTGGCCCATTTTAACCTTCAAATCAGCAAGCAGCTCCTGCTACAGACAGAAGGAGGGACCCATACACTGGTGCCCTCTTCCGTCTGTGTCCACCACTGTATGCATATGTATATGAGGAATTATCAGCAGCTTTAGCCTTATAGGCAGAGTATACTCATCACTGGTAGCAGCGCCATTACAGCCATGTTAATGCCGCTGTTCCTGGAGAGTGACAAGACTTGTTGCGTCATGTAGACTGCACCCAGTAAGCAGCCGTTCTATGTCTGCACCTCATTAATACTCCGCCAGGGCGGAAATCTGTTCTGATGGAATAGTAAAGGCTGCAGCTGATGAGCTGATGATACTAGTCATATCACTCTCCAGGAACACCAGCACTGATATGGCTGGAACTGCGCCATTGTTGGAGATAAGAACCACTTTAAAGGAGGTGTCCATGTTATATTTATTTTAATCAATATGTCTGGGACATGATTTTGGAAAATTAATATATTGGAATTACAGGTTTTCTTTGTATAGCCCCACTTGCTTCATAATGTCACCCTCCTTGTAGACCATATGGAGCTCATGTTCTTTATAATGGACAATGATGGATGAGCCCATCAGACTCCGACGAATAAATATGCTTCACACTGCTTTTCGATTGGTGGAGGCTGATGGAAAGTTCTGGTGACATGCTCCTCCATTATTGGCCATTTTGGCAAGAGGAATGTAGTCAGTGAGGAATGCAACACTTTAAAAAGGAGGGTAACCTGTAATACATTGTATAGAAGTATAGTAATGCATGCCATTCTGGGTCATAAGGAGGTGCCCTGTGCTTATATACCTTAATATGGCAAAAACAACTCTTGAATCTAAATATGTGATCGAAGAAATGGAGCAAAATTTCAAGCTAGTCTTCAGTAATGCCTGATGTGTCCAATTTTTTCCACCTCCCCCTCCACCATCACTTATCATGGTACCATCATCCCTACTCTCAAAAAATAAATTACTGTCCTCCACATCCATATCACAATAGAGCAAATCACCCGAGGATTTCTGTAATTAACAGATGGAGATGACTTTGAACCATGTTGAAATGTAAAATCCCGAGGATTCTAATTGCAGCACAAATCCACATTTCGCAATCCCCTCTGGATTGTTTTTGTGATGAATGCTCCATTACACAATCTAATCCATTAAAAATGCAATTTTTAACAAAATTCAGTCTGAGCTGAATAATTTGTATGGAACAAAGCTCTATAAATAAAAACTGAGGATAACCAAATGGCCAGATACATCCTTCCCAAAATGTCTCTAATAAGACAGATATGTACGTCAGCCAAAGTTCAGATTTATTGCAAGAGGATGGAGAAATCTTAAAATCCATTTCTTCATATTTCAGGAATGCAAAGAAAACTGAGAAATATATTATCATTGATATCTGCTTATGTATAGTTATCATACATACCAGAGTAACAACACTAGAATTATAACATAAATGCTTATTTTTTGTCATTGTCAAAACTGTATAAAAGACTCTATACAGACTGATATCTTTGTAATCTTCTGATTTAGGTAAACCAGGTGACTGTCTTGTGCTTCCACC
Organism: Anomaloglossus baeobatrachus; assembly: GCF_048569485.1. NCBI lineage: Eukaryota > Metazoa > Chordata > Amphibia > Anura > Aromobatidae > Anomaloglossus > Anomaloglossus baeobatrachus. The sequence goes on from NC_134356.1 coordinate 73,945,382, forward strand.
TATAGATATTGTCTAGGTCAGTGTTCCCCAACTTCAGTCCTCAAGAGCCACCAACAGTGCATGTTTTCAGGATTTCCTTAGTATTGCACAGGTGATAATTTAAGCACCTGCACATATGATGATTCCAACACCTGTACTAAGGAAACCATGAAAACATGACTGTCAATATGACTGTGGGATAGTGAGGGTCAATGGGGTCCTATGCTGTCCCTCATGCTAGGGGACCCTAGACTATCCCTAACCTCCAGATTACCGCTGATGGTGGAGATGCCAGAGTCTTATGCCTTACTATACTCCTGAGTAAAGCTGAACTGTTTCCCCCTCTCCCCAGGGAAGGAAGGGGCAGGCATGTGATGAAAACACAGATGAGAGAGACATTGATAAAAGAAACTCAATCACACTGTACACTGAGGATTAAACAATAAGAAACTAAAGGGAAAAGCAAGAGAAGTAATGCAGCAACAAAAGGAAAACAATGGTTAATACCACAACCACACAACAATAATATAACAACCACCAGTAAGCCAAGCCTGGAAAAATCCACCTCTACAGGCCAGTTAAAGTCAAGCTGTAGCTGGCACAATAGGAACTGTCCAGCCAGCATATATAGGAGGAGAGCGAATGTTACTGACTCTCTCATAGCATGTCTAAGGAGACTAACAAATAGCCCAGCAGATAATAACTCTTGCTAGCCTGTCTATGAAATACAGGTCTGTGATTTGATGCCCTAGTCACCCTGAAATGATCACAGACATCAGAGAAGTTAGCAGGCAGAGTGCAAAAATCTGAAGTCTCCACAGATCCTGATGCTGCCATGACAGTCAAGAATGCTTTTGTGACACCTGCCCTCTTGGTGGCTCTTGAGGACCAGAGTTGAAGACCACTAGTCTAGAGAAGAAGGAAGGGATTTGAACATACGCAATATTTTTGTTCCTGTGGAGATAAGCGTATTCATTGCCCTTTCCCCTGTGCATACATTTGCATGATGAGCATGCATGTGTATGTGGAGGTGTCAGTAGGAATACCTGTTGGCAATTGAAGACTTTGGTCACTTTTTTTGCATGTCTATGGGAAAAATGAAGGCCTCATTTTCCTATATTTGACTATGAAGCTTTTTTTTTCCCTTTGGATGGCAGTGACATTTCGGAGGAAAACCGATGCAAGAACTGATCCTATAGATTGTTAAAGGATTGTTCATATTTGTACATCATTTTTAAGATGTGCCTGATTCATCAGGTGCCTCCACCACGTCCCTTCATCAAGACTGGCGTGATCAATACCAGTCTTGGTGAATCAGGTCCTAGATGTTGTGTCCTTTTGGATCCTGCTCACCAGTTTTGCAGTAGAAGCTTGTGATAACTGACAGCAGTAAAAGCCTGCTGACAACTGATGCCCTTGATGCCATTGTAGCATCAATAGTGAACAGTTGAGGCACAAAAACTGATCTTGATGTCATGAATAAAAGGAAACCCAGCCTAATAATGCATTATGGTGTCATGAATTAGTCTACAACGCCACCTGCTCTTTTAGAGGCTCCTCTTGACAGCCCTTTTAATATTATTGAGGTTCCCAAAACTAGATAAAGAAGTGATGATGGGGATTTCAAGTCAGTAATTGCATTAGAGGACATTATAAGGATCATCTCTAGTCATCAGAGCTGCTTACAAGGAACAATAGATGGCATTCACCAGCACAGACGCTATATATTTAATGTTCAATGTTCCTTTAAGGTCATTATATCAGATAAAGACATCTCCTAACCATTGTCCTTCAGGTATTCCTAGGTGAATTCACTACATGGTTAACAAAGCTTGACATAATCATACACCCCATTGATTTTTTTTCTCTCCTGGTGAGTCATCTAAACCAAATATAGCTCTTCCGCAGGCTATTTAATTCAGTTCAGTGAAGGCTTCTTTGATGCTTCCAACAATGGCACATGGCTGAAATCTATAAATACTTTTCATATAAAAAGAATCAGAACCATGATGCAGAATAGTTCCCAATATACAAGCTACTGCTTCTTCGCAAATAACCACTAAAACCAATCAGATTCAGGTATTGAGCTACCTAGCATGGCGCATTTCAATACATGCTCATAATTTTCCCTTTAAGAAATAACCCACAATGCCCTTTTAATAGTGTGGTCGTGATTTAATGGAGACCTTCACTACTTCTGAGATTTCTCACTATCAGACCCGCAACACACATCCATTTTTTTTGTGCGTGTGCGGTACGTATTTGCACGTACCGGAGACACGGAGACACGGAGACCCATGTTATTCAATGGTAGATGGCACACACACGTAAAATCACACGGAACGTGTGTCCGTGTGGTAAGTACGTGTGTGCGCTTTTCTACATGGACGACATGTCCGGTTTTGGCTGGCAGCACGCAGGCACGGACCTGCTAAAGTCTATGGGTCCGTGCCTGCACGGACCGCCCAAGGAGTATGTCCATGTTCAGCACGTATCGTCCGTGTCCGTTTTTCATCACAAAATCTGCAACACTTGTTTCCAATCTATCAGGTCAATTGAAAGCAAACAACACCAGGATCTCATGATGAATGATTAAAATCGTTAATTGGGTAAGAATGCGGGCCTTTAAAAACGGACAGTAAACGGACAGCACACGTACGTATTTTATGTTAATACGGACATTCCACATGCACACACGGCTCGCATACGCCATCACACGGATGCCATACGTACCGGAGAAACGCCCCTAAAAAACGGAACACGGACCTGAAAAACGGACCGTAAGACACGTACGTTTTTTTTGCGGAAGTGTGTTTTAGGCCTTAGAGAGGATTAAAAAGATTCACAGGTCCTTAGTCAAATGACCACCTTTGCAGTCCATGACCACTGGCCCAGAGCCCTGTGAATCTCCTTCTACCTGCCAGCATCTCTGGAGTCTTTTCTGATTAGAAGGTCAAACGTGACGTCATGTGTGCATTGTACTGTAACGCTGGGGTCACACCAAGCCTACTAATCAGAAGAGGCACCAGGGATGTTGGCATGTAGTAGGAGATTCGCAGGACTCTGGACTACAGACATGGCCACTAGACCAGGATCCTGCAAAACCTTTTGGTTATCTCTGCTCATTATGTAATTTTAATTTGAAACTGGATAATAACACCTATTTTGCAAATAAAAACAAGAAAATCTAATTGTTATTAGAGAAACAGTTGAAGGAGTGTTTCCTAAGGCTGCTTTCGCACATCCGTTTTTTGCTGTCCGGCACAATCTGGCAAAAAAACTGATGCAACTGATCTGGTGAAAAAACGGATCCGTTGCATCAGCCTTTTCCATGCGTTCCGTCCGTTTTTTGATGGATCCGTTGTGCTACTGAGCATGCGCAGTTCGAAAACCGGATCCGTCATTGGATTCCGTCATATGCTGGATGATGACAGATCCGGCGCTCATAGGCTTTCATTGTAACTCACACCGCACGTGCTGGATCCGGCGCCATATGGTTTTTCGCCGGAGACAGAAAACGCTGCAAGCAGCGATCCATCCGGCCGCCGGATCAGCTATTTACGCCAGATCCGGCAAAAGCCGTATGCAACGCAAGGCCATGCGGCACAATCCGGCACTAATACAAGTCTATGGGGGAAAGAAAGGATCCGGCGGCAACACACGCCGGATCCGTTCTTTCCGGTTTTTACCTGATTGTGCTGCACGGCAAAAACCGGATGTGTGAAAGCAGCCTAAGCCAGGACCTTTATCTTTTAATTCCCTGTGGTGGCACTAAAGGGAGATTGAAGGGCCCAATTCATTAAAGCTTTTACAACAGTATTTTGGAGTAAAAAGCTTTGAAAAGTTACATAATTTTCACGAAACAGAAAGCTGTGCTAAAATAATGCGACTTTTGGTATTCTCATGCCATTTTTCTCCTAAATCCAACAAAGTGGGTGTAACTGGGGCAGGACCGGGATGTAATGACTGTGTAATGACCACCATTTGTCAAAGTCATGACGAGTGGAGGTGTTTGCTTCACCATAAATCTTATTCCAGTAGGGACTGGAGTAGGATTTGAGGTGCGACGCACACCAATCGTCTGACGCCCCCTCATAATGAATGAGAAGCATCTGACTGGTGAATCGGGCCCTTAATGCAAGGCTGAGCACTAAGGTTCCTAGTGATGAGGAACCCTATGATGAGCTTATGTTTTACCAAACAGGAATTTGCCAAAGCAAACAGCCCCTTTAATGGCTCCAATGTATTAAAATGGGTGAAAATGATATTTATTTGCATAAGAGGATCTGTAAAAATAAATGTGTATAGAGCTGTGAAAAGTGGCCGGGCAAGACTAAACATGAACAAGTCTCCACATGTAAAACACAAGACCAGAAATAGACAAAGCCTCTGGAAAGTTGCCAGTGTGATTTGTATGTGTTCGATGTGGGCCGGGAAGGAGACTATTAAATAGCACAACCATACACAAACATACACAGGGCATTATTAGCATAAAAAACTTGATTGAACTGATTCTAATCACATATTGTGTAATCTGGTATTAGTCTGATCGTATGTTATACTCCATTATACTCCAAAAAAGAGCGATTAAAAGTCCTGTTGATTACGAATACCGATCAGTATTGAGATTTTACAAAGCAGCATGGTAGAAGTGAATTTAGTTCCATTACAACCACAACACTAAGGGTGGCTTTACATGCTGCGATATCGGTCCCTATATCGCTAGCATGAGACTCGCCCCCATCGTTTGTGCGCGACGGGCATATCGCTGCCCGTCGCGCACAAAATCGCGCACCCGCGTCACACGTACTTACCTGCCCTTTGACATCGCTGTGACCGGTGAACCGCCTCCTAAGAGGGCGGTCCGTTCGGTGTCACAGCAACGTCACAAATCGGCCGCCCAACGTAACATCCCGCCCACCTCCTTCCTTCCGCATTGTGGCCGTAGGCAGGTAAAGAGATGATCCTCGTTCCTGCGGCGTCACACATAGCGATGCGTGCTGCCGCAGGGACGAGGATCAACTTCACCCCAGCGACAGCAGCGATACCTGGCAGCGGACCCCCATGTCAGCGAGGAGCGATTTTGGACATTTTTGCAACGATCCAAAATCGCTCCTAGAAGTCACACGCTACGACATCGCTACAGCATCCGGATGTGCGTCACAAAATCCGTGACCAACGAGATCGCTGTAGAAAGCGTAGCGTGTAAAACCCGCTTTAGGACGAAAGTTGCCCATAATCCAGCAGATTTGTGTTAGACCACGTGCTCAAGTTGAGTATTTGGTGAGTTTTTGTAGCCAAAACCAGGAGTGGGTAACAAATTCAGAAGTGGTGCCCGTGTTTCTATTATACTTTTCCTCTGATTGTCCCACTCCTAATTTTGGCTACAAATACTGAAGGAAAAAAACCTCACCTAATACTCAGTGTACACATGGCCAAAGGCAACTACATTCACTTTCATTATGTTGGGTATGTATCACTGCAACATTGTGATATTTTGTAGCCAAAGTGTCTGGGCAGCCAAAGTTTTAAAGGAAAACTAACACCGACAAATAATATATTGCATATATCAGTTTTTTTAACATACCGTGATCTGTATTTGAAATAAAAAATAAAAATGTTGCAAATGTTTACAGTGGTCACTGGGGCTTTTTTTTAGACTAATGCTTCCTGTTGTTTCAGGAAACAACACATGTACATAGCCATAATGACCAGTCTCTAAACCTATCTTTTTTTAATGAAACCTCTAATGAGCATCTGCAAAGTCATTGTGAAGAGAGTAGGAGCTGGGACAACAGTGATATAACTTATTGTGATTGGTGTAACTTGTTTTATCAGCTGGATATGGAAGTCAGACTTGTCATTGTAATCCTGCCTCTGATAATAGGGAACCTTGCTGAAAACATTAGACGGAGCTGTTTCTTGCAAAAGTTACATTTCTCTGTTTCTGTAATGGAAAAGAAAATGGAACTCTAAACACCAACCTATCCTAAAGTATAAAATGGAACAAAGGAAACTTTCCTCTTATGACACGTGCCCAATATCCCTCTGGAGATAAGCTTACTAGTCGGCTCAGGAGATCATATTCCACCTGTCACTGTACAATGGCCATAATCATCACAGGATATAACAAAAAAACTGAAAATCACAGGCAGAGGGTATAAATATTTCAAGACAAAGTGCCATATAATGCAATCTCCTGAACTAATGATGGAAGTGCTCCAACCTAATTTCTAGATGGGCTCAGAATAGCCATTCATTAAGAACATGGTCACCGGGGATTGGACTCACAATGCAGGGATCACTGTCACTATTTATAGCCAGCACCTGTGGTCTGTCTGGCAAGTCAATACCGCAATAAAATGGAGCACCCACTGCAGATGTCTACCGGGCTCAGAACTATCACCATTTAAAGTAATGCTACGGATCATGAGCTATTACATATTTGTATTTACTGTACATCTAAGACATTTTATGATCATTGTAACCTTTCTTGATGTCCCTCAATCATTAACCTATATAACTTCATTAATATAATCAGACATGATCTATATGGCATGATGTCAGGATAGAAACATTTGAAATCAGAGACAACGGGGGGACATTAATAAAGGCATCTGTGCCTGTTTCCTGGTATTAAAAAGTTTGTTTCGTCCGAATATTTTCTGATTTTTTGCAACTATTAAAAAGTTGGTGATGAAGGGGTTTGGTAAGCCAGGCGAAAATTTATGAACTGTGACTTTTTTTGCACCAAATTTATCAAAGTGCAATATTTTGAGGTGGACAACCATCAAACACAAGATTTGCGTCAGACTCTGATATTATGTTTTCAAAAGACGCCTTGAAAAAACAAGGATCCATAGGAAGGTGCTGGTGATATACATATGAAAAATAATAAGCACCTAATAAGAAAAACAATCAAATTAAAGGGGTTTTCTGAGATCTGTAGAAATTCTGGAAATACCCGTGCATTCTGACTAATATAATAAGATATAAAATTTAGGAAGTTCTCTTCATGGCCTATCACCTATCCACTGTTTAAGTTTCTGTTGAGGCTACATCACATCCAGAGACATCAATATCGTCTGCAGTGGTGGATGTTAAATCAACACAGCTTGTTCTTGGTAACCCTGGCCATGTGCCACAATGGTATATTTTAGAAAATGCTGTTAAATATAATAGATTAGAGAAGTAGTTACTATTTTGGTGCCAAACATCCACTTATGATGGTTGAGCATGGAACCTTTGGTGCATAAAGCTTTGTATAGCTATATGGCTGCATTAATTCTATTGATATAATAATTAGCTAATGGGGTTGGCTTGTGAGAAACACTTAGAACCTATCTACTTGATGTGTGATAAATAAATAATCAGTGGTGGTCTGACTGCTGGAAATCCCACCAATCTTAAGCGGTCCTTAAGTCCCATGTGAATGGAGCTACAAACATCAACGTAGACTTCTATCAGTCTATGGCAGACGTAATGGGAGTGTTTGCCTTTAGAATGGAGTGAATGGAGTAATGGTCAGTGTCACACATGTGGGGGTGCACCACTCATGTGATCAAACTCTTCCTACCCACCCTATTGTAGAAGAAAAATGTTGTTGGTGGGATAATCACTTTTGATGGTACCACATTATACATAGAATTGTCTTTGTAAAAATAAAAGAAATTCTGTCTTGGGTTAAGTATAAAAATATTATTTTATGACATTCCGGCTTCTCGTTATTCCAGAACACTAAGACTTAAATAACTATCAATACCTGCAATGTTTAACTGTTTACTTAATAATACAACTAAAGCCCCCCATACAGATGGCTGTTGGTCAACTGACAGTTTGGCAGATCATTTGCAGAAGCGCTCGATCAGGTGAGATCTCATGCGTTCTTTAAAAGAAAGATCTCCAATAAAAGAAAGAACTCGGACATGTCCAATCAACATCTCCCCTGACAAACAGTTGGCCAGCGCCCTGATACATATTAGACCATTGGCCAAAGACAATGATATCGGCAGATGCAGTCGACATTGATCTAGTGTGTATAGGGGGCTTTAGAAGTCATTTAGGTTTGGACCCGATCCAATCTGATTTGCCTTAGAGTGCTAATGAAGCCGGTTCACTGCACCATCTGCCTGCTGTATACTGTCTGTGGAATATAAGCATATAATTGCTTACACAAGGTCCTAAATAATCTGCTACACCAGGCATATAATTCTACAAACACATCCATATGTATACAACACATCCTTGAAGCTGCTGTACATCGTATTGTTCAGTATCCTGCCCCCTACCAGCTAACCCGCCACATCCAGGAAGTGCACAGGAAGTCATCCTGAAACTTTCCCTGACGCCAAGAAACATAAGCTAAGCTGAAAGTTGTATATATTTCCTTTAGATGTGGAGTTCCTGAAGCTTTGCTGGTTTCTCGACTATTATAGACTGTTGTCTCTTTGCTATACACAAATAACTGACATGTAGGTGCAAAAATCCAAACATCATATAATGCTAACTGTATGTCTCCATTATTGAGACAGCTCAGAGCAGGAGTGGATTTGGACTACATATAATGGCCCAATTCATCCAACGGTTATTGCCAAAATTGTGGTGTAATACACTTTAGTAAGTAGCAACATTTTTGTACAACGCAAAGTTTTATCATTTTCACTACAGTTCCACCAACTCCTCAAAATTAAGAGGAGCTTAGGTGGGACCCCACAACTCCTCTAATTGATGGCTGCAGCTTGGGTATGATTACTGTCGAGGCAGATACCATTTTTTTTCAGATACGCCAAACTCATTACAAGGCGTGCACCTTACAATGCATCTGGCACATCTGACTCTACCACACACCCTCATCAAGACCTGTGTGAACAATGCCATTCTTGATGAATCGGGGCTAAAATGATTGAACCACCATTATAAATTGTTGAATTATTTAATTGCTATTGTGTAATAATGGGGTTGGGCTATGTTAGCAAGTGGTAACAGAAAGAGGATATGACATCATTTTCCGGCTGAGTTGTAATTTTTTTTTACAGCTCCAATTTTGCACTAATGCTGTAAATATGAAAGACATTTGTTATTTCACTTCCTGTAGTCAGCCTTGACCAATAGACAATATTGTGCTTAAAAAAACCCAGAATAAATAAATCCAAAAAAAGCAGAAAAAATAATGGTAAAATATAAAAAAGTTTAAAAATGTATCATATTTATCCAGTACTTAAAAAGAACCTGTTCTAATTTTTTATTGTTTTAAACCATTTACCCCTAGAAAAAGAACTAGTTTTCCAAGTACAACTTAAAAAACAAAGACTTTAAAATAGTTTTATACTGTAACAAGTAGAGTATGTTAATGAGCAGGCTTCCCGCAAAAGTCACGTCTGAGCTCCCGGAATACCCAGCGGGCCTTATAAGCCCATGGCAGTATACAGGGTCTATCATCGCTCTGTTCTATCATGTTCACACACGGCCGTGCTGGCTATCTGTACACATTCATTGGAACTTAGCCTGATTACTGCAAATAAATGGATGTATCCAAGGCCGTTAGCTGGTTCCCATAGAGTCAGGTCAAGCAACAAAGTATATCAGTAATGGGAAAGCTTGGCAAAAAACAACTAAAACCTAGTATATGCTGCTCCTTTCCAACACAATAATACGTCAGCTAACTTACAGCCACTCATACAATCCCTAATATTGTTCATACAAAAAATAATTCAAAAGTTATATAGGACATACCACCATATATAAGGCAAGTACTGTAAGGGTACCGTCACACTTTAGCGACGCAGCAGTGATCCCACCAGCCATCTGACCTGGTCAGGATCGCTGCTGCGTCGCTACATGGTCGCTGGTGAGCTGTCAAACAGGCAGATCTCACCAGCAACCAGTGACCAGCCCCCAGCCAGCAGCGATGTGCAAGCGACGCTGCGCTTGCACGGAGCCGGCGTCTGGAAGCTGCGGACACTGGTAACTAAGGTAAACATCGGGTATGGTTACCCGATGTTTACCTTAGTTACCAGCGCACACTGCTTCGCTTACCGTGTGCAGGGAGCAGGAGCCGGCACTGGCAGCGTGAGAGCTGCGGAGGCTGGTAACGAAGTTAAATATCGGGTAACCACCTTGGTTACCCGATGTTTACCTTGGTTACAGCTTACCGCAGGCTGTCAGACGCCGGCTCCTGCTCCCTGCACATTCAGGATTGTTGCTCTCTCGCTGTCACACACAGCGATGTGTGCTTATCAGCGGGAGAGCAACAATAAAAAAACGAACCAGGGCTGTGTGTAACGAGCAGCGATCTCACAGCAGGGGCCAGATCGCTGCTCAGTGTCACACACAGCGAGATCGCTAATGAGTAGAGATGAGCGAACCGGTCGCGGTTCGGCTCGAGGTGGTTCGCCGAACGGAGGTCTCGTTCGAGTTCAGTTCGTCGAACGTTCGACGAACCGAACTCGAACGTATAGGCTATAATGGGAGGCAATCACAAACACATAAAAATGCATTATAAATGTACACAAACAGTTAATAAACATTGCCATAACACTTACCGGTCCTCGCGATCCCTTCTGCACTCTGTCTCCTGCCGCTATTCCATCCGATGATCGCTGAATCCTCCCGGTGACCTGCACTGCCAGCAGAGATGCAGGACCTATCGTGACGTCAAAATAGCCATGTGACCAGTCATGTGGCTATTATCTCATTGGCTACAGACTGGTCACATGACTATGACACGTCATGTAGGACCTGCGAGTGCATCTCTCCGGTACACGGTGCACATATGTGTATCGCCGTGTACCGGCGACATGCTCTAGCACACGGTCGACTCCCCGTTCCGTTAGGGACCGGCTGACACAGCCGGTCATTAACGGAGATCACCGTTGCCATAGCAACGCAGTTAGCGGTGACGTCACCGCTAACCGCGGCTCCGAGAGCACCGTTGCTATGGTAACGCGTCTGTCAGCGTTACCGCTAGCAGCCAGCAGTGATCACTCACGGAGTGAAGGCTGCACGCTGCTGCACGATTGTAGTGAGCATTGTAGTGAGGATGGAGGTTCCCCAGCCCCAAGTGAGGAGCTGGTGAATCTCATCCTTCCTCACTACAATCGTCACTACTACTACACTAGAAAGAAAGAAGACAGAAGAGCAGGGTCGTGGAGGGCTGACAGGGGGTAATAAAGATGGAGTCTCTAATGTGTCTGTGTATTTATTTCTATTAAAGTATTTTTCCTCTGTGTGGTGTCTTTTTTTTAACCCTTTATTGGAGATTCTTAATGGCCGGGTCAAACGTGCCTGACATTAAGAATCTCTGGCTTAATACTGGCTAGTAAAACAAAGCCAGTATTAACTCATGATTACCCAACAAGCCACCCGGCTCCAGGGCTGTTGGAAGAGTTGGATACAGCGCCAGATGATGGCGCTTCTATGAGAGCGCCATTTTCTGGGACGGCTGCGGACTGAAATCCGCAGCAGAGGCGCCCACAAACCTCGGGCTAACCTGTGCTGCGTATTCCAATCCCCAGCTGCCTAGTTGTACCCGGCTGGACACAAAAATAGGGCGAAGCCCACGTCATTTGTTTTTTAATTATTTCATGAAATAAGTGAAATAATTAAAAAAAACGGGCTTCCCTATATTTTTGGTTCCCAGCCGGGTACAAATAGGCAACTGGGGGTTGGAGGCAGCCCGTGGCTGCCAGCTGTACCTGGCTAGCATACAAAAATATGGCGAAGCCCACGTCATTTTTTTGGTGGGCAAAAAACTTCTGCATACAGTCCTGGATGGAGTATGCTGAGCCTTGTAGTTCTGCAGCTGCTGTCTGCTCTTCTCCATACAGACAGACAGCAGCTGCAGAACTACAAGGCTCAGCATACTCCATCCAGGACTGTATGCAGAATTTTTTTGCCCCCTGAAAAAATTATGTGGGCTTCGCCATATTTTTGTATGCTAGCCAGGTACAGCAGGCAGGTACGGCTGCCCCCAACCCCCAGTTGCCTATTTGTACCCGTCTGGGAACCAAAAATAAAGGGAAGCCCTTTTTTTATTATTTCATGAATTTCATGAAATAATTAGAAAACAAATGACGTAGGCTTTGCCCCATTTTTGTGTCCAGCCAGGTACAACTAGGCAGCTGGGGATTGGAATCCGCACCACCGGTTGGCCTGAGCTTTCTGGGCCCCACTGCTGCGAATTGCAGTCTGCAGCCACCTCAGAAAATGGCATTTTCATAGAAGCGCCATCTTCTGGCGCTGTATCCAACTCTTCCAGCACCTGCCTGCTATACCTGGCTAGCATACAAAAATATGGCGAAGCTCACGTCCTTTTTTTGTAGTTTTTTGGCAAAAAAAATAAAAAATGCTTCCCTGGATTTTCCATTGCCAGTGAAGGTAACACCAAGCAGTGGGGGTTAGCAGCCAGTAGCTGCTTGGATTACCCTTAGCTAGCAATACAAAAAATGCAGCGGGAGCCCATATATATTTTTTTTAATTATTTATTTAAATAACTAAAAATAAAATGGGCTTCCCTGTATTTTGATTGCTGGACATCACAGTGCTGTAAAAATAAATCTTTAAAAAAATGACGTAGCGCTCCGCGGTATTTTTGATTCTCAGCGCAGATAAAACAGACAGCTATGGGTTGCCACCCCCATCTGCCTGCCGTTACCTTGGTTGTCAATCAAAATACAGGGAAGCCCATTAATTTTTTCTATTTAAAAAATAGTTAAAAAAAAAAATTACGTTGGGTCCCCCCATTTTTGATAGCCAGCTAGGGTAAAGCAGACGGCTGTAGCCTGAAAACCACAGCTGGCAGCTTTACCGTGGTTGGGGATCCAATGTGGAGGTCCCCTCAGGCTCTTTTTTATAATTATTTTATAAATATTAATAATTACACAATAAAAGTAGGGTCCCCCCCAAATTGGATCACCAGCCAAGGTAAAGCGGACAGCTGTGGTCTGGTATTCTCAGGGTGGGAAGGTCCATAGTTATTGGGCCTTCACAGCCTAAAAATAGCAGGCCGCAGGCACCCCAGACGTGGCGCATCCACTAGATGCGCCAATCCTGGCGCTTCACCCCAGCTCATCCCGTGCCCTGGTGCAGTGGCAAACGGGGTAATAAATCGGGTTGATACTAGCTGTAAAGTCACCTGAGATCAAGCCCAGCAGTTTGTGATGTCATGGCGTCTATTAGATACCCAACATCATAAACTGTCAGTACTAACAAAAACAAAAAATCGACAAAAGAAATTTATTTGAAAAAACAGTCCCCAAAACATTTCCTCTTTCACCAATTTATTGTAAGAAAAAAAATAAAGGGGTCCCACGACGACTCTGGACCGTCTAGAATATGGGGGGGAGACACTCAGGGAACGTATCCCCCATTTTCTAGGAGTGCGGACCCTTCATGTGAGGAGTGTGGGTGCAATGAATCTGCACTCACTCTCCCCGGGTCCACAGCAGCAGAGTCCATGTCATAATGGTTGCTACCAAAGCTGCAATGCCCTGCTCATGAGGTAAGGGCATGCCTAATCAGGAGAACTACTGTAGAGGAAGCTCTGCTCACTGGTATATAGGTGCTCAGAGGTAATAATAGATAAAATTAGTGAGTAACCTCGGCACTCTAAATCTCCCAGACTAAGTCAGTAAGTCCCAATGGATAGTAATGCAAAATCACTCTTTATTGGTCCGTATTAAGAACATTTTTTTTTTCATAAGCATATATGTTTTTGTCCAAAACAAGTTACAAATGACGTTTCGGCCTGAGCCTTCGTCAGATTGGACTTATCTGCATGTAATCATGAAAAATGACAATAATCAGTATCACATAAGAGTGAGAGAACAATAACATAAACTCGAACAATGTAGAGGTACAATTGGGATGCAGCAAAAAAATTGCAACACAGCAAGAAATGAAACACATGATACAAATGTCATAATACAGTACAAGGACAATATAGTAATGACAAATATGGGGTCAGAGTAGGCTTAGACAGCTCTGGTACGAAAGAGATGTCAATCATAAAGTAACATGTGCAGTAGGTGTAGAGCTACAGTATGCATGGCAGAGCTAATGGGTAGACTGACCATAGAAAAAGAACGGTGAAAAAGTGGAGAAAAAGTGGAGAAAAAGTGGAGCATAAGAGGAGAAAAAGTGGAGAAAAAAGTGGAGAAAAAGTGGAGAACAAGTGGAGAAAAAGTGGAGAAAAAGTGGAGCATAAGAGGAGAAAAAGTGGAGAAAAAAGTGGAGAAAAAGTGGAGAAAAAGTGGAGCATAAGAGGAGAAAAAGTGGAGATTAAGAGGAGAAAAAGTGGAGAAAAAGTGGAGCATAAGAGGAGAAAAAGTGGAGAAAAAGTGGAGAAAAAGTGGAGCATAAGAGGAGAAAAAGTGGAGAAAAAGTGGAGAAAAAGTGGAGAAAAAGTGGAACATAAGAGGAGAAAAAGTGGAGATTAAGAGGAGAAAAAGTGGAGAAAAAGTGGAGAAAAAGTGGAGCATAAGAGGAGAAAAAGTGGAGAAAAAGTGGAGCATAAGAGGAGAAAAAGTGGAGAAAAAGTGGAGAAAAAGTGGAGCATAAGAGGAGAAAAAGTGGAGAAAAAAGTGGAGAAAAAGTGGAGAAAAAGTGGAGTATAAGAGGAGAAAAAGTGGAGAAAAAGTGGAGAAAAAGTGGAGAAAAAGTGGAGCATAAGAGGAGAAAAAGTGGAGAAAAAAGTGGAGAAAAAGTGGAGAAAAAGTGGAGCATAAGAGGAGAAAAAGTGGAGATTAAGAGGAGAAAAAGTGGAGAAAAAGTGGAGCATAAGAGGAGAAAAAGTGGAGAAAAAGTGGAGCATAAGAGGAGAAAAAGTGGAGAAAAAGTGGAGAAAAAGTGGAGCATAAGAGGAGAAAAAGTGGAGAAAAAAGTGGAGAAAAAGTGGAGAAAAAGTGGAGAAAAAGTGGAGATTAAGAGGAGAAAAAGTGGAGAAAAAGTGGAGCATAAGAGAAGAAAAAGTGGAGAAAAAAGTGGAGAAAAAGTGGAGAAAAAGTGGAGAAAAAGTGGAGCATAAGAGGAGAAAAAGTGGAGAAAAAGTGGAGCATAAGAGGAGAAAAAGTGGAGAAAAAGTGGAGCATAAGAGGAGAAAAAGTGGAGAAAAAAGTGGAGAAAAAGTGGAGAAAAAGTGGAGCATAAGAGGAGAAAAAGTGGAGAAAAAGTGGAGAAAAAGTGGAGAAAAAGTGGAGCATAAGAGGAGAAAAAGTGGAGATTAAGAGGAGAAAAAGTGGAGAAAAAGTGGAGCATAAGAGGAGAAAAAGTGGAGAAAAAGTGGAGCATAAGAGGAGAAAAAGAGGAGAAAAAGTGGAGAAAAAGTGGAGCATAAGAGGAGAAAAAGTGGAGAAAAAGTGGAGAAAAAGTGGAGAAAAAGTGGAGCATAAGAGGAGAAAAAGTGGAGAAAAAAGTGGAGAAAAAGTGGAGAAAAAGTGGAGCATAAGAGGAGAAAAAGTGGAGATTAAGAGGAGAAAAAGTGGAGCATAAGAGGAGAAAAAGTGGAGAAAAAGTGGAGCATAAGAGGAGAAAAAGTGGAGAAAAAGTGGAGAAAAAGTGGAGCATAAGAGGAGAAAAAGTGGAGAAAAAAGTGGAGAAAAAGTGGAGAAAAAGTGGAGAAAAAGTGGAGATTAAGAGGAGAAAAAGTGGAGAAAAAGTGGAGCATAAGAGGAGAAAAAGTGGAGAAAAAGTGGAGCATAAGAGGAGAAAAAGTGGAGAAAAAGTGGAGAAAAAAGTGGAGAAAAAAGTGGAGAAAAAGTGGAGCATAAGAGGAGAAAAAGTGGAGAAAAAGTGGAGAAAAAGTGGAGCATAAGAGGAGAAAAAGTGGAGAAAAAGTGGAGAAAAAGTGGAGAAAAAGTGGAGCATAAGAGGAGAAAAAGTGGAGAAAAAAGTGGAGAAAAAGTGGAGAAAAAGTGGAGCATAAGAGGAGAAAAAGTGGAGAAAAAGTGGAGCATAAGAGGAGAAAAAGTGGAGAAAAAGTGGAGAAAAAGTGGAGAAAAAGTGGAGAAAAAGTGGAGAAAAAAATGGAGAAAAAGTGGAGAAAAAGTGGAGAAAAAGTGGAGAATAAGAGGAGAAAAAGTGGAGAAAAAGTGGAGAATAAGAGGAGAAAAAGTGGAGAATAAGTGGAGAAAAAAATGGAGAAAAAGTGGAGAAAAAAATGGAGAAAAAGTGGAACACCCTTTGGTACCTTTCATGTGGCACTAAGGGATGCTTAGCTTTGTATTTAGCCAAAAAAATGAAAAAAAAATGACGTAGGGTTCCCCCTAGTTTTGTAGCCAGCTAGGGTAAAGCAGACGGCTGCAGCCTGCAGACCACAGCTGGCAACCTCACCTTGGCTGGTAATCCAAAACTGAGGGCACCCCACGCTGTTATTTTAAATTAAATAAATAATTAAAAAAAAAAACACGTAGGGGTCCCCCAAAATTGGATCACCAGCCAAGGTAAAGCAGACAGCTGGGGCCTGATATTCTCAGACTAGGGAGGTCCATGGTTATTGGAATCTCCCCAGCCTAAAAATAGCAGGCCGCAGCCGCCCCAGAAGTGGCGCATCCATTAGATGCGCCAATCCTGGTGCTTCGCCCCAGCTCATCCCGCGCCCTGGTGCGGTGGCAAACGGGGTAATATATGGGGTTAATACCAGATGTGTAATGTCACCTGGCATCAAGCCCTGGGGTTGGTGAGGTCAGGCGTCTATCAGATACCCGACATCACCAACCCAGTCAGTAATAAACAAAAATAGACGACAAACACATTTTTATTTGAAAAAACACTCCCCAAAACATTCCCTCTTTAACCAATTTATTAGAATGAAAAACAAATCCAGGTCTGGTGTAATCCAAGGGGTTGCCATGACGATCCACACTGTCCCAGTCAATGAAGAGCAGGATGTTCCCCATTGGCTGGGAGAGCAATGCAGTGACCTGAGCTAACATCAATGGGTCAGCCCAGGTCACTGCAGGGCATGACAAGTGCTGCTGTCAGCGAGGTACATTACCTGCGCTGATCTCCAGCACTGCCGACAGCCCCTGTCACTGAGGTCAATGACCGGCGCCTTCACATCAAGTATCGCGAGAGGTCCGTGACGTCTCGGGTGGGAAGCGAGAGGTGATGTGACAAGCGGCGGCCATGGAGGACAGTGACAGCGCTGAGGTCTGGATGGCGGGACTTCACCACCGCAGGTAAGCCGAGCGGGGGGGGGGGAGGGGGGGTGCGTGTGTGAGAGTGTGTGTGTGTGTGTGTATATGTATGTATACATGCCGCGGGCAGGAGGGGGCGGAGCGAGCTGAGCGGGAAGTGTGGGCTTCCTGCACGTAACTAAGATAAACATCGGGTTACTAACCAAGCGCTTTGCTTGGATACCCGATGTTTATCTTGGTTACCAGCTTCTGGCAGGCTGCCAGCGATGGCTCCTGCACACTGCAGCTGTAAAAAGCCCTGCTTTTTGCTGCTAGAACCGTTCTCGAACGTTTCTAGAACTATCGAGCTTTTAGCAAAAAGCTCGAGTTCTAGTTCGATCTCGAACAGCCCAAAAATCACTCGAGCCTAGAACTGGAGAACCACGAACCGCGAACCGCGCTCAACTCTACTAATGAGGTCACAAAAAACGTGACTCAGCAGCGATCTCAGTAGCGATCTCGCTGTGTGTGAAGTACCCCTAAGTCACTTGGTAATTTGCATATTGAAAGACGTTTAAAAGCAAAAACTTAACAATGTAATTTGTATTCAGACTAACCACTGGTTTTATTGCACATCCTTGGTTTTCAGCAATGTTCATTTGCCTTTCCAATTACAAAGCCTAACGCATTATCGCAGTAGAATGAATTACACGGGATTGTTTACGGAGGAGAAATGTAGGGTTGACTTGCACCTAATTATTCCCTCATTAGGCTTTGCTACACATTTTTGTTTGTGCTACTTCATATATAACTTACTAATTAAAAGGGTTTTTCTAGCCAGTCAAAGTGTATTCATGTGCCCTATTAAAACATCTGAGACCCGGATTCATCAAAGCATATTCAACAGAAAACTGTAGTAAAACACTTTGATAAGTCGCAAAATTTTTGTGAAAATTGAGGTTGCACAAAAAGTTAGAACATTTTGACATTTTCACTCCAATTTCACCAATCTCAGCCAAAATGAGTGGGGTTGGAGTGAATCAGGGTCTAATTAATAGCGTATAATGTCATACTTTATACCAGAAATCCTTCTGTAGTCTCTTGAGCATACTACTTTTCTCCTACATCTTTTATTGGATCAGATATATCTCACTCCAGCACACCCTCTCATCAAGATTAGAGTAAACAGCACCAGTCTTGATGAATTGGGGCAATGGACTTTATACAGAGGGCCTAACGAACCCTATACATAGAATAGAAAACCTAGGCCAAGTGGCACTGAGGACTTGGCAAGTCAATGCCTTACAATACTATATTAATTTCATTGTAATCAGTTGTATATCACTAATGTACAAGCAATTTTTATGTAGTCTATGGAAAAAAAGCTCATGATGGCCCAGGATACCATACTTAGATAAAGATTAATTTGCCTCATAGTTAGAGGTGAGCATAACGACTGAAGTTGGGGTTCGGCAGGTTTAGACGAACTTTTGATAAAGTTTTGTTCTGAACTCGAACTTGACCTGAATCTCATTGGATATCATTGATTGGGCAGTTTGGCTCTCCACCCTCATACAGCCAGTCATAAACAGAGCATTTCCAAGGGAGTGAGAGTTTTATTCATTTTTTTTGTACATGCTATATCTGATCATGCTGTTGTTACCGCCAGTGAGAGTAATTCAAACACTGAAAGCCGCTTGCACTGAGCAGAGCACCAAGCATACCCGGACACAGCGATGCTCACCCAAGTGGTCAACATATGTAAAACACTCGAACTCTGAACTCAAACACTGATTTTTTTTTGTAAAGTCCGTGTTCATTACGAGCATCGAACTTAATTTTTTGGGTTCGCTCATCTCCACTCATAGCATTGATGCGGGGTGCATCAATTGATATCTATCCTTTCCTCATTTTAATACTCTTTGAGATGACCACTCAAGATTATTGTATTGATCTTCTAGAGCATTATTCCACAACTCCAGTCCTCAAGAGCCACCAACAATGCATGTTTTCAGGATTTCCTTAGTATTGCATAAGGGATGGAGTTATCACCTGTGCAGGTAATTAAGTTATTCCATGTGCAATACTAATGAAATCCTGAACACATGCACTGTTAGTGCTCTTGAGCACTGAAGTTGGGGAGCACTGTTTTAGAGGGATGGTCTTCTCAAGGAAGATGGCTTGTAAACATAATATATGTTGGAACTGTCTGTCTGGAGGAGGTGTTTTAGAGAGGTCTCACAATGTATGAATATATAGAAGTTTATAAAACTCTGTTTGATAATAAAAATTGTATCATATTCACAGCTTTAATCCCAGCTGGAAAAATACATTCTTGACAGTTCACTCAATAGAATGGATTCACCATAACTTTGGCAAACTATGTGTTAGGCCTATTTCACGGTCGTGTCAGAGGTGCGTTTTACCCTCCGTGAGCCGTGTTTATAGCCTACGTGTGTTCTCCGTGTGTTATCCGTGAAAACACATGGAGAGCGGAAACTTTCTGCTCACCTGTCCCTGGCGTCGCTTTCCGTCGTGCTGATCTTCGGTCTCCGAGCCTGCCAACTCCCCGCTACAGTGAGCATAATGAGCGGTGGTCGGAAGCAAGTAACAGCAGCGGCAGAGACAGGAGGGCTAGAGAAGGTGAGTAAAGGTGTTTTTCTTCTCAAACACGTGTGTTTTCTCCGGCGCGTGTCACACGAAACACCTCCGTGTGGTCCGTTTGCGTTCCGTGTGACACCCGTGATGCCGGAGAAAAATTGACATGTTGACGTGTGGAGCACACGGACACATGTTTGCTCCACAAGTACACACGGTCCATGGCTGAACACGCACGTGAGCGCAGACCCATTGATTTTAATGGGTCTACATGTGCCCGTGTCTCCGGTACGTGAGGAAAAGGACCAAACACGTACCGGAGACAAGGACGTGTGAAAGAGGCCTTAAGACCAGTTAAGACCATATACACATTAGATGTTTTTTGGCCTATCTCGTTTAGCTGAGCACCCCTGTGTCTTCTATGGGAAAGCTTCTGGCTGGCTTGTCGGCTGGTAGTTTATGTCCAGGAGAAAAATATGATCAACAGGCCAAAATCTGACATGTCCGAATGACATATTCCCTGACATTTGGTCAATCGGCATCCTCATATACATTAGCATGTCAGCCGAACTGGTAGATATCGATGGTTCGGCTGACATTAGTCTAATGTTTATGGAAGGCTTAACCCTCTAAAAACTAATAGAACAAAACAGGAAAAGGAATCACATGTCCAAATCAATATCGACCCAACAAATACTGTTATAAAAAAACCACTAAATGTATTGTTATTGCATAGGAAACGATGTCTCACCTGACCAGGTCCATTTAAAGGAGGAAATAAAACCTCTGTTTCACCGACCAAGCTTTTCAGCTGTGGAAAATTTAATGGCTTCATAAAGGTGAAATCATTTTTATCTGACATGGTAGAAAAACAGGACTTGTAACACTGACCCTGGGGTTCCATAGGACCCATTCTAACTTCCATGTATTTCAGAGTACCATCTGGGTTGAGTCGCAGGGTTGGATACTGCCCTGTAAATTGGCTTGGTGTAGACGTATCTTTACAGCACCACCCTGAACCTCCATGATCCTTCTTCAGACATTTTATAAGCAATATTGTAAAAGTAATAAATGAAACACAGCTTATAGCCACAAGAGAAATGATTAAATACATGGTCATGTCAGACTTGTTAGGTGTAGCCTGGAATAAATCCTTGGATTTGATGTTTTCTTGGACCATACCGTCTTCTAATGTGACAATGATTGTAACGGTGGCAGATAAAGGTGGTTCCCCATGGTCTTTAACTAAAATCAACAAACTGTGTTCTGGATTTTCACTTTCTTGAAAAGCACGAGCTGTTCTGATTTCCCCAGTTTGTGGAGTTATAACAAATAAAGATGAGTCGGTGGCTTTTTCAATTTCATAAGATAACCATGCATTATGGCCAGCATCTATATCCATAGCAGTGACTTTTGTGACAAAATATCCACCCGGAGATGACTTGGGAATCTTCTGTTGGGCAGTCGACTCATCTGTATGTGCTGGGTAAAATATTTTTGGAGCATTGTCATTTGTATCCAAAATAAAGATATAAACTGTTGCATTGGAAATTTGCTTTGGAGATCCAGAATCTTCAACTTTTACTGGGACCTGTAAAACTTGTACTTGTTCAAAGTCAAACGAACGTTGTGCATAAATTCCACCGGTTTTCGAATTAATGTATACAAAAGAAGATACAGAAGAAGACCCTTCAACTTGGACGTCAAGAAGGGAGTACACTAAGTTTGCATTCTCACCTTCATCTGGATCAGAAGCAGATACCTCCACAAGGAGCTGTCCAGGTGTGTTGTTTTCTTGTACACCGGCTGTATACATGGCTTGGGAAAATGTAGGATGGTTATCATTGATGTCAGAAATTTTCAATGTAATTGTTTGTTGCGTCCTTAGAGAAGGAGAACCCATATCACTGGCAATCAAATCAATTACATATTGAGATATAATTTCTCTATCTAGAATATCATTAGTAATTAAGGAGTAATGGTCATGTGAAAATGTAAACCTAAAAGGTAAGTTTGATGGCAACTCCAGTGTCACCTTCCCATTTTCCCCGGAATCTTTATCTTGCACTTTGAAAAGACCAACAACTGTTCCGACTGGTGTATCTTCTGGAACATCTGTCATTAAGGAGGTCACGAGAATCTCTGGTGCATTATCGTTGACATCGTCAATTTCTACTTGGATGATACAATTACCTTCCATTTCAGGTACGCCTCTGTCTCTAGCTCTGACAGGCAACTCGAATGACCTTGACTCCTCATGATCTATGGCTCCAATAATAGAAATAACTCCAGATTTTGGATTTAAGGCAAAGATTTTTTTGATGGAATCTCCAATGTGATCTTCAAATGAATATTCTATTTCACCATTATCTCCTTCATCAAGATCAGTGGCGTTAAGTTGTAACAACACAGTATTTGGCGGCGAATTTTCCTTTACGGTAATTTTAAATAATCCTTTATCAAATGTTGGTGAGTTGTCATTTAAATCCATAACAACAATATTGATCTGTGAAGTTCCTGACCGAGAGGGATCGCCGCCATCGACAGCTGTGAGGATTAGACGATGTTTATCTACTTCTTCTCTGTCTAAAACGTTCTCTAGTACTAATTCAGGAACAAGTGCTCCATCGCTGCGTTTCTTTACAGACAGTGAAAAATAAGGGCTTGGGTTCAGTCTATATTGTTTTATTCCATTAGATCCCACATCCAAATCGTGTGCACTTTCTAAGGCAAATCGAGATCCTGGACTTGCTAAAAGTTCTGTAATTTTTATAGTCCTTTCAGGATTCGAAAACGTAGGAGAGTTGTCATTGATATCCAGAATTTCAACCATGACTCGATGAAGTTGTAGAGGGTTTTCTATGACTACCTCCACCGGTAGCAAACAGCTCGTACTGGCTCCACACAGGCTCTCCCTGTCTATCTTTTCATTAATAATCAAAGCCCCATCTTCCCAATTCACAGCAAAGTACTTTCTGCTTCCCTCAGTCCCCATCCTAAGCCTGCGCTTAGACAGATCTGTGATTTTCAGTCCCAAATCCTGAGCGACATTTCCGACAACTGTCCCTGGCTCGGACTCTTCAACAACAGAGTAGCTAAGCTGCCCCGAGACCCAGCCCCAGCTACAAAGGAGAAAGAAGCACTTTACTTGCCATTTCCAAGTCTCTGCTGAGTTGTGAATGTCCATAACTTAAACCTTTCCTCCAAGCAGTGTAACTGCAGGCACAGAATCCACATGTAATCCCTGGGCATGAATTCACTCCATGGTCTAAAATTTTAGCTCCAAACCATCGAACATTTGTATCCAAATACATCCACGGGCGGGATTGTTGTCACAGCCTGAGCTTTCCCTTCTGTGTTGGTGGAGGATCGTTTCACAAAACCAGAAGGGAAAGAGAGGATGACAGCACAATGTCTGTTACGTTGCAGCAGAAGCAAAACAGATGCCAACTCTGCCCTCTACTGGCCAATGCTGTTAATTAGTAGACCAGGATAATTTCCCTCAACACACATTTTTGTGCTTTTTATTCTAGCAAAAACAAACTTTACATGCCATAAAATTAAATATATTCATATTTTTAAATACTACTAAAAATTAAATTGAAAAAAATGTCTTAAATTTATCCTCAAAATAGTTTTGTAACACAATTTTGGCAAGTAACCGATATACTAATAAAAATCTAATAATTATAAATTCTACATAGTTACACAATTTATGATGTCTGTGTTTTTTCATGATCTAGATGGAGTAAATAATCAGTTTAACAAAAAAAAACTACAAAAAACACTTTCTCCAATATAGCAAACTGCATCAATCGTCCTAATTCCTACACATTCAAACAAGGTCTTCTTCTAGACAGGAACCAATTATATAACTTCATATGCTGGGTTGTGTTCACATGTCGCAGTCATAGCATTGTATTTGCGGCAAAAAATGGATAAGATCACAGCAGATGAACAAAGCAGATGGCCCAGACACATTTCACAAATACATAATTCAGATATTGGCTGCTTGCAGATTAAGAATAGAATTACTCTGACCTATTTTTGCAGTTCAGTCATTTGGCCTAGGGTTTTCTGCTGTATACCCATACTAACCAGGCCGATGGATCGGAGTCCTACCAAATATGTATATATATATATATATATATATATATATATATATATATATATATATATATATATATATATATTTATATAGATAGATATACTGTATATACTGTATATGTTGATGCTTTCTGATCTGATATGGAATAAATAATTTGTAGGATTCCGATCCATCAGCCTGGTCAGCAATCTGTGTCTGCAGGCAGGAAGGGAGACCTGAGAATCTCCTTACTCCTTACCTCCCAGTATTCTTAGCTCCACTTTTGATTAATCGACTTGGCGCAACATCATCATTGTGGTGCTTCACACATAATGTGTCACTAATCAAAAGAACAGCCAGGAATACCGGGAGGTAAGGAGATTCGCAGGTCTTCCTTCCAGCGGACACAGATTACTGACCAGAACGATGAACCGGAGTCCTGTAAATCCATTTTCCCATCCATTATTGGTGATGTTATTTAACAGTGAATAATCAATAGATAGATGGTGGACAGACAGATAGATGGATGGATAGATTATTTTCTATTTTGCATTATGCTCTAGTATATTCTAATGTGGTCGAAAATTCAACAATATTTTCATATGGTGATATCCATCTATCTATTATCTATTTATCTATCAATCTAATAATTTATTTATCTGCTATATATATATGTCTACTATCTATCTATCAATCTATCAATCAATCTATCTATCATATCTATCTATTATCTAACTATCTATCTATCTATCTATCCTATCTATCTGTTATCTATCTATCTATCTATCTATCTATCTATCCTATCTATCTGTTATCTATCTATCTATTAATTAATCTATCTATCAATCTAATAATGTATTTATCTGCTATATATCTGTGTACTATCTATCTACCGTATTTTTCGCTTTATAAGACGCACTTTTCCTCCCCAAATTTTGGGAGGAAAATGGGGGGTGCGTCTTATAAAGCGGTAGCGGGGGGGGGGGGGGTCCTGTCTGAGGCGATCGGGCGGGTGCCTGTGGCTGCATGCAAGCGCCCGGGTACCTGTACTTGCATGCAGCGGCAGCCGGGTACCCGTGGCTGTGTACGGGCGGCAGCGGGTGCTGTGTGGGGTCGGCAGCCAGGTACCTGTGCTTGCATGCGGTGGCAGACGGGTACCCATGGCTGTGTGCGGGCGGCAGCCGGGTGCTGTGTGCGAGCGGCAGTCGGGTGCCCGTGCAGGTACTCGGCTGCCGCCCTCACACAGTCACCCATCTGCCGCCCGCACACAGCCATGGGTACCCGGCTGCCACCGCACGCAAGCACAGGTACCCGGCGGCTTGTACGCGGGGTGGGCGGGCAGCCTGCTGGCTGCCACTCTGTGCATGCGGGGCGGGCGGCTGTGCAGCTTACCAGTTGTCCGCGGTCCCACTTTCAAATGATGGCGCCGGTGGAGCTCTTGGATGAGAGCTCCATCTGCGCACGCGCTGCTCCGGGAGTCAGCGCGTGCGCAGATGGAGCCCTTGGATGAGAGCTCCATCTGCGCATGCGTCGCTCCGGGCGCCATTACTTGAATCGGGACCGCGGACACACTCCACCACTGAGCCGTCGCCGCCGCTCCCACTACTGAGCCGCCGCTGCCACCACTGAACCGGGACCGCGGACACACGCCACCACTGAGCAGTCCCTGCCGCTGCCACCACTGAGCAGTTGCCGCCGCTCCCACCACTGAGCCGCCGCCGCCGCTGCCACCACTGAACCGGGACCGCGGACACACGCCACCACTGAGCAGTCCCTGCCGCTGCCACCACTGAGCAGTCCCTGCCGCTGCCACCACTGAGCAGTTGCCGCCGCCGCTGCCACCACTGAACCGGGACCGCGGACACTCACTGCACCGGCCTGCTGCACGGCTCACACGCCACGGCTGCTGCCGCCACCACGGACCCCACGGATCCTGCCACCGCGGACGCCACCGCGCCTGCAACCACGGCACCTGCAACCACGGACCCCGCTGCCACTGACCTGCCGCGCCTGCCAGCACAACCTGTGCCTCCTGTGACCCCGCTTCACCACCACTGCTGCCCCCCTCCGGTAAGAGAACACCGGAGTATAAGACGGACCCCATTTTTCTTTTTTTTACCTTTTTTATGTCTAAGTTTGGGGTGCGTCTTATATTCCGGTGCGTCTTATAAAGCGAAAAATACGGTATCTATCCTATCTATTATCTAACTATCTATCTATCTATTAATCTATCAATCTAATAATTTATTTATCTGCTATATATCTGTCTACTATGTATCTATCTATCCTACCTATCTATCTGCTATCTATCTACTGTCTATCAATCCTATTTATCTATCTCATCTATCTATCATCTATTTATCTATTTATCTATCTATCTTAGTATGTATCCATATAACTATCTATTTTCTATTATCTATCTAGCTATCTATAAATTGGGAAATTAAGGTTGTATTGATTTTTAAGGAAATTATATATAACATTTGATTAAAAAATATGCAAATAAAAAAATAAATTATATATATATATATATATATATATATATATATATATACTGTGTATACATATATACAGGGTGGTCCAAAAGTAGGTGGATAGCATGTATAATAGGGTCATGAAGATTTATCAAACATGGTGTAAAGTGAAACTAACTCAGTTGCCCTTAGCAACCAATCAGATTCCACCTTTCATTTTCCAAATAGTCTGTGAAGAATGAAAAGTGGAATCTGATTGGTTGCTAAGGGCAACTGAGTCAGTTTCACTTTACACCATGTTTGATAAATCTCCCCCTTCATAGCCCTATTACACATACTGTCCACCTACTTTTTTACCACCCTGTATATATACATGGAGAAACTGCATATGTAATATGAATTGTAGTGATTAGGCTGTGTTCTATCACATATTCTACACATAGCATTATTACAGGATTATACAGGGCTCAAGCACATCTTTTCTTGCTTCTATATACAGCGCCACGTCCATCCCCAGAATACGAAAATACAAAAGTCCAGGACCCGCACTTCAATATAATCTCAAAAAGTAAATGATAAAGCTACTTTCTTGGGGGAATCATCATCACAAGGTCATAAACAGTGTAGTAAGTCAATATGGGTCATATTAACATTGACTGTAATGAGCAGTTATAGAAAGCCGCATTAATAGTATTTAATAAGTGTTTACTATGAGCATTTTTGCTTCATATGGGTAAGATATAAAGTTTGTTTTTTCTTTTATCTGACATTAGGCAAGGAAAGACACAACACCATTGTACGAAAGGCAAGAGCACACTGCTGGGTAAACTAGATGCCCCAATACAGAAGCATCTTGAAAATGTGGCTCAGGAGGGTTCGCTCATTGACCATAAGAAAGAATTATGTTGCAACGTGACACTAAATGCTGAATTTTTGCAGATATTGTGTAAATTTTCCATATATGAGAAAACATAATAAATGTCTAAGATGTGCCCTATGTACATGCATATGAGTTCCATAAATTGCAGTTATTCCGTTCTATAGTCACACATTCTCTACATTCCTGTGGAGTATATTCAGTTTTATAGAGCGGCGACTTCTATCATCTAAGTGCTGAGGTTTTGGCATCTGAAATCCGCAGGGAACAGCTGGGGAAGCTACAAACGCCAATACATTTCCCTGCACTGGCCACTACTGGGGAAAAGGTGGTATTGCATGCTGGCCATAAAAAGGAATCACCTAGCATTTCATAAATCAGGGTCGGGTCTAAAGAAAGATGTGAAATGTCCTTATAGTGCAGATACAAAACCAAATGCAAAATACTGTTCTCCATTTTGCTGGTATGATTTAGAATGTAAGATAGTAGACATATTTTTGAGCAGCTATATAGAATGTGATGCAATATTGATAACTGACATGCTGCAAAGTACAAGGAGGTCATTAACTTAATTTGACTCAATGGAAAAAAAAGAAAAAAGTTGCCCAGAGATCTTTTATGATCTCTTGGGGGACAAATGATGTACAAAATTTAAATATGTGATGAACCCGCACCTCGCAGTCCCACCCTGAACTCTCTAATATGTTGGGGCCATGCGATATAGTCTCATCAGTTCCACCAACACATGATGTTCTGCACCCCCAGGCGTACGTAAGGTCAGCTTGCCGCAGTCTGACACTGGTACCCCTGTCCACATGGGCACAGGGCGGCATGAGGAGGGAGAATGAGGATAAACCATGCAGCTTCCAGCGTAACACCATACTCACTCACAACCATGACAGGATGACATGCTCCATTTCACTAGTCCCTGTGAAACAGACCCTGCCAGCCATGTAGTACTGCCACCAGTTTCTAGTTAGATGTCAGGGGGTTCTGTTAACAGGGTTTGGTCTGTTAAAAAATGGCAAAAGTCTCCAATAATCCTACTGCCTCACCACCGGTGGAGCTGTCGCCTGACCACCACCGGAGCTGCCGCCTTACCACCGCCGGAGCTGCCGCCTCACCACTGCCAGAACTGCCACCTCACTACAGCCAGAGCTGCCACCTCACCACCGCCGGAGCTGCCGCCTCACTACAGCCAGATCTGCCGCCTCACTACAGCCAGAGCTGCCACCTCACCACCGCTGGAACTGCCGCCTCACCACCACCAGAGCTGCCGCCTCTCCACTGCCAGAGCTGCCACCTTGCCACTACCAGAGCTGCCGCCTCACTACCGCCAAAGCTGCCACCTCACCACCTCCCTCCTACTGTCTACTCCTCATTATACTATAGAATGTAGCCCACAAGGGCAGGGACCTCTCCCCTCTGTACCAGTCTGTCTATTGTAACTTGTACATGTATTTTGTATGTAACCTCTTCTCATGTACAGCACTATGGTGCTCTATAAATAAATAATAATAATAACAATGAAATATATGTATAAAACATCTGCAAAAACATAAAACGGTAATACAATGCAAAAGGAAAAATGACAAAAAATATGAAGACAAAAATGATATAACTTTTTTGACAAATGTTACAAAGAAGTATATAAAAGCTACACATATTAGGTATCCACATAATTCATTTAATGGGTTATTTAGTGTGAAGTGTGAACAATATAGGCAAAAAAATGTCATCAACCAGAAATCAAACCTAAACTTTTTTCTATATTTGCATCAAAAATAAAATTTTCATTAATGACAAAATCCTTTAAAGGTACCCCTAACCAGGGCTATAAAATATTACAATTGGTTCCACATGTAACAAGGCTTTATACAGCCCAATGTCAACTGGGAAAAAAATACAGCTGCTGAAATGAGGCAAATAATAATAATTGACAGGCCTGGTTACTAAGGGGTTAAATTGCCTGCAGTTGTGTCCTTCCTTTAATTTTCTCTTGGCTCAATATTGACTGAGATGTAGCATTTGAGATTACCTTGTTATTTTTTAAAAAAAACAACAAAAAACTAACATGATTTGTGATACTTTGTCATGATATGCCCAATATGTGTGTGTGTAGCCACCCTGTGGTTGTGATGTGAATTGCAGTCAGGAATGCTAACATCACAATATTTTATTGTATTTGTTGTATTAAAAATCAGAGTCCTTAACTAAATTCAAGAAAAAGTAATCAAGATAACCTGAATTGCAGCTCGCAATGTGGCAAGTCAGAAAAACATACTATAGTAATCTGGGGGACTACGCGTTTTGGATGACTAGCCTAAGGCAGGTCTTTGGTGGCAACTCCTTACCAGACTAACCCAGTGCCCAGTGGCTTCTCCATGCCATGCTCCCCTAGTCCCTGGTGGCTTCTCTGTGCGATGCTCCCCTAGTCCCTGATGGCTTCACTGCACCACGCTCCCCTAGTCCCTGGTGGCTTCTCTGCACCATGCTTCCTTAGTCCCTGGTGGCTTTTCTGCACCATTCTCCCCTAGTCCATGGTGGCTTCTCTGTGCCATACTCCCCTAGTCCATGGTGGCTTCTCTGTGCCATGATTCCCTAGTACCTGGTGGCTTCTCTGCACCATACTTTCCTAATCCCTAGTGCTTCTCTGCACCATGCTCCCCTAGTCCCTGGTGGCTACTCTGCGCCATGCTCCCCTAGTCCCTGGTGGCGTCTCTGCAGCATACTTCCCTAGTCCCTGGTGGCTTCTATGCGCCATACTCCTCTAGTCACTGGTGGCTTCTCCGCACCATTTTCCCTAGTCCCTGGTGGCTACTCTACAGCATACTTCCCTAGTCCCTGGCGGCTTCTATGCACCATACTCCTCTAGTCCCTGGTGGCTTCTCCGCACCATACTCCCCTAGTCCATGGTGGATTCTCTGTGCCATGCTCCCCTAGTCCCTGGTGGCTTCTAAGCACCATGCTACCCTAGTCCCTGGTGGCTTCTCTGCACCATTCTCCCCTAGTCCATGGTGGCTTTTCTGCATCATGCTCTTCTAGTCCATGGTGGCCTCTCTGTGCCATGCTCCCCTAGTCTCTGGTGGCTTCTCCGTGTCATGCTTCCTACATTAACAGATCTATCCCTATACTCAAACATAGAAAGAAATCTTTCTGTTATGAGGAGCAGGGCAGGAGACGTTGCTGCAGACCTGCCTTGTACTAGTCATCCAAGACCCATAGTACCTGGCTAGCTTTTCTCTGAAACATCACAGCATTTTAGGGTAAAACATACATGATTGCAATAATGCGGCTCCCTGTCGGACAACATGTATCTCATTTCAGGTTCAATAAATAAATCACAGTTTTATGATTAGAAGATTATGATTAGATGACTACTTGGTCTGCTGATAGGTAGTCCAACCCGCCTCCTCTACTGATTGGCACAGTGAAAGAGTGAGCTGTTGACAAACAAGCGCAATAAGGTCTTATCTGATCAAAATGTAATACAAGAAAACATCGAGGTCGCTCACCTTGTAAGATTCTGCCTGACATAACCTATATAGCTTAGAAACAGCTACTGCAAAAGACATGAGCCCTAAGGCTGAGAAAGATCCAAACTGGAACCAGAAGAACAATGTATTTGTCTCTGCAATGCTGGAGAATGATGAGATAACCAGATGTTGAATATAGATGAAAAGGATTATTTCAGTGCGTTTCACTTCTTCTTCAGGTGGATTTTTCCTGGTAGCTTTCCTGAAGAAGTGAGGATCACTTTGAAACGAGTTGAAATGAATCACCTTTTCATCCACATTCAACATCTGGCTAGCTCATCATTCTCCAGCAGCGCAGAGACAACCACATTGTTCTTCTGGTTCCGTTTTGGATCTATGCACATTGAACACAGAAAGCTGCCAATCAGTGGTGGGGTGGAGTTATACAGAATGTAGCATTCACAGAACTGGTAGACCTGCAGCAGATAAAACAGTGATTTTATCAAAACTGCAGCAAGCAGCCCAGTAAGCGATATGTCACTGGATCTCAGAGTACATAGCAAAAACCTAGTGACAGATTCCCTTTAAGTGGCATATTACTAAAAATAGAAGTAATCACCCACTTTAAAACTCCTTACTGAAGATGAACGGGGGAATATGTTGCAAAACCAAACACAGCTTATTAACAGGAGCTGGACTGTTTCTGGAAAAAAAACTGTCTCTTATCAATCCTGCAAATGTTTTCTCCATCTTTGTGTTGGTTTCCGCACCCATTGCCTGTGTATGTGATAGACAGATGGTGCACTGAGTCATTTGAGTTATAGGATTCATAGGAAATACGTAAATTAAAAAAATATTAATTCAGAAAATATTAAAATCAATATATTATATAACAAGATTATTATGTACTTCATCCTTTTCGATACTGTTTTTCAGAATTACCAAAGCTTTATGCAATGATCATAAAGAATGATATTGTGAAGGTGTCCGCTTTGTCTCCATCCATTACTGTTATACATTTTGAGCCTTGACAGCGATAAAGGTTACTTTGGGATTAAGTGTTATTGTGGAATGGTTTGGATTTCATCCTCGTCCTTTGCGGCTGTGGTATGTGTCCGCATGCTCTTCCTGACTAGTGTTGCCATTAATTGGCTATCAGGTTACAGGGGCATCTTAATGTCTACACAAAGGCACTTAGCTGAACTACAGTAATTCTGACCACACAAGTTTACATTCACAATATGGCTATGTACCCACGGGAGCTCGCATCTGCAGATTTTGCCATGGAAGACCTGCGGATTTATCTGGATTTTCTAGATAAATCCGCAGCAAGTACAGACACTCCCCATGTTATCCTATGAGACATGGGGAGTGCTGTGTCCATGCTGCGGAAAGTGCGGCTGTGGAATATACTGCAAATGTCCTGCAGCCGCACATAACTGCATGTCAATTATTCCTTCGGAAATACCTTCGGAAATCCCGGCCCTCCTCTATGGAGATAGAGGCCGGGACTTCCGCAGGTAAGTCGCATGAATGTCCGCAGGTTTTCCAAAGCTATTTCACTGGAATCCCGCAGCTATGTAGAGCTGCGGATTCCGGGGAGCTGCTTCGGGAAACCTGCGGACATACCTGATGATATATCCGCAGGTGCGAGCTCCAATGGGCACAAAGCCTATCTCTCCGGTCACGTTACTTCTCAGTATCGGTAATGATAATCTGGCTGCCGATATGTCCACATGTAGTATAATATGGCACCACTTATACATAGGATGCGTTCATTGTTCCATGCAGATATATGTGTTCTATCATTTGACTGGACAGGTAAGAAAATAGTAGTAGCGAATAGTACAGCTTTCGGGTTACTCGCTACTTAGAGAGTATTTCCCATTGACTTACACACTGTGCTGCTGCTCGTAACGAATATGCCAGTAGTGGACAGTACTCGCTAACAGCATAACGAGTACGAATAGTTATCTACTCGCTCAACACCACTGGTGACAGACTCTAAAGGCCGCTTTACACACTGCGATATCGTGACCGATATCGCTAGCGTGCGCACCCGCCCTCATCGTTTGTGCGTCACGGGCAAATAGTAAGATTTCAAGTATTTTGAAATATGTTCATTACATAAAAAATATTTGCATACATTTGGCCATCTAGAACATCTAATGTAGTATATATAGACAAATACAGTAATACCAATGAAATCTCAATCCATGTAAAGAATAATTTGTACATTGCTTGGCTTTGAATTTGCATTAATGACTGTGGTTCCCACCATGGGGACTGCATGTGATCAACCACACATATAAAGACTTCTATTATTTACTGTGTATTGCAGTAGTCATGGACTAATGATAGCATCACTGGTTTTATATTAGATCTACGATATATATAAAACTTTGGACAACATCACCTGAACTTTAGATGAAAATAAACTAAAAATAACAGTAATAAACTGTATTTCTAACCTGCTCAGTGCAGATACAGTGCATGTGTCATGATCCAGGCTGACTTTCCCCTGCTGCTGGTTACACCCAGCTCTGGCCTGGTTATGTTAGGGGTTAACTTCCCTTGCCTCGTTCTGGATCCCACGATGCTATATATTGTCTCTCTGCCAGTGATATTTCTGTTTTGCAGCATGTATACTGGCTCTGGTGAGTGTTTCCGATCTGCCCTGCCTCCCTGCTACTTTGTCCTGACTTGTACCGTCCCACGATCGTCTGCCTGTCCCGGTCCCTGACTTCCCGCTCCTGTCTGTTGTTTGTGTTTCCCTCTGCATACCTGATCTCCCGGCTTCCGACTCGGTTCTGTTTTCTGACTTGATATGGATCCTCCCTTTGCAGTCACTCGACTTTCCTGGGTAGACCCTGACTGTTTGACTACTTTATTGCCTCCTGGTGGTTCGCCTGCTAACTGCCTGCTGAAGTTACTCTGCTATACTTCAGCTGCCTTTCCGTTACAGTGTTTCTTTGTCTCTCCTTCACTACTCTGCTGCCACCTAGTGGGGATTGTGCTGTACTACGTCTTACTAGCCTTTGTACAGCGTAACAGCATGTCTACAAGATGATGCTAATCTCTATATGACTATCTTAAATATTTTTTCTCCAAAAAGTCCACAAATATAACTCTCACTTATGAGGTCTCCAGGGTTTGTACAGCTGTCACTGAATGAATTCCCAAAATAAAACTATTACGGTTGTTCACATCCTTGTGATGGCAATTGTGGTTAAATTGTGAATACCCCACAATCAGGGATTTGTTTCACTTATTTCTCTTGTCTAACCATGTATTACAATGGACTATATTCCCATATTCATACTGGAGACCGCCATCTGCTAAGATAAAATACTAGAGCAAAATAAAACAAGTAATTGATGTTCTGCATTCTTTTTATTATTGATTTATCTATGATATGCAGAATGTTTTAGACTGAAGCTGTGTTGGATAGTTTGTAAGATGGTGCTAGGCCCATATGCCACTGACCTGAAAATACTGATCGGCATTGTGTTATATTGATGTGAAGTGTGTTAATATATGCAATGTATTCATGTATAAAGTGTAAGTGTGGCCATCTAGTGTTTGGTTTAGGTACTGCTCCCTGGTGTCCAGAATAGGCAGGGAACAGTTAAGTTCTGTCGGTAGCCTACATGAGGAGGAGGAGCCAGCTGCAGGATATAGCCTGACTCCTCCTTAGTAGTAGTAGTAGGAGGAGGTAGAGTAGAAAGCTGTACTTGTGGGAAGTATAATAAGAAGGAGAAGTATGCAAGCCAGTTAGATACCTTAGGCCGAAAAAACTGGGTGTCTGTGGTAATCGCAATTTGACTTGACCCTCAGGGTCACTCCGGAAATAGAGCAAGCAGGAAGGACTCCAGTCGGGGACAGGTAGATTGTCACCTCCATCCCACAGTTGTGAGTAACAGACCAGAAATCTGGAGAAGATTCCCGAGTTGCAATTTACATCAGCGGTGCTAATCCTAAAGTAGAGATTTGTCATAGACCTAAGCAAACAGGTCAGCACAGAATCAAAAGCAGATGAGCTTTGTCCAACAGCGGTTAAAACCGTCATAAAGAATAGATCCCTGTAAGTGGGTGGTGCAGGACTCCATGACTTTAATGTATGAAACTATGGTGTCAGACAGTAAGGAGGATGTACAAATAGCAGCAGTACCAGGAACTATGGAGCAGCATGCAGTAAAGTTCCTTCATCAGGCTCAGTACCTGCCTGATGAAGAGACCTGAGTAGTGTCAAAAGCTTGCTATTATTACCATCTTTTCAGTTAGCCATTAAAAGGTATCAACCACTGAGGACTCTCAGTTCTTTTAAACAATTTTTTTTATCTCTACTGGCTAAGGCTAGCGCCACACATCCGTGCCTCCGGTACGTGTTTGTCATTTTTTACACGTACCGGCGGCACGGAGACATGTTCAGCAATGCTACCCTATGGTAGCAGGCACACACACGTAAAACCACACGGAACGTGTGTCCGTGTGCGTTTGTACGTGTGTGCGATTTTCAAAGCGCTGACATGTCAGTGTTTTCTCCGGCAGCACTGGTGTCACACGGCCCGCACCCGTACCACACGGGTGTAGTGTGGATGCAGTCCCGTGTGACACGCGCCGGAGAAAACACACATGTCAGTGAAAAAAAAAACAACATTAACTCACCTTCTCCAGCCCTCCTGTCTCTGCCGCTGCTGCCTCTTGCTGCCGACCGCCGCTCATTATTCTCATTGAATATTCACTTCACTGCCTGGCAGCAGCAGCAGCGGGGAGACGGGAGGGCTGGAGACCGAGGATCAGCACCACGGACAGCAGCGCGGACAGCAGGAAGGACCAGGTGAGTATAATAATTACCGGTTCTACGTGTGCTATCGCGGATAGCACACGTAGAACACACGTGTCACGCACGTACCAGAGACACGTACTTACCTGCACGCAACACGCAGGGAAAATACGTGTCTCTCGGCACGTGCGTGAATTTCACGTGAGTGTGGCAGAAGCCTAACACGGTACAAAGATATATTTTACCTGTAGTAATAATCAACCATGCTTGGCACTGCTCGATATGCTGTTTTTCCCTACCGGCATATCCTTTCTTTATTTTTTCTGGAAGTTCCTAGGCCGGGCTGGGTCAGGGAGAGAGACAGATGTAGAAAGAGAGAGAGAGATCTCGTCCATGGCCCTTCCGTTAGAGCATTTCCGGAAAAATACTCACGTTTCCCATTGACTTCCATTATGCTCATTATTCAAGTTGAACTTGTCCAGCGTTCGACCTACTCGATTTGAGTACTGAGCACACAAGCATTTTAGTGCTCACTCATCGCTATTCATCATTTAAATCCCTTTCTTGTTATGACAAGTAATGCAGGTCCTTTTATAATCCCAATCCATTATGCGGAATGTTTGAAAATAACCAGAGATCCCAACAAGGCAGCAGCTCTGCTATGTGAATGGGTTCAAAGACTCTTATTCACTGAGCCAGGGGGAGGTCAGAGTTTCAATGACATGAACACTTGAAATAAAGATAAGATGGCAGACTGCTCTCTTCTGGACAACTGAGGAACTACTTTTATTACTGAAACCAGAAATAAAAAGAGAAAAAAATTGAACAAAAAAGAAATAAAAAGCAACATATAAACCAAACAGGAAATATTGACAAAAATAAATGATTAATAACTATTAAAACTGCTATTATATTTTAGGCTCTACCAAACCTAACATCCTTCATAATTCTAACTTATTAATAGAAATATTATCTGATGTATTTGTGGCGCCCCTGACCTGGTCCGGCACCACTGAGTACTGCACCCATGCTGGGACAGTGCTTCCAGGTAATTGCAAAGGCCAGAATGGGGTGTGACTGTGTACGCACAGACACATAGCAACCAGGTCTCCCACACCATTAGATGGGACCCTTGGGCAGTCCCTAGAGGGGTCTGGCCTTCAATTCTTGTCAAGGGGTGTAGTGGAGGGGCTGGAAGCTGAGCTGCAGAGGCTGTCAGGAATGAAGTGGAGTGAGCCAGTCTGGTAGCAGTGAGTGGTGGTTGCTAAGAAACGCAGGCGTGTGCACACGCTAGTCAGACCCTGAACGTGAAGTAGCCATTAGCAGGGGAGAACGGTTACCAGATAGTCAGAAAGACGCGCTGAGAGAGACAGTCAGTCGAGTACGGGGACTGCTGATGACTAGGCATGCATGGGGAACAGGTCCCTAGCGTAGACGTCCATTTATTGATCTGCTAAACCTGCCGGTGAGGGGACTAGAGGTACCTCACCAACCATACAGAGTCCGAGCCTCAGCAGCAACGCAGAGACCCATAAGGAGACAGAGCTTGAAGCCATCTCACCTGGTCCACGCTGCCGGCAAACGGTCCAAAAAAGGGAAAAAAGGCAGTAGCGACTCCCTGGATAGACCCCACAGTACTTCAAGTCAGGGGTTATCTGAACAAAGAAGTGCTAGGAAGGCGAGTTAATGGTTACCCTCAGATTGGCCTGAAGGAGTTCCTCGTTCCACCTGGTTTGTCTCAGCATCGCCCGGATACCTCACAAAACATCATAGTAAGTAAAAACGAGTTGAAAGACTTTGTGGACTGTGACTGAGTTGTTCTGTGACCTGTTGTTCTACACACCCGAGCCCCTGGGGCCAGCCTCACTCTCGGGAGGCCACACCATCCGACTGCAGACTCCATCAGCCCCAGACGCTCGTTAAATCTGCAGTGGCGGTCACCCATATCCCTGACCGCAAACCGTGAGTGGCGTCACGAGTCACGACTAATAAATAAAAAACTTACATACCTGTTGCCAGAAATACCAAAAGAAGACCCTGTGGGATCCCTGAAGGTGGAGTGATGTCCCTGGGAAGATTACTACAGGTGGAATTCACATTTTCCTTTAAAAATCACACCGGTCTTACAAGAATAGCTAACAGTGAGTCAAGGTACTTAGTCATGAGGCCAAGGTATGTGAATAGGGGCTATTATCATGCATCATCTATAGCGTGAAAAGTTGTTGGTAGTGGATCTCTCAGTGACAGATTAAATAAAATAAGGATCTGAAGGTGTCATTCAATGTATGTATTGTCTGCTGCTATGAAACAACATGGAAAAATTCCAAGAAAAGACCAATTGTGATTGACTGCAGGGCTAAAACAGTTTAGTAAGTGAATCCACGGACTCAGGCTGCTTAACCTTGGCTGTTTAACCCCTTAGATGTTGTGTGCATTAGTCACTGTTGCACCTAAGGAGTATGACTGTGGGAGAATGCTACCGTACTTATGTCAGTCCATTGGCACCACTATGCTATGATCAATAGAGTTGAGTTGATGTGTTTTTTACCATTTTGCTTCACTAAAAATTAATCACCTTGTAACTTTTGTTTACTTTTCAACAAATTAACAGATATCTTTATATGTAAAGATCATAACTTACTCTTAGAACAAGATACATACATACATACATACATACATACATACATAGAGGCGGATTTGAAACGATGGTCATACATAATGGGGGATGTGAAACGATGTCCATACATAGAGGAGGATGTGAAACGATGGACAAACATAGAGAGGGATGTGAAACGATGCCCACACATAGAATACATACATAATGTCAATACATCATAAATAGCTATTGCCAAAAATGTTTTGGCAATTAAGCTGCTTCCCTCAGCTTGGTCAAACATTTAAGGGGTGAGCGGAGTAATCTCAACTACAATGTAAAAGATCTGGTATTTGAATGTGACATGCATGGGAAAATATCAAACTCTATCATAGACTGAAGACAATTGGGCAGTTCCTCTGAAATTGACTTTTTTCTAATGTGTTTGGTGGCCTTATGAATGAGTGTCCAGCTGTGGATGGTGAAGAATATCATGCCCACTTTCAGCTACTGGCTATTTTTCATCAAATAGCACTGGCTGACTAAAGTAATATAATTCTTAACTAGTTGTAAAGTAAAACACTGCAGACATCAGACATTATAACGTCAAGTAAGGAGAATGACTGTACTGCATCTACCTAGAGCGAAACAACACAAAGTGGGCGTTCTCCATGGTATCATTACTCGGAGCTTTCAAGGGATAATTATAGTAGGGAGATTGAAAGCACTGAAAGCACTGACAAGCAGCCTTGTTCTGCATCTGCACAGCTATTATAAGTTTACACTGCCTGCTGGTGAATGGAAGCAATCTTAGATTTAGAACGTTATACTCTGCCACGTGTGCTGTGCATCTCCAAGACAATAACACATCTCCATAGGGAACCCCACTAAGACCTGTAATAATGCTGCTACAGTTAAAGGAAACCTTTCACCAGGTTTTTCCCCATATAAACTGTGTCCACAACCATTAAGCCCTTATATTCTAAAATGCTTATATAAGAGCCCAGGTTGGTCTAGATAACATAAACAAAACCTTTTATTATACTCACCTGTGGGGCAATCAGGTCCAATGGAATTCACTGGTCTTGATCCGGTGCCTCCTCTCTACTTGAGATGGCTGTCCCGTCCTATGTCATCCACACAGAGTCCTCTATTGCGCTTCTATGCACTTTTCTCTGCCCTGCCGAGTGCAGAGCAAAGTATTGTAGTGCGCATGCGCAAAGGTTCTCTGACCTTTCCCTACACATTACAATACTTTGCTTTGCCCTCAGCAGGACAGAGTGAAGTGATTGTGCGCAGGATCACAATGGGGGTCACTGCGTGGATGATATAGGATGCAGGAGAAAGAGGACGGCAATCGCAAGAAGAGAGGAGATGCCAGACCGAGACTAGTGATGCCCATCAGACTGGACCGCCCCGCAGGTGAGTATAATAAAAGGTCTTTTTTATGTTATAGAAATCGGCTTGGGACTATTCTAGAATTAAGTATGTAAGGGCTCACTGGTAGTGGCTGCAGTATACATAGGAAAAAGCTGGTGACAGGTTTCCTTTAAGAAGAATCATATCACACATACAACATACTTGAATATTGGCTCATCTTCAGTTATGTCTGCACATACTTATAAAGCATGAAGAAACGATGGTCTGCAAAGTCCTCAGACATAAATCTCTATTGGAAGGGGTGTAAATACACTGGATGGAAATGTTAATGTTCCCAGTTTGTGCACCAAGGAGCACCTCAGAAAAGACAGTATGATATTCAAGTAAGGATTACCTTAGAAAACAACCTATAATATTAAGTATATTCAACTTTAAAAAAAACCCAAAACATATATACTTAAAACAAATTGTACATTATTCTATTGGCACATTATATTGCCACAGTAAAGGACTTCCTCTAGGTTTAGGACCATAACTAAAATCTATGAAATTTTGCAGAATCTGCTTACATCTTCTCTGACCTGATTTAGTTCAGTCAAACTGATAAGAGTCGAACATTCTGCTTCATTCACCTTTTGCTGTGAGACTTCTAAGGGTACGTGCCCACGATCAGGACCTGCTGTGTCTTGGGGCCGTTAATCTCCTCTGCAGGAGAACACAAGAGACTGCAATTGCATGTACCCATGATCAGGGATCGGGGTGCTGCGGTCTCTCGCTTGTGTTCTCCCTATAGAGGACTTTTGTGACTCCACAGCAAAGAATTGACATGCTGCTGCTCAGGAAAGCCACACCGCAGGTCAGTTTTCACACACACACGCACACACACACAGTGGGCATGTAATTTCTAGAAATCCCATCCACTGTGTTTGTGCTGTACAACACAGCGTTTTGGACGCAGCTGAAACATACTTAAATGTAAAGTTATTTTTTGGATAAGGTGGAAAGAAGCTCTGTAACATGGCTCCAGTGGATCTGTGATGCCCTGGCCTATCAGGTCGTCACAAGGTATTGTGCAATTTGCCCTTCTGCACAGTATCGACTCCTCCTTGGTTACGGATTCTGGTCCTTTGGTGTTGCTAACAGCTTAGCCAGTCAAAATCCTAGAAACAGTTTACACCAAACCCACCAGACACACCATTGGGGGGCCTGAAGGGAATCGGGCCGCCCATATGAGGGTTGGTAGGGGAAAGTGAGAAAGTGACAAGAGAGTGAAAACAGGAGTGAAAGAAGGAGGAGGTGGAAAGTGACTCTCTGAGAGGGAGAGGTCACCGGTCCGGAGTAGGGCTCCTGGAGTTTATTAGGTGGCAGACGTTGGTCTGGGTCTGGTAGGAGCTGGAACCCCGGTCGCAGGGGATCGGGTCAAGGAGCACGGACTGCCGAGGAGGGCAGCTGGCGGCCTTGAGCCATCACCAGGCATGGGCCAGGGCACGACGGGGTACATGGACCCAAGGCTGGGAAGTAGCTCACGCTTCCCGGTATTTACCCGACGGGGGTGAAGACTTCAAGATTCATCCCCAACCAGCTCCAAAATCGGGGTACTAGCGCACCGATGGGATAGGACTTTCCCAAATACAGTCCAAAGAAATCCTACGCATGAACACTGAGAGCAGGCTCACTCCGTTAGCCATACGGGTGAGCGGGACCCGAAAAGTTTCAAGCTTGAGGGTCCAACTAGTGAAACGGTGCCACGGAAAAGGCCACAGGCTAACAGCAACACCAAGGGCACGGATCCCAGCATCCTCCCTCCAGGCTGCAGAGGTGCTCAAAATTCTGGTTTACAAGCTGTCGGTGTTGTTATTCCTGGACTGAGTAAGTACGCTGAAAAGCCCTTTTCCTCTACCCACGGCACCCCAAACACCAACACCCAAACGGGCCCCTAGGCACAAACACCCCTACCCATGGAGGGGTTAAACACCTTGCTGCTATAACACCGCCACAGGGCTCCCCCACCAACAGCAGCGGTGATACACCATCTTACCGCACACCGTGGGTGGCGTCACAAACTTTCTAATCCCCTGTACATACTCCCCCCCCCTCTTTTCTTTTAATTCAAGCGTCCGCACGGACCCTAGGGTCCGGAGACCCTTCGAGCCACCGCGGCTCCGAATCTGAGCGGCTCGGCCGCTGACACGGGGGCGGTACAAATCTGACGGACCCATCCGCACCTCCATGTATTTCAAGGTCCCATAACTGTTCAGGTAAAGTGTGGGTTTATACGGGTCTATGTAGTGATTACAATGAGATCTGGATGTGAAAGAAGAGCCACAACCGCTGTCATAACTTTCTTATGGCACCTGATATCTGCCATGGGCTTAGTCAAAAAGTCCTGAGGTCTGGGATTGGCTTGTAAAATATTTTCTATGATAGTTACAATCAATGTGACTCTAGTGGTTATAGAAGGTTCCCCAGAATATTTACGCTACTTAACTTCTGCCCATTCCCATAGTCTGAATAATTGTTGATAACTATATTAACACTGAATATAGTCAACTATTCTAAAATCTTACATCTTCAAAGCTGAACGATCAATGTAAATACTGAACTCATTAAACCAATTGTTTGTCATCCAATATATATAGACCTGCAATATTTTATAGAAGATTTTTATAAAATAAAGACATTACCATGGTCACTGCACAAATAAACTGAGTATAGACAATATCTAAAAGCGCTCAATTACCAAAAGGCAAAAATGAATAAAAAATATAGCATTTTATGACGTCCGAAAAAACTATATTAAAATGATTGTATAAACTGTCCATAAAACAATAGTGAACACTACTAGATAAAGAGAATTTCAGAGGGAATCACATCGATCTCACCTGATCTGGTTCATTACACCAACTAGCATCAGCAATACGTTGTGGCTCCCTGATTATATCTGTGAACTGAGCATTAGATAATGTAGAATGGGGGATGTCTGTTACAGCAGGGAAACAAGCCGGATAACAAGACCCCGGAACCTCCGGTGGAGCCATCCGCACCTCCATGTACTTCAGTGTCCCATCTGTGTTCAGGTAAAGGGTTGGTTTGTACTGATCCATATAGGACGGAGAAAGGGATTTGTCAGTAAAGCAGAATCCACACCCAGAATCATAATTCTTCCTAAGGCACCGGACAAGTAATATAGAAAATGTGACCAGAAACACTGCACTTATGGCCACAAGGGAGACAATAAGATACAGAGTCAGGTCTGGAGTAGATTTGGTATTTGTAAGAAAGTCTTGAGATCTAGGACTTTCCTGAGCAACAGTGTCTAATATATTCACAATGATGGTGGCTGTAGTGGTCATAGAAGGTTTTCCATGGTCTCTGACTGCAATAACAAGTCGCTGCTCCGTGTTGTCCGTCTCATGTAAACCTCGGAGAGTCCTGACTTCTCCTGTGTATTCAGAGATGTGGAATAAAGCAGGACTGGCAGACTGAACAAGACTATAGAGGAGCCAGGCATTGTGCCCAGAATCCACATCCACTGCAGACACCTTACTGACCAAATACCCAGCAGCTGCAGATCTTGGGATGGTCTCCTGAGCAATGGTCTCCCCTGTGTTCTCCGGGTATAAGATAGTGGGAGGGTTGTCATTTGTATCCAGAATAAATATGAAGACAGAAACATTGGAGGATAATTTTGGAGATCCAGAATCTTCCACTCTTGCTGTGATCTGCAGAACCTGGAATTGTTCATAGTCAAAAGACCTTTGTGCATAAATATTCCCGGTGTCAGAGTTAATATAGACAAATGAAGAGACTGGAGAACCGTGGATGTGGCTCTCAGCGATGGAGTAAATGAGGTTTGCATTAGCTTCCTCATCCAGATCTACAGCAGATACTGTACATAACAGTCTGCCGGCCTCATTGTTCTCTGGTATGAAGGCATTGTAGACATTGTGTAGAAATGCTGGAGGATTATCATTAACATCAGAGATATTGAGGCTGATTGTAATCTGGCTGCTGAGAGATGGAGACCCCAGATCTGATGCCGTCAGTATAATAGTATATTGTGAGAGCTTCTCCCTGTCCAGCTGTCCACTAGTGACCAGAGCGTAACGCTGGGACATGGGCTGGATTTTAAAAGGTAATTTTGGTGACACTTCCAGTCTAATTTCTCCATTTTTACCAGAATCCTTATCTCTGACTGTGATGAATCCGACCACACTTCCTATGGGGGCATTCTCAGGAACCTCATTAGTTTTGGATGTGAAAATAATTTCCGGGCTGTTATCATTGACATCTTCTATTTCCACCTGAACAACACATCGCCCCTCTAATTTAGGAGACCCTTTGTCTACAGCTTTGACAGAGAGCTCATACAATTTTGCTT
The DNA here is from genome assembly GCF_048569485.1 of Anomaloglossus baeobatrachus. Classification (NCBI taxonomy): domain Eukaryota; kingdom Metazoa; phylum Chordata; class Amphibia; order Anura; family Aromobatidae; genus Anomaloglossus; species Anomaloglossus baeobatrachus. Next base: position 73,989,124 of record NC_134356.1, read on the forward strand.
CCTCGAAATCCACATTTCCCTTAATAAATATTTGACCCGTTAGTGGATTTAAATCAAATATTTGCTTTTCTGAATCTAAAGTATGATGATTAAATGAATATAATATTTCCCCGTTTGGTCCTTCATCCAAATCTGTAGCATTAAGTTTTATCACTACAGTTTTCAATGGAACATTTTCTGATAAATTCACTTTATATCTGGACTGATGAAACACCGGAGGATTGTCATTAATGTCTAGTACAATGACCGTTATCTGAGTAGATCCGGATCTGGCTGGATCTCCCCCGTCTATAGCAGTGAGAATAAGCTTATGTTCAGCCTTCTCCTCTCTATCTAGAGCCTTTTCTAATACTAATTCAGGAATGATTGTTCCATCTTTGCGACTGGTAAGCGACAATGAAAAAAATGGATTGGGATTTAGGCTGTATTGTCTAACATCGTTTATTCCGACATCTGCATCCTTTGCAATTTCTAACTGGAACTGTACACCAGGACTTGTTAATAGCTCAGTAATCTTTAGAACCTGATCTTTGCTTTTAAAAATGGGTGAATTATCATTAATATCCAGAATGTCTATCTCCAGACTGTGCAGCTCCAGAGGATTCTCAGCCACAGCCTCTAAATGCAGCACACAGCTCAGGCTGGATCCACACAGGCTCTCCCTATCAATCCTCTCCTGTACGACCAGAGCTCCATTCTTCTGCTCTATAGAAAATAATCTGCTGTTTCCTTCTGACCCTAAACTCAGTCTCCTTCTACTAATATCAGCCAGATTCACCCCCAGATCCTGAGCCACATTCCCCACAACAGTCCCCGGATGAGACTCCTCAGCAATAGAATAACGCAGCTGCCCAGAGACCCAGCCCCAGCTACAAAGGAGAAGGGAGAAAGCTACTTGCCATTTCCAAGCCCTTAGAAACCTTTGATTGTCCATATCTTAAATCCTTCTGGTGAAAATATATGAAATGCACATCCTCTTTGTAATCCAAGACAGCTAGTTACTTCGGCATAAAATATTTTTCAGGAAAAAATGCTCCTTTTGTTGCGTGGGAAACATCCATGGCGTGTACAGCGGAGCTGCAGCTCTTCTTTGTGTGAGGAGAAAAATGGGAGGGTGAATCACTGAGCCAGGGGGCGGAGAGCGAGAGCGACATGAGCTACCAAATATTAGATAAAAAGACAAGCACTCCCTCTTCTGGACAAAAAGGATTATTACACTGAAACATTTCTTAGTTGCTGATTATATTGTGATTTGTCAACATTTTAGGTGTTAAAAGGAAAAAAAGGAAAAATCTAAATACCTAAATCTGTTAAATATAGGTGGGCTGCACATCAAAATACCATGAAAAGCCCAAGCCATACATTCTTATGGGTGAATAAAATGAATAAAAAAACGCTTTTTACATTTAATGCTCAGGACTGCTACCAATATTTGAAAGTAGAAACAGATCTCACAACACTGTACTGAGTGTGTATTTATATATATAATATATACAGTATATATATATATATATATATATATATATATATATATATATATATAGACAGATAGATAGATTATACTGTATATAAAAACACTAAAAACACTTGGTATGATGTTGTGAGCCTCAGGATTCTGACTGTTTCCTTTTTAAAATAAAAAAAAAATAGATAGTATATATATATATATATATATATATATATATATATATACAGTACAGACCAAAGGTTTGGACACACGTTCTCATTCAAAGAGTTTTCTTTACTTTCATGACTCTGAAAATTGTAGATTCACATTGAAGGCATCAAAACTATGAATTAACACATGTGGAATGAAATACTTAAAAAAGTGTGAAACAACTGAAAATATGTCTTATATTCTAGGTTCTTCAAAGTAGCCACTTTTTGCTTTGATTACTGCTTTGCACACTTTTGGCATTCTCTTGATGAGCTTTAAGAGGTAGTCACCGGATATGGTTTTCACTGACATTAAAGGAATTAAAGGACATTAAAGGAAAGGAAGATGTCAGGTTTGTAACATAGCCGACATCTACCCTGCATGGAGCATGCTCCAAACACCCTGACATATTCCATAGCGTAAAAGTGCATCATTTATTGTTAAAGCAGGCATTGGGAACCTATGGCTCGAAAGCCAGATGTGGCTCTTTTGATGTCTGCATCTGGCTTGCAGACAAATCGTGCACATTACCAACACATGCACACTTTATACACAGTCCGCTTCCTCATTTCAATGGTCACGTCACGGGCGCATGTGCTGTAGGCGTACGATCTCCCTAGCAACTCTGGATGCTGACACTTCCGTGAGTGATCACATGGCACTATCACTGCACCACTACTTGCCATCTATGCCTTTTTTAACCCAAAAGTTTCCCTGCTACCTTGGAGCCTTTTACAGCGACGGACACCGCTGTTATCACTATACGCCACCGATACTAGGCGACTCCACATTTGGCAGCACAGTAGTGTAATACACTATTCTTGTTATGGTGACTAACCACATGTCATTTTCTCTGATTTTTTCTGGTAACCCTTTTTCATTTTTTTTTTATCTTTTGTCTTGTTGCTCTAGACTTCCCCATTACCTCTGCATTTTGTCATATACCTTCATTTACCCTTTGCACTATACCATAGTTTTTGTTTTTTGCTTAAACATATTGTATGGCTCTCACGGAATTACATTTAAAAATATGTGGCGTTCATGGCTCTCTGAGCCCAAGAGGTTTATGACCCCTGTATTAAAGGGTTAATAATAGGTATTTTATTTTTATGGTACTAAACATGTAATCTTGCTTTAACACCTTAAAGATAACTCCAATTATTTTTTATAAAGTAATAAAGCAATGACACATAATGCCTGAGCCTTTCAACCAATAGTCAGGCTCTCTGAAATGTGGAGACCTGCCTCCAAGTGTGCACAGATGCCAAGGATAAATATTTCAATCTGCACATGTGATTGAAAGACGCAACTCCGACCCAAGCTCAGAGAGATAGTTCTGATGTCACACTTTTTTTTTTTTTTAATAACCATCATGCACTTAGCTATTAGCGTGCTTTGTAACATGGCCATGTCCATGCAGGCTGTCAATGAGCGAAACACCAGTTATCTTGGCACTAGCGATATCTCTATATAGAATTACTAAATAGATTATCACAACCACTTTCAATTTGCCCTTTGAGGGAATATTGTGACTTCATAACGAATCATGGTATTTTCTCTGTGGGTCATTTAATGTAATGGTCTCACTACTTTGATTATAATTTATTAGAATAATAGGATGTAATACATTTCTCTGTAGCACCTACTTAGGGGGGCTTTACACATTGCGACATCGCTTCCGAAATATCGTCGGGGTCACGTCGTTAGTGACGCACATCCAGCGCCGGTAGCGACACCGCAACGCGTAAATCCTAGGTGCGACGATAAACGATCGCAAAAGTGTCAAAAATCGTTGATCTGTGTAGTGTCGTTCATTTCCATAATGTCGGGTCGACCGCAGATACGATGTTGTTTGTCATTCCTGCAGCTCCACACATCGCTGTGTGTAAACCTGCAGGAGCGACAAACATCTCCTTACCTGCGTCCTGACGACAATGCGGAAGGGAGAAGGTGGGCGGGATGTTATGTCCCGCTCATCTCCGCTCCTCCGCTTCTATTGGCCGGCAGATTAGTGACGTCGCGGTGACGTCACTGTGATGCCGAACGCACCTCCCCCTTGAAGGAGGGATAGTTTGGCAGTCACAGCGACGTCGCCGACCAGGTATGTGCGTGTGACGCTGCCATAGTGATAATGTTCGCTACGGCAGCAATCACCACATATCGCATGTGCGACGGGGCGGGTGCTATCACGCTCGGCATAGCTAGCCGATGCTAGCGATGTCGCAACGTGTAAAGTACCCCTTAAATGGCAATTGATGCAACACCTTCCTACTAAAACCAAGTTTTCGGAGGAGGACATGTGAGCAGAATTTACAGAAAAGAGTTGATCTTCCATGTGACTCTCAGAATAAATGGGTTATATAGCATATAACTAAAGAGATTGTCCACTACCCTAACTGAGTTACTGGTTTTGGCAAAAATGTGTAAGAATAATGCCAAGTATCATGTTGTTTTATGCCTTTCCGCTACACTTCCTGCCCCCTGGCACCAGCTGCCATCCCTTCTATTCTGGATTGTCTGCTCCCTCCTGGCTACATTTCCCATCATTGCTTATGGTAGGCCACAAGCCAGCAGTGAGCACACCCCTTGTATTTCCACCTAAATCCCTCCTATTACACTCCCAGCTCCATCTTGCTACTCATAGAGCTTCCGCACGATCTACTGTAAATAGCACCACTGCAGGCAAGTCACAGGGACAGTCCTTAGAAGTAACACAAAGCACCAGAACACCATTCCTGGTAGAAATAATAATATTAATAAGAGCCCATAATCCCCCTTAAATCACTATATACAGCATGTTACAATGCATCAGTAGGATTGACGGGGGAGAGAAAAATGTATGTAAAAAAATAATATATATATATATACTGTATATATACTGTATTATACTGTGTATATATATATATATATATATATATATATATATATATATATATATATATATATGTACATATATATATATATATATATATAAAAAAATATATGTAGATATATATCCTGTATATACAGTATGTATATATACAGTATATATACATAGACAGACACACACACACACACACACACACACACGAGGGTATACTGCATGGTGTACATATCTTACACAAAGAATGGCATGGTTGTTTGTACATATATACACTATTCTGTATACACACAGATAGAAGGGGGAGCTCAGGAGGGATAGCTGTGTCTGCAGCTACCTGCACAGAAGTAGCGGGTGAGCTCTGGAGAACGGATCCACCCACACAGCTTGAAGGAACCTTACAAAGTAGGGTCAACCTCCTTAATAAATCAATACTGAAAATCAATGTTATAAAGTTAGCATTTTCAAAAAATAAAAGAAATACAAGATGGTAAGCATTGTTTTCATGATAAAAAAAGCTATCTAGCAGATGAGTGGAAAATAATAACCTTCATATATATATATATATATATATATATCTCAAGCAATAAATGCATGCAATGCTGTCACATGTATAGTAGAAAGAGGATAGATCGCCCTCTTTTCCTTTATTTCATAGAACATTATGTAAGCAGTTCCTTCATGTTGCATGTCTCATGCCATGTTGAACACTGATTGCTTTTGACTAATCCACTCATTTAGAGATGATCTAGTTAGAAATAACTTGTCAATTAGATGCGCAGTGATGACGGTTTAGTCATAATCCTGAACACTTTCAGGAGATTTCTATAATCGGGTGCAGTCAGATGCCAGCTGGTTGTTTTACTGAAGAGTCTGGAAAAGGAAAACATTGGCCTAAGCACATCCTCCTTCTTTTACTTTAGTTAATAAGTTTAGAAACCCCACTTGGGTTGTTCGGTTTGGATAAGGCTAGTTTCACACTTGCGTTGGACGAGATCCGTAGCATTGCATTGTGTGACGCATGCAACGGATGCGTTGCATATAGTGGCACAACGCAATGCTACGGATCGTACAAAATATCGCAATCCGTTGTAGTTTTTTTTCCTTGTCTTTACACATCTGAGGATGCACAGTTGTGTAAAGACAGCTGCATTAACGGAATCCGTCAAATGACGCATTCTAACGGAATCCGCCACCATAGGCGTCCATTATAAAAACAACGGACGCCTAACGGATTCCTGCAGGTTACGTTTTTTTGACACTCCTCCAAGCGCAGAAAAACGCTACATGCTGCGTTCCATCCGCCCGACGCAGCGTCAAAATAACGACGCTGCGTCGTCTAGTGGATGCAACGCAGACACTTGCGTTACAGTGCGTCGTTCATACAACTCTATTGAGAATAGCGCAGCCCATTAACGGACTGCGCTATTCTCCATAGTGACGAAATGCGCTGAACGCAAATGTGAAACTAGCCTTACCCTATTTCTCTCCTGGGGTCCTTCTGCTGGGGACTGTTGCAATCAGCTATTCCCAAGCACAAGACCAGAATTTAAGATGACCCCATCATAGAGGTTTGGGAAAAGATCAATGAAGGCAACTTAGATTCATGTCCTAAAGCTACTGCAACCATTATGGAGCCAAAAAATAAAATCCAATTTAAACAAAAAGTTTGAAAATTTAAAAGTTCTAAGATTACAGCACTAGTAAGCATCTCAAGACATTGATAACATTTGCTAACTCAATAATCAGTTAGCCACATTCTTTCTCTACATTGTATATGATTTTTATTTAGGTTTTCAAACGACTATTACAGAATATGCAGTATACCTTACATACTGTATATATATACAGTATACATAAGTATTATAGTACATACACAGTATACATTGAACGTCGATCCTAATTGGATACTCCAGGAAAACCAACTGCTGGTATCTACAGATCAATATAGATTATAAAGTGGAGAGTCAGCCCCTAAAAAAATCACATATGAATAACTTCTATAGTCTTTTTGACTTATCTGATCTATACAATTTAGGTAAAAATACAATGAGAAAAAATGTACTTGATAAAAACTGAAAATCAAAAAAGTTTCAAAATAATTTTATCATTTTATAAAAGATATTCTCAGGTCTTAAAGTCTCTACTTGTCACCAACTGCTTGTAGAAGTGATTAGAAAAAGAGCGCTGACCAAAGAACGCATATACTAAAAAAGGATATGAAGCATAAATATTATCTCACCTGATTTAGTTCATTAATACAGCTGGAATTTGACAATAATGTTATGTCTTTGTCCATTTCAGTTATGTTCACTGATTTTGTTAATGTCATATTTGGAAAGTTTGCTGGGGGGAAGCAAGCTGAATAACAGGGAGCGGCAACCTCCGGTGGAGCCATCCGCACCTCCATGTACTTCAGTGTCCCATCTGTGTTCAGGTAAAGGGTTGGTTTGTACTGATCCATATAGGATGGAGAAAGGGATTTGTCAGTAAAGCAGAATCCACACCCAGAATCATAATTCTTCCTAAGGCACCGAACAAGTAATATAGAAAATGTGACCAGAAAAACTGCACTGATGGCCACAAGGGAGACAATAAGATACAGGGTGAGATCTGGAGTAGATTTGGCATTGGTTAGAAAGTCTTCTTGAGATCTAGGACTTTCCTGAGCAACAGTGTCTAATATATTCACAATGATGGTGGCTGTAGTGGTCATAGAAGGTTCTCCATGGTCACTGACTGCAATCACAAGTCGCTGCTCCGTGTTGTCCGTCTCATGTAAACCTCGGAGAGTCCTGACTTCTCCTGTGTGTTCAGAGATGTAGAATAAAGCAGGACTGGCAGACTGAACAAGACTATAGAGGAGCCAGGCATTGTGCCCAGAATCCACATCCACTGCAGACACCTTACTGACTAAATACCCAGCGGCTGCAGATCTTGGGATGGTCTCCTGAGCAATGGTCTCCCCTGTGTTCTCTGGGTATAAGATAGTGGGAGGGTTGTCATTTCTATCCAGAATAAATATGAAGACAGAAACATTGGAGGATAATTTTGGAGATCCAGAATCTTCCACCCTTGCTGTGATTTGCAGAACCTGGAATTGTTCATAGTCAAAAGACCTTTGTGCATAAATATTCCCGGTGTCAGAATTAATGTAGACGAATGAAGAGACTGGAGAACCGTGGATGTGGCTCTCAGCGATGGAGTAAATGAGGTTTGCATTAGCTCCCTCATCCAGATCTACAGCAGATACCGTACATAACAGTCTGCCGGCCTCATTGTTCTCTGATATGAAAGCATTGTAGACATTGTGTAGAAACGCTGGAGGATTATCATTAACATCAGAGATATTGAGGCTGATTATAATCTGGCTGCTGAGAGACGGAGACCCCAGATCTGATGCCGTCAGTATAATAGTATATTGTGAGAGCTTCTCCCTGTCCAGATGTCCACTAGTGACCAGAGCGTAACGCTGGGACATGGGCTGGATTGTAAAGGGTAAATTTGGTGACACTTCCAGTCTAATTTCACCATTTTTACCAGAATCCTTATCTCTGACTGTGATGAATCCGACCACAGTTCCTATGGGGGCATTCTCAGGAACCTCAGTATTTTTGGATTTAAAGCTAATTTCTGGAGTGTTATCATTTACATCTTCTACTTTCACCTTAACCACACAACGCCCTTCTAGTTTTGGTGATCCTTTGTCTGTTGCCTTGACAAATAATTCATAAGACTTTGCTACTTCATAATCCACCACTTTCTTGAAATATATTTCACCGCTGTAAGGATTTATTTGAAATATTTTTTCCACAAAATCTAAAGTATGGTGATCAAATGAATATAATACTTCTCCATTTTCACCTTCATCCAAGTCTGTGGCTTTTACCCTTAAAATTGTTGTGTTTAAGGGAATATTTTCTGGAATACTGATCTCATATCTAGCCTGATCAAACACTGGATCATTATCATTGATATCTAACACTATAATTGTTATCTGAATGGATCCGGATCTGGCTGGATCTCCCCCGTCTATAGCAGTGAGCATAAGATTGTGCTCAGCTATCTCTTCCCTGTCTAGTGTCTTTTCCAGCACTAATTCTGCAATCAGCGTTCCATCATTACGATTATTTACTGATAAGGAGAAATGTGGATTTAAGGTCAGTTTGTACTGATTAACCCCATTGATATCTATATCCAAGTCCTGTGCTGTTGGTAAAGGAAAATGAACCCCAGGACGTGAAACCAGCTCTGTAATCTTAAGATCCTGGTTATTTGTGGTAAAACCTGGTGAATTATCATTAATATCCAGAATGTCTATTTCCAGACTGTGCAGCTCCAGAGGATTCTCAGCCACAGCCTCTAAATGCAGCACACAACTCAGGCTGGATCCACACAGGCTCTCCCTATCAATCCTCTTCTGTACGACCAGAGCTCCATTCTTCTGCTCTATAGAAAATAATCTGCTGTTTCCTTCTGACCCTAAACTCAGTCTCCTTCTACTAATATCAGCCAGATTCACCCCCAGATCCTGAGCCACATTCCCCACAATAGTCCCCGGATGAGACTCCTCAGCAATAGAATAACGCAGCTGCCCAGAGACCCAGCCCCAGCTACAAAGGAGAAGGGAGAAAGCTACTTGCCATTTCCAAGCCTTTACAAAGCTCTGATTGTCCATATCTTAAATCCTTCTTTTAAAATGTGTAGAGAATAATCATCATCCCATCAATCCAAGTGTGTGAGCAGCAAAAATATAAATCCTAGGAAAGGGAAAATCCTGGTTTTCCTGCATTGAAATCATCCGCAGGGCTCTCATCGGAGCAGCAGCTCTTCTTTGTGTGAGAGACGGTGGGAGGGTGAATCACTGAGCCAGGGGGCGGAGAGCGAGAGCCGACATGAGCAGGGCTCCTAACAAAGATCTGGATGACGAGTCTGCCCTCTCCTGGTCAATTCTGCTTAGTACAGTTTGGAATCCTTACTGTGTAATCGCTGATATTTTTGCATTTCACGATTTTATGAATGAGTACTTTGTAGTATACTGCAGTTTTCATTGCAAAACAAGAGATTCACAGAAACAAAGTTAAATGACTTTTAAACAAAAATGATAACTTTCGATATTTCACAATAATTTGTATCTAGATATTATTTTTTGTAGATTAGGTATAAGCAATGTCTAAATTCAAAGAAATTCAATGTTTTGTAAAAATTTCACTAGTAGATGAGGATATATACTGATTTTGCTTAAAATTCTTGAAAATAACTATAGAGCATGTTACATAAGAGAATATTATGGACAGAGCTGAAATCAGAAGTATGATCCTAATCATTTTAATGAATTCTAAGGACTTCTAATCCAAATAAACCTGCACCAAAAATGTTGGAATGCAAGTTCCCTACATCTATTGGTATATCGTAGTAAGTAACACTGAATGACGTAACTAAATGAAATATTTTTCTAGTTAGTTGCAATGTCACGTCCCTTTCCATAATAATATTTTTTCATATATTGTATATGCACTACTTAAAGTTCAATGTAAAGATAAGCAGATCAATCCACGAAAGATGCAGTTTCACGCAAATTCAAACATATTAAGGTTCAATTTGAGGATAGCAAAAAACTTGCCCGGCACCAATTCTCACACTGCTGAAGCATCAGAGTGCAGGCTAATGCATTTTGCTTGGTAAGTCATTTGTCCCCATAATGTCCTGCAGCTATGACTTCTTATGGATTATCCCACCTTGTATGGTGGTGGTCAGTACCTGGACCATCACAGTTCAGCTGTTCCCAGTGGAGCACAGTATGTACCACAGAGTGGTTTTCCATCTTCAGAGTCACAGGGTAAGTCTCTCTCTTCTGTAGAGTATAGACTCCCATGGTCAGCAGGGTGTGCACTCTCTCTTTATATCCTTTGTAGTATGTCAGCATGGTTCTCTCTTTTTCTTTCTACTTTCCCCCACATGTATGTTCTGAGCAATTACAAGCTTTCCAGTATTGAGACTCACAAGAATTTTTTGGCCACAAAATTTTAAGGACAAAGTAGGCAAATTTGAATTCGAAAAGATCTGATCATCTCTACTTGAATGTGTATACAGGTATATAATTTACTTCTGTAGTGCTGGGTAAATAAGGTATCAACATTTTTTATGTTGATTTAGTGCAAGCAAGATGTAAACAGGATCTCATAAATGGGATAATATTATCTGTAATTCTTTTCAAATCTTAGCCAAAAAAATCTATGCTTTACAAACAGCTGTCAAATAAGAACTGGAGTATAGATGTTGGAAAAGATATTGGACCCCTAGGCAGTAACGGTCATGGGCTCCATAGGTTTGGAAACTTTTGAACCACTACGGGCAGCAGTCTGTTTTTCTGTCAGTAAACAAATAACATAGACTTCCACAGAAATAAATAGAAAACAAATTTAAAAACGTTAGACACCAGTACCATATTTCTAACCACGTTGGCCTATTTGTAGGAATTTCAGCTTAATCCTTCCATTACACCCACCAAAGTCATTATACATATGTCCTGATTTAAAGAGGATCAACCACCAGGATTTTCCTATATAAACTAAAGCCAGTGCTATACTAGCACTATCATTCTGATTCTAAACATTGCCTTTAGTTGTGAGATCGGATGTATACTTTCTGAAATACAGGCAAGTAAAGACTATGAAATTCACTGTTGTTTGATTGATAGATGCTGCAGAATATCTAGCAGGTTGGTAGGGTTTTGCAAGTTATTCCCACCCCTGTCTGCTGCCTGTCCTTCCTCCCCCTGGTCTTCCTTCCTCTTTCTTCTCCCTGTAATAACAGAGACAGGGAGGAGGAACAGGCAGACAGACAGGGGCGGAAAAAACTAGCAAAACCCGACTCACCTATTAGATAGTCTGTTGCACCTATCAACCAAGTAACAGTCTGTTTCACAAATTTTTCTTGCCTGTATTTCAGAAAGTATACATCCAATCTCACAACTAAAGGTATGTTTAGAATCAGCATGATACTGCCAGTATAGCACTGGCTTTATTTTATATAGGAAAATCCTGGCGGTTGGTCTTTCACCCAATTTTTCTTTATATAGGCCCTAAACATAAACTTTAATGAACGCCACATTTGATTTTGGCCCTGTTTTGGTCATGTGTCATCAGGCTGTTCACAGTTTCTCTTCCTAAAGATAAACTATAGGATCAAGTCTTTTAGGGCTAAATAACCATCATCAAGTTCTGAATTTACTAGACCTCACTGTCTAAAAGGAAAAACTGTCCTTATTGGCCTCAATGAGGCCTACATGTCCATCTAAGAAGGAAAATGTTAGTCATCATATTCTATGTGTAACATTAAATATTGGCCAACCAGAAAGATTAAAAATTAAAACACACACATATTAAATAGATGGTTAGAAGAAGAGAAGGTAAGGCGGGCTTTGCACACTACGACATCGCAGGTGTGATGTCGGTGGGGTCACATTGAAAATGACGCACTTCCGGCATCGCATGCGACATCGTAGTGTGTAAAGCCTAGATGATACGATTAACGAGCGCAAAAGCGTCGTAATCGTATCATCGGTGCAGCGTCGGCGTAATCCATGATTACGCTGACGCGACAGTCCGATGTTGTTCCTCGCTCCTGTGGCAGCACACATCGCTGTGTGTGAAGCCGCAGGAGCGAGGAACATCTCCTACCGGCGTCACTGCGGCTTCCGTAGGATATGCGGAAGGAAGGAGAGGGGCGGGATGTTTACATCCCACTCATCTCCGCCCCTCCGCTCCGATTGGCCGCCTGACGTGTGACATCGCTATGACGCCACACGACCCGCCCCCTTAACAAGGAGGCGGGTCGCCGGCCAGAGCGACGGTCGCAGGACAGGTGAGTCCATGTGAAGCTGCCGTAGCGATAATGTTTGCTACGGCAGCTATCACAAGGAAATCACTGCTGCGATGGGGGCGGGTACTATCGCGCTCGGCATCGCAGCATCGGCCTGCGATGTCGCAGCGTGCAAAGTACCCCTAAGACTAGCACATCAATTTTAGTGTCTATTGGAAGTCTTGCAGTTTTGGCCTCCTGCAATTTTTTGTTCATCAGCTATACTTAGAAGAGAATTTTTTTATAAAGATAAGATGTGTGTAACCAAATAGAATCCCGAAACCTCGCCACTGCCTGGGGTATTACTGACACATGTAGAAAAAGAAAATTCCGTTCAAGTTTGTAATTAAATGTTAAAACCCAATGTCCTTAATTAAAAAATCCCATTTAGGCCTCCGTCACACATCCGTGCCAGGGACCTAAGTAATCTCAATGGTTAGGAGACACGTAAGTATTTAGGAACGGAACGTGTGTCCGTTCCGTACTTACGTGTCTCCGTGAGTTCCATACGCTGACATGTCCGTGTGACACGCGCCGGAGAAACACATGTGTCAGGTTAAAAAAAATAAAAAAACACACTCACCTCCACGAGTCCTGCAGTCTCTGCCGCGGCTGTCCCCTGAATCCATCCCCCAGTGAATTTGAGCAACGTTTCTTCACTGGGGGCCGGAAGAAGCAGCAGCGGGGCGTGGCCTGTGCCGGACGCTGTCATTCAGCACCACAGACAGCTCCGGAGGAAAAAGGTAAGGCGGGGCTTTCCGTTCTCCGTGTGTTATTACGTATAACACACGGAGAACACGTACGTGCCATAAACACGGCACACGGGGAACAAAACACCCCTTTAACACGTACGTGACAAAAACGTTACATAAGTGTGGCAGAGGCCTTAAACATAGTAATAAAGTGCAGCATTAAAGTTTTGAATGTAAACAACATTCTTAATCAAGAAGCAAATGGGAACTGAATCTTTTCCTATTGATGCATAAGTGATAAATGTCTTTTGTGGGATAACTTACTTAAGTATGATTTTAGAATTAGACACAGTTCTTTTAACAAATAGGAGAAAGTTATAACATTTATACCACATATTATCACTTTATCCTCACAGGTTTCACTACAGATAGACAAACATCTATGCTCAGCCACTGCCATCTATTAGATGCAAAAACGCATCAAATAGAAGGTGACATCCTATATAAAAAGATTTCATCCTCTTCAGGAGCCCATAAAAAAATCAATAAAAAAAAAAATATTGAAACAACACACTATTATTAGCAACAATTGCCTATGAGAAATGTTGATCTTATATACACACAGTGTACTACCAACAAAGCCTATGTAATAAGCCAACATATACTTTTGCCTTATGTGCAAACAGATTATCTCATGGTCCCTTTTATGTATATACTGTATACTAACAAGAATATTGTATATACTTTCCAGTACATGTACAGATCTTCAGTATGGTCCATGTGAGATGTCAAAAATGCAACATATAGAATTTGCAGAGTAGAACATTCCCTTAGTATAACTTTATAATAGATACCAGATCATTAAAGCTATTGAGCACTCATATAAGAATTACTGTACATGGATCCAGCGAAAGAACATCTGATAAACTGTATATTACAAGTTACCACTCAGTAGTATATAGAAAAAGTCCAGCTCACCCAATGGAGACAGCTAAATGTTTGATCGGTGCACGGAAAAGAAAGCAGGATCCCTCTGCAGCAGGACGTAGTGTAGAACATTATCCAGCATCCAGATCAATAGATTGGTTAAAAATCAAATTTCCTTTATTCCAAACTTCATAAAAGCATAAAATTCTCCATCATGATGAAGAACGTATCACAAGGCGTGTAAGGTGGATGCGTTTCGGAGAAAAAACTAGTCCTTAATCTTAGACAACACATAATACATCTGAACACATACTTATAAAAGGAACCACAGGAAGTCATGGAACAATCAAAGCTGAACAAGGCCACCTGATATGCTGAGTAATGAATCGTAGTAACCCTTACAAGACATATAAAATCGGCAAAATTTTTTTAATGATATTAACAATCCGATAAAAATCGGTACTGTAGCTTGTTGAAAAAACAATAGGCATATGACCTTCAGTAAGAGCAAGGGTTTTTTTGGTATTATTTCTGCTTATTTTTAAATAATCCTCTCTAGTTTTCTCATCCGTTTTTTGTTTAGCTCTCTCTATATTTTTATTAGAATAGCCCCTCTTCTTAAAGCGCTCACCAATAATCTCACATTGTTTCTCATATATATAGACATTCTACTGATAGCAAACCTGGAGGAAAGGAAAATTGACTGTGATATTTTCAGAAAAACAATAGCAGGGAATTCGTTATTACATGCAACCAGCTGTCACCCGCGCCATCTAATAGTTAATATCCCCACGGGGGAGTTTATAAGGGCGAAGAGAACATGTACTGCACCCCATATATATGAGAAACAATGTGAGATTATGCCTATTGTTTTCCCAACAAGCTAGAGTACCGATTTTTATCGGATTGTTAATATCATTAAAAAATGTTTGCCGATTTTATATGTAGATAACACGTTAAAAAACATACTAAAAAACGGAGTGAAATTCGTGTCTAGGAGGAATAAAACTATTGCTAATAGAGTGTTCCCCAGTGATCACTCCAAAAAGAACAAAAATAAAAACACTCTGGGCAACGAAATAACTGCAAGGAATTGGCTACCCACCTGTGGGTCTTTCAGATGCGGCCAAAAAAACTGTGGGCTGTGCAGATTCATGTGGAATACGGACAAAACTGTTTCCTCTGTTACAAAAAAGGAATTTAAAATTCAGTCTCTGATGAACTGCGGTTCTGCTGGTGTGATCTATGTCATAACGTGTACAGATTGCAATATCCAGTATGTGGGGAATACTTCATGAACTTTAAGACGCCGCATATCGGAGCACGTTTATGACGTAGGTCACACCACCACACGCAGTTTATCAGCCGCCTCCAGTCATTTTTTGCATATACATAGAGGTGATTTGAGTCACTTTAGAGTTAATGCAATAGAGAAAGTGCAGACAGTGAGGGGAGGTGGAGATTTAAATGATTTATTATTGCGCCGTGAGGCAAAATGGATGTCAATGTTACAAAGTAGAATTCCAACAGGCATGAATGTTAGAAACGAAATTTTGAGTGTCTTGTAAGGGTTACTACGATTCATTACTCAGCATATCAGGTGGCCTTGTTCAGCTTTGATTGTTCCATGACTTCCTGTGGTTCCTTTTCTAAGTATGTGTTCAGATGTATTATGTGTTGTCTCAGATTAAGGACTAGTTTTTTGTCCGAAACGCGTCCACCTTACACGCCTTGTGATGCGTTCTTCATCATGATGGAGAATTTTATGCTTTTATGAAGTTTGGAATAAAGGAAAATTGATTTTTAACCAATCTACTGATCTGGATGCTGGATAATTTTCTACACTAATTTACCACTCAGTGTATTACCCTGGCATTTTCAGTATACATTATGAGATAGAAAAATGGCAGAAAAACCATTAGCTTCAATATCTCACCTCACCTGTTTGGATTCATTTAACCAATTTGAGTCAGAGGAAAGATCTGTATGTCTAATAATATCAGTTTCATGGGAATCATCTACTGATCGAGTCAGAGAAAAATTTGGAATACCTGCAGTTGGAAGAAAACAAGCCAGACAACAAGATCCCGGAGCCCCCGGTAGAGGCATCCACATTTCCATGTACTTCAGTGTCCCATTTGTGTTCAGGTAAAGGGTTGGTTTGTACTGATCCGTATAGGATGGAGAAAGGGATTTATAGACAATATCTAAAAATGCTCAACTACCAAAAACGCAAAAATTGAAACATACAGGATTACATTATGTCAGAAAAACGTATATTAAAATATTGTATAAACTGTCCATAAACCAATAATGAACAGTACTAGATAAAGAAAATTTCAGAGGCCATTACATTGATCTCACCTGATCAGGTTCATTACACCAACTGGCATCTGCAATACGTTGTGGCTCCCTGATAATATCTGTGAACTGAGCATTAGATAATGTAGAATGGGGGATGTCTGTTACAGCAGGGAAACAAGCGGGATAACAAGACCCCGGAACCTCCGGTGGAGCCATCCGCACCTCCATGTACTTCAGTGTCCCATCTGTGTTCAGGTAAAGGGTTGGTTTGTACTGATCCATATAGGATGGAGAAAGGGATTTGTCAGTAAAGCAGAATCCACACCCAGAATCATAATTCTTCCTAAGGCACCGGACAAGTAATATAGAAAATGTGACCAGAAACACTGCACTGATGGCCACCAGGGAGACAATGAGATACAGAGTCAGGTCTGGAGTAGATTTAGCATTTGTAAGAAAGTCTTGAGATCTAGGACTTTCCTGAGGAACAGTGTCTAATATATTCACAATGATGGTGGCTGTAGTGGTCATAGAAGGTTCCCCATGGTCACTGACTGCAATCACAAGTCGCTGCTCCATGTTGTCCGTCTCATGTAAACCTCGGAGAGTCCTGACTTCTCCTGTGTATTCAGAGATGTGGAATAAAGCAGGACTGGCAGACTGAACAAGACTATAGAGGAGCCAGGCATTGTGCCCAGAATCCACATCCACTGCAGACACCTTACTGACCAAATACCCAGTAGCTGCAGATCTTGGGATGGTCTCCTGAGCAATGATCTCCCCTGCATTCTCTGGGTATAAGATAGTGGGAGGGTTGTCATTTGTATCCAGAATAAACATGAAGACAGAAACATTGGAGGATAATTTTGGAGATCCATAATCTTCCACTCTTGCTGTGATCTGCAGAACCTGGAATTGTTCATAGTCAAAAGACCTTTGTGCATAAATATTCCCGTTGTCGGAGTTAATGTAGACGAATGAAGAGATGGGAGAACCGTGGATGTGGCTCTCAGCGATGGAGTAAATGAGGTTTGCATTAGCTCCCTCATCCAAATCTACAGCAGATACTGTACATAACAGTCTGCCAGCCTCATTGTTCTCTGATATGAAGGCATTGTAGACATTGTGTAGAAACGCTGGAGGATTATCATTAACATCAGAGATATTGAGGCTGATTGTAATCTGGCTGCTGAGAGATGGAGACCCCAGATCTGATGCCATCAGTATAATAGTATATTGTGAGAGCTTCTCCCTGTCCAGATGTCCACTAGTGACCAGAGCGTAACGCTGGGACATGGGCTGGATTTTAAAGGGTAAATTTGGTGACACATCCAGTCTAATTTCACCATTTTTACCAGAATCCTTATCTCTGACTGTGATGAATCCGACCACAGTTCCTATGGGGGCATTCTCAGGAACTTCAGTATTTTTCAATATAAAATTTATTTCTGGGCTGTTATCATTTACATCTTCTATTTCCACCTGGACAACACATCGCCCCTCTAATTTCGGAGACCCTTTGTCTACTGCTCTGACAGACAATTCGAAAAGCTTTGCATCTTCAAAATCTACATCTCCTTTAATCAATATTTCACCATTCTGAGGGATTATAGTGAATATCCGTTTGGCTGACTCTAAAGTATGATGATCAAATGAATATAATATTTCTCCATTTGGTCCCTCATCTAAATCGGTAGCATAAAGTTTTGTTACAATTGTTTTTAAGGGAATATTTTCCAATATTTGTAATTTATAGTGTGACTGATCAAACACGGGTAGATTATCATTGATATCTAACACAATAACCGTTATCTGAGTAGATCCGGATCTGGCTGGATCTCCCCCATCTATAGCAGTGAGAATAAGCTTATGTTCAGCCTTCTCCTCTCTATCAAGACTTTTTTCCAATACTAATTCAGCAATGAGGGTCCCATCCTTACGGTTGGTAACAGACAATGAAAAATATGGATTTGGGATTAATTTATACTGATTGACACCATTAAGCCCGATATCTAAATCCTGTGCAAATTCTAAAGGAAAATGGACACCTGGGATTGTCACTAGCTCAGTAATATTCACTACTTGATCTTTGCTTGGAAATAATGGAGAATTATCATTAATATCCAGAATGTCTATTTCCAGACTGTGCAGCTCCAGAGGATTCTCAGCCACAGCCTCTAAATGCAGCACACAGCTCAGGCTGGATCCACACAGGCTCTCCCTATCAATCCTCTCCTGTACGACCAGAGCTCCATTCTTCTGCTCTATAGAAAATAATCTGCTGTTTCCTTCTGACCCTAAACTCAATCTCCTTCTACTAATATCAGCCAGATTCACCCCCAGATCCTGAGCCACTTTCCCCACAACAGTCCCCGGATGAGACTCCTCAGCAATAGAATAACGCAGCTGCCCAGAGACCCAGCCCCAGCTACAAAGGAGAAGGGAGAAAGCTACTTGCCATTTCCAAGCCTTTACAAAGCTCTGATTGTCCATATCTTAAATCCTTCTTCTAAAATGTGTAGAGAATAATCATTATCCCATCAATCCAAGTGTGTGAGCAGCAAAAATATAAATCCTGGGAAAGGGAAAATCCTGGTTTTCCTGCATTGAAATCATCCGCAGGGCTCTCATCGGAGCAGCAGCTCTTCTTTGTGTGAGAGACGGTGGGAGGGTGAATCACTGAGCCAGGGGGCGGAGAGCGAGAGCCGACATGAGCAGGGCTCCTAACAAAGATCTGGATGACGAGTCTGCCCTCTGCTGGTCAATATCGATAAGTACAGTTTAGAGTTATTGCTGTGTAAAACTAATTGTTCATGTTTTTATGGTTTTTTTTTATATTTTAAGATTTTAACAATTTTTTTTTAAAAGTGTCTTCCTTATCATCTACAACAACTATCATGATAAAACAAGGAAATACATAAAGAGGAAGTGAATTCTTAAACTAAAACAAACTGATTCCATATAACAAGGTATGTTAGTTGTCTTTGTACATGAGTTATAAAGAGTGTACAGACTTACGAAAACTGAATATTTGGTAAAATGTCACGAGTAGATAAAAATATACACTGATTTGGTCAACATTCTTTGAAAATGACTGACGAGCTTGATTCAGAATAGCACTAATAAAGAAAAAGGTTAAAAAAACTGCATCAGGAATTTGGTTGGTAAGCTGACTCTATGGATTAGTAAACCTTGGTAAGTAACAACAAATGCATATGATTTGTGAGTTATTTCCCCAGTTAGTTGCATATTCGGATCTTCTTCCATAATTAGTTTTTTGTATACTGTAAAATCAATTAGATTACGAACAGGTATATAGCTCATTTCTACATTTGCGTAATCAAAATGGATCAGTTTGTCCAATAGGTTACACAACATTTTTACATTTTTAGTGTAAAGACACTAAAGGGTGCTTTACACGCTGCGACATCGCTAACGATATATCGTCGGGATCACGTCGTTAGTGACGCACATCTGGCGCCAATAGCAACATCGCAGCGTGTGACACCAAGGAGCGACGATCAATGATCGCAAAAGCGTCAAAAATCGCTGATCGTTGACATGTGGCTCCTTTTCATAATATTGTTGCTGCTGCAAGTACGATGTTGTTCGTCGTTGCTGCGGCAGCAAACATCGCTGTGTGTAACGCCGCAGGAACGACGAACATCTCCTTACCTGCGTCCACCGGCAATGAGGAAGGAAGGAGGTGGGCGGCATTTTCCGGCCGCTCATCTCCGCTCCTCTTCTGCTACTGGGCGGCCGCTTAGTGACGCCGCAGTGACGTCGCTATGACGCCGAACGCACCTCCCCCTTGAAGGAAGAATTGTTCGGCAGTCACAGCGACGTCGCTGAAAAGGTATGTGCGTGTGACGCTGCCGTAGCAATAATGTTTACTACGGCAGTGATCACCAAATGTCGCACGAACGATGGAGGCGGGTGCTATCGTGCACGACATCACTAGCGATGTCGCAGCGTGCAAAGCACCCTTAAGACTGTGTGCACATATTGCCTTTTTGTTACACTTTTTCATGGGTTTTTTGCTTGCAGGTTTTTACAAAACTGCAAGGAAATCCATGTCCCAGCAAAGTCAATGAGAATCCTGAAGTATTGTGCACATGTTCAGGATTTTTTCCTCTGCAGATTTGGTTGTGTTTTTGGCTTAATTTTTCACCAATTGACTTTCATATAAAAAGGCATGAAAAATACTTGAAAATGCACCAAATTACGGCAAAAATACTCGTTTTTGCAGCATCGTTTTTCCTGCCAGGAGATGCAGATTTGGTGCATAAATTTCTGCAACCAAACCTGCAAAATGGGCACATTGCTTTAGGCAGTGTGTACAATTTACAGACTTGTTGGGTTTTTGATGTGTTTTTCTGTGCAGATTTTTCACAAAAACAGATGGGTTTCCTGATGCCAGCAAAGTGAATGAGAATCCTGAATTCTCATGCACATGTTTTTCCTCCATGGAGATTTAGATCTTCAGAAAGTCAATTCTTTCAGCATTTTGCTGCAGATTTCAATCATACTAATGTATGGGAAACATTTGCACCAAAAACTACCGGGAAAAATGCATAAAAAAAAAAAGTTTGTTTTTCCTGCTAAGAGATGCAGAAATGGTGCAGAAGCATGTGCACATGGCCTTACAAAGCAATCAGGCAGGAACTGAAGCATAGATTCTGGAGTAGAGATAGAGATCTGGGCCTTCAGAAGGTAAAGGTCCTGAGCCACAAAGTGAATTAGCTAATTAGACCACTCTAGGTAACAATACTTATTTTCTCCTCGATGAAGGGTCAAAGGTTAATCAAACACAACTTGAAAGTTAAAATGTTGCTTTAATTTCTTCATTACAAACAGAAATTATGTGCATGGATGGAATGATTCTATGAGTTAGGTTAATCCAATGATATCATCCATACTGACGCGTTTCATGCTACAGAGAGCATATAATCACAGCTAGGGAGTCAATGTTTATTATGAGACTTTTAAACTAAGGTGATAGCACCAATGTAGAAATAATCAATTAGTCAAATGGAGCAGACAGAGTAGTTTTGCTCCTCGTAGCTAAACAATATAAACTTCTGCAGACGCCAATGTAAAGCGGCCAAAAATATTAGACACCATTTGCAAATTTCAATTGTTATTGGTCATCCAAATCCTGGAATTACTCCATTTCGACCTTAGGACTCCCTCTAGTCAATATGCATTTCACCGTGGTAAATATACATATTTTGCTGAATTAATCTCTTGCGCGTTCATCTTCTTCGATAGACCGTGCACTTAAACGTTTATGACTACTACATATACTAGAGGTTCAAAGCCAATTTTGTCCATGGCAGGCATTGCCCATAGTTTGTTCACCCAAGCATAGACTACAAGCATAAATCTTATTTAAAAAAAAAAACAACAAAAAAACAGAACTGTGCATCTATTTTATTGGTTGATATTTGAGTTGGTGTGAATTGATTCTCAAATTTCACTCTGTCAGCCCTTATATTTCTGTTTACCGCTGTATTGGGGAGGGAGTACCGGCCCCTACCTGCTGATGTTTGTGGCGCTTCTTATTATTATCCGGACCAGTGTGACATCATTGCTGCTTGGACACACATATGTCTTACAAGGCTTACTAATCAAGATTTTAGCAGGTAGGAGCTGGTCATGGGAGGACATATTATTGGTGCAACATGTGCAGCCTCAAAGTGGACAAAGAGGTAAGGGGGCCCATTTCTACCTCCAAAGCAGTTAAAACTGTGCATTATGATGAAATATTGATTTCCAAAGGGCCCATATACTTCTGTTGCACAGGGGCCCTCTCCTGTCTGTGTCCGCTATTGGAGCCGGTTCTTCCTTTGCCTTCCATCAGCCTCAGGGCACTGTTGTGGCCAATCATATGGGAAACGTGAATCAATTTGCACCAACTGAAATTGCTATTACACATTAGCTTCAATGAAGTGTTCTTACTACCACCCAAACGCAACATATTAGTAATTAGGCTCTATAAGCATTAACCCTATAGATAAAGTACAAATAAAAAAACGAGGATTCTAAATTTGCCATCTCCTATGCTGTGGATAAGTAGTTAATGAAAGTTGTGGAACAACACTTTCGTGAATCACTTCCCTTTTTTATATGAAAATTACATACACATTCAGTTATCTTTAAAGACAACAAACAAATAAGTAGAAAATGTATTTTTTTTTGTTATATTTTGCCACTTTCTTTGCAAAATAGCTAAACATTGATGTTCAGAAATCACTGGCAGTTCTTAGTTAGACCAAGACAGGAAATGGAAGGAGATACCCTTTATTAAAAGGTACCACATTGGGAATAAGGGTACAGTTCTACTTGTATTTTGCACGGATAGGTGCAGTCCGATAAAACATTGGACTGCATTCGCAACAGTGCAAAACTATGGGGCAGTGTCTATATGCGATTGATTTCTAATGCCATATTGGGATGAGAAATGAAGTGCAGCATGCTGCGTTTGGCAGCAATTCTTAGCTCACGCACCCCCATACAAGTCTATGGGTGCGTGTGAAATATCACACTGCACTTGGGTGTCATCCGACTGCAGTGCGATGTATGCTGTGACAGGCCAGGGAGGAGATGGAGAGAAAGTGCTCCCTCCCTCTTCTCCGCAGCTGTGATATGATTGCAATATTGCATCACAGTCGCATGACCCTCGGCTGATGCTCGCAGCAGAGGGTCATTAGCATATTGCTTCCGATCCTCTTGCATCAGAAGCCATGAGGAAGTGGAACTGTACCCTTATATGAAAAATGAAGACTGTTCGAGTGGTTCCACTTTTTGTATGTGCTTATACCCCATTTTGTATGTAATGAGCTAATGATGCAGTTTTTATTAGTGGAAAAGATTTCGTAGAGTGACGTTCTTGAGTGATAATTGAGGATGATGAGTTCCGCAATATGGCCACACTGGTGATCCCAAAATCTGGCCCTGAGTAAGAGCAAAACATCACAACCAGATAATTTCTTAGCATAACACCTTGAATATACGTTTTGAGCATTTGATGAGATGTAAAGTAACAATCATAATTACAAGAATTAATTGAACAAAGTCTGAATAGCTAATGATAGTTTTGTCAAAAAAATTAATTTCTTTGCATTAGAGCATTATAAAATTAATTATGTGACTTCTTTGCCTTTATCTAAGGTACAGGTGAGACATCAATGATAAAATAACAACCAAATCATACGGCTATCTAACACTCATAACAATAATATATGATAAAGCCAGCCAAATACTTGAAAACTATATCAGAAGATAATCAGTGCTGCCAAGTAGTATATCAGATTAGAATAAAAACTGTAGAAAAAAAGAAAAAGGCTCAATATCTCACCTGGTTAGTCTCATTTAACCAATTTGAGTCAGGTGAAGGATTTCTATTGTCAACGATTTCAGTTACATGTGGATCCACTAATGAACGAGTCAAAGTAAAGTTTGGAATATCTGTAACAGGAGGAAAGCAAGCCGGATAACAATACCCCGGAGCCTCTGGTGGAGCCATCCGCACCTCCATGTACTTCAGTGTCCCATCTGTGTTCAGGTAAAGGGTTGGTTTGTACTGATCCATATAGGATGGAGAAAGGGATTTGTCAGTAAAGCAGAATCCACACCCAGAATCATAATTCTTCCTAAGGCACCGGACAAGTAATATAGAAAATGTGACCAGAAAAACTGCACTGATGGCCACAAGGGAGACAATAAGATACAGAGTCAGGTCTGGAGTAGATTTGGCATTTGTAAGAAAGTCTTGAGATCTAGGACTTTCCTGAGCAACAGTGTCTAATATATTCACAATGATGGTGGCTGTAGTGGTCATAGAAGGTTCCCCATGGTCACTGACTGCAATCACAAGTCGCTGCTCCATGTTGTCCGTCTCATGTAAACCTCGGAGAGTCCTGACTTCTCCTGTGTATTCAGAGATGTGGAATAAAGCAGGACTGGCAGACTGAACAAGACTATAGAGGAGCCAGGCATTGTGCCCAGAATCCACATCCACTGCAGAAACCTTACTGACTAAATACCCAGCAGCTGCAGATCTTGGAATGGTCTCCTGAGCAATGGTCTCCTCTGTGCTCTCCGGGTATAAGATAGAGGGAGGATTGTCATTTGTATCCAGAATAAATATGAAGACAGAAACATTGGAGCATAATTTTGGAGATCCAGAATCTTCCACCCTTGCTGTGATCTGCAGAACCTGGAATTGTTCATAGTCAAAAGACCTTTGTGCATAAATATTCCCGATGTCGGAGTTAATGTAGATGAATGAAGAGACTGGAGATCCGTGGATGTGGCTCTCAGCGATGGAGTAAATGAGGTTTGCATTAGCTCCCTCATCCGGATCTACAGCAGATACTGTACATAACAGTCTGCCGGCCTCATTGTTCTCTGGTATGAAGGCATTGTAGACATTGTGTAGAAACGCTGGAGGATTATCATTAACATCTGAGATATTGAGGCTGATTGTAATCTGGCTGCTGAGAGACGGAGACCCCAGATCTGATGCCGTCAGTATAATAGTATATTGTAAGAGCTTCTCCCTGTCCAGATGCCCACTAGTGACCAGAGCGTAACGCTGGGACATGGGCTGGATTTTAAAGGGTAAATTTGGTGACACTTCCAGTCTAATTTCTCCATTTTTACCAGAATCCTTATCTCTGACTGTGATGAATCCAACCACAGTTCCTATGGGGGCATTCTCAAGAACCTCATTAGTCTTGGAGGTGAAAATAATTTCAGGGGTGTTATCATTTACATCCTTCACCTCGACCTGGATAACGCAATGCCCCTCTAGCTTAGGTGACCCATTGTCTGTTGCTTTGACATACAATTCATAAAAATCCGAATCTTCAAAATCCAAAGTATCTACAGTCACTATTTCATTAGTTTTTGATTTTATTTGAAATATCTTTTTTACGGAATCCAAAGTATGGTGATCAAAGGAATAGGAGATATCACCATTTGCCCCCTCATCTAGATCTGTAGCATTTAAATGTATTATAACCGAGTTTAGTGGAATATTTTCTAAAATGCTGATCTTATAATTGGACTGATGAAACACTGGAGCATTGTCATTAATATCTAATACGTTTACAGTTATCTGAGTGGACCCTGATTTAGGAGGGTCACCTCCATCTATAGCTGTGAGTATAAGCTTATGTTTAGCCTTTTCCTCCCTATCCAAGCTCTTATCTAACACAAGCTCAACAATCAGGGTTCCATCCTTTCGATGCTTTGTAATCAGGGTTAAATAAGGATTTGGGTTTAATTGATATTGATTAATACCATTTTTTCCCACATCTAAATCTGTAGCTGTTTCTATTTGAAATCGCACCCCGGGACTAGATACTAATTCAGTTATATTTATTATTTGATTTGTTTTTAAAAATAATGGTGAATTATCATTAATATCCAGAATGTCTATCTCCAGACTGTGCAGCTCCAGAGGATTCTCAGCCACAGCCTCTAAATGCAGCACACAGCTTAGGCTGGATCCACACAGGCTCTCCCTATCAATCCTCTCCTGTACGACCAGAGCTCCATTCTTCTGCTCTATAGAAAATAATCTGCTGTTTCCTTCTGACCCTAAACTCAGTCTCCTTCTACTAATATCAGCCAGATTCACCCCCAGATCCTGAGCCACATTCCCCACAACAGTCCCCGGATGAGACTCCTCAGCAATAGAATAACGCAGCTGCCCAGAGACCCAGCCCCAACTACAAAGGAGAAGGGAGAAAGCTACTTGCCATTTCCAAGCCTTTACAAAGCTCTGATTGTTCATATCTTAAATCTTTCTTCTAAAATGTGTAGAGAATAATCATCATCCCATCAATCCAAGTGTGTGAGCAGCAAAAATATAAATCCTAGGAAAGGGAAAATCCTGGTTTTCCTGCATTGAAATCATCCGCAGGGCTCTCATCGGAGCAGCAGCTCTTCTTTGTGTGAGAGACGGTGGGAGGGTGAATCACTGAGCCAGGGGGCGGAGAGCGAGAGCCGACATGAGCAGGGCTCCTAGCAAAGATCTGGATGACGAGTCTGACCTCTGCTGGCCAATTCTAATCACTACAACATCTGATTTTTTTTATTTCAGATTGAATAGACTGAGAAACAAAATATTCTTATGTATGCAATGGGCTATTAACTTCTATAGAAACTCCCAATAGAAATGTAATTTAATTATTATTAATACATATTATGAATAATCATTGGGATTTTCAGGTACTTGAATACCAACCAAATTAAATCACTTTACATTGTTTCCTTGAAGAAAGAAGCACATACAAGTGCACCTATCCTAATATGATAATACCATGATTATTACTGCATTGAAATAATAGGGAAAGATAACTTTGATAATGATATGATATATATACAACCAATGAGCAATCAACAAATATACTGTATAGTAAAAATGTTCCCATTATAGCACTTCCTCCTTCAATAAGAAGAAATTATATTGACTGTAAAGACATTATATTAGCAGCTTGTGCAGTTCTGTATATATCTCTGTTCTCTTATCCCCATTGTTCCTTTTTTGTTACTATTCTATATTTTTGAAAAATATAATAAAACATCTAATAATTATATAGTTATAATTATTAGTTATTTATACTAGAAGTGGTAAGACGTGTTACCAACTTGTCAGTTTATCAACTTCTTATCCATTAATTTATCTGGAAAATATGGCAATTTTTAGTAAGGAAGACATACTTAATTGAGGTCACCAGTTCTCACTGTTGTTGTTTCCAGCATTAGAAATTATTGGATCAGGCAACATTCAAATTTGCCTGTTTGTGTAGTTTTTGTCTCTAAAAGTTTGATTAGTTGTTGTCAATTAATATGTAAAAAAAATAAATAAATTATAGTCCCCTCACCATTCACCTCACCGTACCAGTCTGGTCTTCATTGCACCTTCAACTAGGCATCGACAACACTGAACACCTAGCGACCGAGACCTTAGGCTGTAGCTTCTAGGTTTGCTACACCAGAGAGGGTTCTGCGCTAAATTTGCGATATTTGTCAAGGCCTACAAAATGTGGAAGGCTTTGTCTAGTGACCAAGGCCTCAGCGATTTCAGCACAGCTGATGCCTATCCGAAGATGTGACGAGGACTGGAATTGGAAGTGAGGATTAGGGGAGGGCTGGAGTGGTGAGTCTTAGTTTTTTTTATTTTATTTCTTTACATTTTAATGGACTTTTATGGATTAATTTCAGTCAGGGACATTCTTCTTCAAAACATTTTCAAAATATACTTTAGACATCCCTAGCCAGAGACCCAACTAGTTCGGCTCTGCCTGGCCGACTGTTCCCAAAGCTTCCGTAGGTGATTGACACTCTCGATGTGCGCATGAGGAGGCAGAGCCAGAATAGCTTATTCTCAGGCTATGGTCCATGACTGGATCTTTAAACTATGTTTTTCCTGAAATGCTCCGAAATATACCTCACAGGCCTCACAATCGGCACATTATGACCACCAATCGGTAAACCTTTAATATCTGCTCATTTAGTAGCCACTATAAACAGGAAAGCCAAAGTAAATGATGCACAGTGAGTGATCTGTAATATATCGTTCAGTATACATAGGATTTAATGGAAAACCAGCTTGACTCTGAGGCCTACAGTATAGTCATTGATGTCAGCTGTGGATATTATATAACATGACTTTTCCCAAGAACAAAGTACATTTTACTCAATAAATCTTGGAATAATAATAAGTTCCACCATTGAATGTGTTTAAAAAAAAATGTTCCTGTGCTGAGATAATCTTTTATACATGCCCCTGCTGTGTACTGTGTAATGGCTGTGTCTGATCGTACAGGATCATGGTCTGATCATACCACATCAGAGGAGAATACAAAAGAATATACAGACATTACAGTATGGGATCACAAATAATTCTTTGTTTGAGGTCTAACATTTTTTAAAATCAGGCAGGGAAATGTTTTATCTCACAAAAAGAATCAGCTGTGATGCCTTGATGTAATGTATTTAGATTATTTTACTTCTTCTCTGGTCCAGGTGCTGCGGTATGATCAGATCATGTCCCCGTACGGTCAGACACAGCCATTACACAGTATAGCAGGGACACATATATAAGATTAGCTCAGCACAGGAACATTTTTTAAAACACATCCAGTTGTTGAACGTATTATTTTTCCAAGATCTCCTGAATAAAATCAACTTTAAAATTAACTCTGTTTGTGGAAAACCCCATTTAATTAAATGTGGCTTGGGAAATATTATATTCATACGTATGGGTATAATCGATAAGACCTGAAAAGGTTCAAATTATCTTAATATTATAATATTAAGGAATTTTTTATTTTTTCAGGTCTTATTAGTAATTGGACTAAGTCAGTCCTTATACCTAGGGTTATTAATATATTTTTTCCAAGCCACATTTCATCAATATATTTTATTTGCCTTGATGTAAATGTATTTTCTCATCTGATAACAAATTAACATTTATCAGTAATAATTATGAAAAATGACAAGCATGTTCCAATTTCGTGATTCAATATAATTAATTCTTAAACCATACACCAAACACTTTTTGGTAAAAGAGTTGTTTCTAAATTCTTGATATTATCATGTTTTTTTAAAAAAAAAAACAAAGGGAAGAGCGGCCGGGCAAACTGGGCCTCTTATTACAATACACAGATCTGAAGGGACATCTGGCAAGTCTGGGACCAGAAGGCCACGGTGCCTTTTTGTGCACAGGTCTACAACTTAATGTTTAAATTTATTTGCTTTCTTTTGGTGCTGGTGGAGTTAAGGATCCTTTGGAACCTTAATCTCACGTGCATCTCTTTCTGACCACTCTCCTTTGCTATAAATACTCCCATGTCTTAATATCTCATATCGGTTAAAGATTCTCATGTCTAAGCTGTCCACTTGGGAAGGAGCCAATCTCTGAAAGAAGCTGAAGTGTTGTGACAATTGCAGCTGTGGTGTTAGCCGCATTGGAGTTACTTTGAGTGTTTTCCTTTTCTATCTATTTCCCCCTGTCTGTCTTCCTACCCTTGTGTTGGATTATTGCAGTGGTGAGACCAGTCCTCTAACTAGCCTTCTCACTGGCCAGGGTGAGTTCAGTACAAGTGAGTGCCTTGGCACAGATCGATGACAGGGTGAAAGAAACCGTATAGGAATGTTAAGGAGTGGAGGAAACAGCCTCAGGCGAGTGTAGAAGGTGACCGCGATCTAATCTCCCTAGTCTATCGTTGCATCGTTTCCCCGGTGTACCGTTTGTCGCGGCGCTCACTTAAGGTTCCATTTTTCCTGGCAAAACCCTGGTAGTCACTGTGTGACAGGTGTACTTCTATATGAAATCAGGGGATTACAGATATATAATATGCAAAGCATTGGTAGATCTTTACAAAAATGACCGGTCACATACAGAACATCAGACCTAATAGATGAAAAAAAATCCACACAAAGAAAAAAACAGAAAAGACTAAAAACAATCCACACAAGAAAATAATAGAAAAGACTATAGATTTCTACAATAAGTGGCATAGTTAAAATGTCCAGAACAGAAGCACAGTAGAGAGCTCTTGAATATTAACCCCTTCACAACCTTTGACGGATCTATCCGTCATGGATCGTATGAGGTTAAGCTCCGCCCCCTGCCGCGGGCAGGATGCGGCGATCGGCGCACATATCAGCTGTTTTCAACAGCTGACATGTGTGCCTCCATGTTACGAGTGGAATCACATTCCACCCGTAACATTAACCACTTACATCTTGCTGCCAAAATCTGGCAGCGAGATGTATATTCGCGCGGTCAGGATTTTTACTTACCGCCGCCCCCACCGGCAGTCACATGAGTGATCACGTGACTTCCGGTGGTTGCCATGGTAGCACTGGGTCATGTGATGACGCCTGCAACTATGACGAGTCACTTTCGTTTTCACTCGGCCTGAAGCCGAATGAATCAGGAAGTAACCGTATCTGCTGTTTACAGCTTTATAGCTATGATCAGCAGATAGGGTAGAGCGATCGGATTGCTGATCACTATAACCCCCTAGGGGGACTAGTAAAATTAAAAAAAAAAAGTAAAAAAAAGTTTAAAAAAAACCAAAAAAAAAACCTAAAAGTTCAAATCACCCCCCCTTTCACCCCATTGAAAATTTAAGGGATAAAAAAAAGATAAATATACACATAATTGGTATCGCCGCGTTCAGAAATGCCCGATCTATCAAAATCTAAAATCAAGTAATCTGATTGGTAAACGGCGTAGTGGCAAAAAAATTCCAAACGCCAAAATTACGTTTTTTGGTCGCTGCAAGTTTTACGCAAAATGCAATAACAGGCGATCAAAACATAGCATCTGTGCAAAAATGGTACCATTAGAAATGTCAGCTCGAGACGCAAAAAATAAGCCATCACTGAGCCATAGATCCCAAAAAATGAGAACGCTACGAGTTTTGGAAAATGGCGCAAAACGTACGCCACTTTTATTGGACAAATTGTGAATTTTTTTAACCCCTTAGATACAAGTAAACCTATACATGTTTGGTGTCTACAAAATCGCACCAACCTCAGGCATTATACCCACGCATCAGTTTTACCATATAGTGAACATGGTCAATAAAACATCCCAAAAACTATTGTGCCATCACACTTTTTTTGAAGTTTTTCCACACTTGGAATTTTTTCGCTGTTTTCCAGTACACCATATGGTAAAATCTATGATCTATTTTAAAAGTACAACTCGTCCCGCAAAAAACAAGCCCTCATATGGCAAGATTGACGAAAAAATAAAAAAGTTACGGCTCTCGCAAGAAGGGGAGTAAAAAACAAAAACGCAAAAACGGAAAGTGCCGGGGGCTGAAGGGGTTAAACTTAAGGGGTTATTCAGGACTATTTTTTTTTACTATGAGCCTAAAAACTAACAGCCAGATAGTTGCTAACTACCTGCTGATTCTATCCGGTGCCAACTCAGAGCGGTAATTCAGTTGCTCCACATCAAGAGAACAGCTCTTTTTCTTCCAGGCCGCTCTGTTGACCAAGCATGACTGCCAAATTCATGTTGAATGAAAGCCACCTGCATTGCAGTTAGGCAACAAGGAGTGGCCTGTCAATCAGCATAATGTCAGCAGTCACGACCCATCAACAGAACAGTAGGAAACATGGTCAGCAGAAGAATCTGAATTGCTGGCAGGAGTGGTTTATGACCACCTTCTGCCACCACAGATCAGTGCCTGGTAAAACATAGTTACTTCCTTAACCCCTTAACGACCCATGACGTACTAGATACGTCATGGATCGTGTTCCGGTAAGCCCCGCCCCCTGCCGCCGGTGGACGGCGGCGATCGGCGCACATATCAGCTGTTATCAACAGCTGATATGTGTGCCTGCTAGCCGCGGGTGGAATCGCTTCCACCCGCGGCCATTAACCCCTTACATTTCGCTGCCAAAGTCTTGGCAGCGATATGTATATGGGCGCCGCCATGACAGTGACTTACCCCGCCCCGCCGGAAGTCACGTGACATGATCACGTGACTTTCGGCGGTTGCCATGGTAGCACAGGGTCATGTGATGACGCCTGTGGCTAACATGAGTCACTTCCTCTCAATGCCGGAATACAGCCGGCATTGAAAGTGAAGCAGCAAATCTGCAGTTCTCAGCTCTGTAGCTGAGATCTGCAGATTGTGCAAAGCGATCGGATTGCTGATCGCAATAGCCCCCTAGGGGGACTAGTAAAATAAAAAAAAAAAGTAAAAAAAAAAGTTTTAAAAAATTAAAAAAAAATAAAAAAACCTAAAAGTTCAAATCACCCCCCTTTCACCCCATTGAAAATTAAAGGGTTAAAAAAATAAAAAATACACACATATTTGGTATCGCCGCGTTCAGAAATGCCCGATCTATCAAAATATAAAATCAATGAATCTGATCAGTAAACGGCGTAGCGGCAAAAAAATTCCAAACGCCAAAATTACGTTTTTTTGTCGCCGCAAATTTTGCGCAAAATGCAATAACAGGCGATCAAAACGTAGCATCTGCGCAAAAATGGTACCGTTAAGAACGTCAGGTCAAGACGCAAAAAATAAGCCATCAATGAGCCTCAGATCCTAAAAAATGAGAACGCTACGGGTTTTGGAAAATGGCGCAAAACGTGCACCATGTTTTTCGGACAAGCTTGTGAATTTTTTTTAACCCCTTAGATACAAGTAAACCTATACATGTTTGGTGTCTATAAACTCGCACCGACCTGAGGCATCATACCCACACATCAGTTTTACCATATAGTGAACACGGTGAATAAAATATCCCAAAAACTATTGTACAATCCCACTTTTTTTGCAATTTTTCCGCACTTGGAATTTTTTTGCCATTTTCCAGTACACTATATGGTAAAACTTATGGTTTCATTTAAAAGTACAACTCGTCCCGCAAAAAACAAGCCCTAATATGGCAAGATTGATGGAAAAATAAAAAAGTTACGCCTCTCGGAAGAAGGGGAGCAAAAAACAAAAACGCAAAAACGGAAAGTGCCCGGGGGCTGAAGGGGTTAATACATAGTAAAAAATAAGATAAAAATTCCTAACCCATTTAAACATGACTTTATAATGTACAGTATCCACCAATATGGCAGTGAAACCTATTGAATAGTTTTGTATCTACAGTAGTTGTCTAATGACTTGTAAACTTTGTCATTTTAAATCACACAACAAATCCATCTCTAAACATCTGATGAACAATGTTAGTCCACAAAAAAACATTTATATTACAAAGCTCCATCATAGAAAAGGTCAGAATAAAAAATGTGTCACTAATATCTCACCTGATTAGGATCATTACTCCACTCTGAGTTAGATAAGGGATTAGGTGCTCTTGTTGGTTCACATAATTGGGGAACATTGTCAGTTTTACTCAGTGTAAAACCTGTAACAGCTGCACTTGGAGGAAAACAAGCCGGATAACAAGACCCCGGAGCCTCCGGAGGAGCCATCCGCACCTCCATGTACTTCAGTGTCCCATCTGTGTTCAGGTAAAGGGTTGGTTTGTACTGATCCATATAGGATGGAGAAAGGGATTTGTCAGTAAAGCAGAATCCACACCCAGGACCATAATTCTTCCTAAGGCACCGGACAAGTAATATAGAAAATGTGACCAAAAAAACTGCACTTATGGCCACAAGGGAGACGATAAGATACAGAGTCAGGTCTGGAGTAGATTTGGTATTTGTAAGATAGTCTTGAGATCTAGGACTTTCCTGAGCAACAGTGTCTAATAGATTCACAATGATGGTGGCTGTAGTGGTCATAGAAGGTTCCCCATGGTCTCTGACTGCAATCACAAGTCGCTGCTCTGTGTTGTCTGTCTCATGTAAACCTCGTAGAGTCCTGACTTCTCCTGTATATTCAGAGATGTGGAATAAAGCAGGACTGGCAGACTGAACAAGACTATAGAGGAGCCAGGCATTGTGCCCAGAATCCACATCCACTGCAGACACCTTACTGACTAAATACCCAGCAGCTGCAGATCTTGGGATGGTCTCCTGAGCAATGGTCTCCCCTGTGTTCTCCGGGTATAAGATAGTGGGAGGGTTGTCATTTGTATCCAGAATAAATATGAAGACAGATACATTTGAGGATAATTTTGGAGATCCAGAATCTTCCACCCTTGCTGTGATCTGCAGAACCTGGAATTGTTCATAGTCAAAAGACCTTTGTGCATAAATATTCCCGGTGTCGGAGTTAATGTAGACAAATGAAGAGACTGGAGAACCGTGGATGTGGCTCTCAGCGATGGAGTAAATGAGCTTTGCATTAGCTCCCTCATCATCCAGATCTACAGCAGATACCGTACATAACAGTCTGCCGGCCTCATTGTTCTCTGGTATGAAGGCATTGTAGACATTGTGTAGAAATGCTGGAGGATTATCATTAACATCAGAGATATTGAGGCTGATTATAATCTGGCTGCTGAGAGATGGAGACCCCAGATCTGACGCCGTCAGTATAATAGTATATTGTGAGAGCTTCTCCCTATCCAAATGTCCACTAGTGACCAGAGCGTAACGCTGAGACATGGGCTGGCATGTGAAGGGTAAATTTGGTGATGATGTTAGCATTGTTTCTCCATTTTTGCCTGAGTCTTTGTCTTTTACTGTAATAAAACCCACTACAATTCCTATGGGGGCATTCTCAGGGATTTCAATATTTTTGGAGACAAAAATAATTTCAGGATCATTATCATTAACATCTTGTATTTCGATCTGGATACGACATCTGCCCTCACGCTTTGGGGATCCATTATCTATAGCTTTTATGAATAATTCAGAATTAGTAAAGGCTTCAAAGTCCACCGCCCCTCTAACAAAGACTTCACCTGTAATCGGGTTTATATCGAATATTTCCTTTGCTGAGTTTGAAGTACGTTGATCTATGGAATATGTGAATTCACTGTTTATGCCCTCATCTGAATCTGTAGCATTAAGTTTTATTATTACTGTATTTAAGGGAACATTTTCCAGTATTTGCACCTTATAACGTGACTGATCAAACACTGGAGCGTTATCATTGATATCTAACACTATAATTGTTATCTGAGTGGATCCGGATCTGGCTGGATCTCCCCCGTCTATAGCAGTGAGAATAAGCTTGTGCTCTGATTTCTCTTCTCTGTCTAGAATTTTATCCAGCACTAATTCTGCAATGAAATTTCCTGAATCTTTTGTTATAGATAATGAAAAATATGGATTTGGGTTTAGCTTGTACTGACTGATGCCATTAATACCTACATCAAAATCCTGTGCATTTTCTAAAGGAAATTGTTCACCTTGTGGTGTTAATAATTCTGTGATCTTTATGACTTGATTGGTGGATAAAAAATATGGTGAATTATCATTAATATCTAGAATGTCTATCTCCAGACTGTGCAGCTCCAGAGGATTCTCAGCCACAGCCTCTAAATGCAGCACACAGCTCAGGCTGGATCCACACAGGCTCTCCCTATCAATCCTCTCCTGTACGACCAGAGCTCCATTCTTCTGCTCTATAGAAAATAATCTGCTGTTTCCTTCTGACCCTAAACTCAGTCTCCTTCTACTAATATCAGCCAGATTCACCCCCAGATCCTGAGCCACATTCCCCACAACAGTCCCCGGATGAGACTCCTCAGCAATAGAATAACGCAGCTGCCCAGAGACCCAGCCCCAGCTACAAAGGAGAAGGGAGAAAGCTACTTGCCATTTCCAAGCCTTTACAAAGCTCTGATTGTCCATATCTTAAATCCTTCTAAAATTTGTAGAGAATAATCATCATCCCATCAATCCAAGTGTGTGAGCAGCAAAAATATAAATCCTAGGAAAGGGAAAATCCTGGTTTTCCTGCATTGAAATCATCCGCAGGGCTCTCATCGGAGCAGCAGCTCTTCTTTGTGTGAGAGACGGTGGGAGGGTGAATCACTGAGCCAGGGGGCGGAGAGCGCGAGCCGACTTGAGCAGGGCTCCTAACAAAGATCTGGATGACGAGTCTGCCCTCTCCTGGGCAAAAATAATAACTACACTACACTATTACATAAAAATATTAAAATGCACTGTTTTAAGAAGCCACAAACTGAAAACAGAGCTGTCACAACTTTATATTGCAACGTTATTTAAAATTTTTCATTTATAGTTAAATTACACTGCTTTATATGAAAAAAAATAGTGCAAAGTCTCCTTTAAATTATAGTTAAATGTTCTTAAAGATAGTACATTTTTGGAAATTATTAAGTTAAGAACTTATGTAAGAAAGTAGCATAGAATTAAACCCCTAATATTAAAAATAGTAGCATTAATAATTATTATATTAAAATCCTTAAAATAAATATTAACAAAATGCCCAAAAGAGTCCCAATATTAAATGACAATGACCTCAAATGAAATTAAAGTCTAGCCACAAATAGGAAAGATAAGCAATTGAAAAAGTTGAAGTAAAAAAATTAAGTTGTTAAGTATTTACATTCAATATTATTATTATTATTATTATTATTATTATTATTATTATTATTATTATTATTATATTATTATATTTTCAAGTAAATAGGAAATCACAGACACACACACTTGTCATATACAGTGGTGTGATAAAGTGTTTTTCCTCTTAGTGATTTATGTTTTTGCATGTTTGTCACTCCTAAATGTTTCAGATCACCAAACAAATGTAAATATTAAACAAAGATATCACAAGTAACCACAAAATGCCATATATAAATGAAGGTCTTTATTATTAAGGGACAAAGAAATTCAAAGTTCAATTTCCCTATCCACACTCGATTACTGCAACACCTGATATCAATTAAGAAATCAATTAAATAGGAACTGCCTAACAAAGTTTAGTGGACCAAAAGATCCTCAAAAGCTAGACCTCCTGCCACAATCTAAACACAAACAGGAACAATTGAGAAACAAAGTAACTGAGATCCGTCTGGAACAAGGTTATAAAGCCATTTTAAAGCTTTGGGACTCCAGCAAACCACAGTGAGAGCCATTATACACAAATGACAGAAATATGGAACAGTGGTGAACCTTCCCAGGAGTGGACGGCTGACCAAAAATACCCCAAGAGAGAAGCAACAACTCATCAAAGAGGTCCCAAAGGACCCCACAACAACATCAAAAGAACTGCAGGTCTCACTTGCCTCAGTTAAGGTCAATGTTCATGACTTCACCATAAGAAAAAGACTGGGCAACAATGAACTGCATGGCTGAGTTCCTGTCATGGTTTTGTCTCCCCTGCCACATGGCTAGGGGGTGGAACCTTTCCCTGGGCCTCATTTCCGGTGCCTAGACCCTTTAAATGGGATAATCTCTGGGGAACTGATGCTGGCTATAAGCTAAGATCTGCTCTGCTGTGATTGCTGGTCCCTGTACGTGTTTGATCGTGATCCGTCTCCCCTGTGCTCCCGTCCTCTGTCTGTGTCTTGTCCCCTTGATCTCCATCTGTCTCCCCTGACATACCTTCATTCCTTTTTTGCCCGATTCTTGTCCTCTCCCCCTCCTACCTCCCCTCCTTGGTTGCTTCCTCTGGTAATGACCTCGGCCTGACCACAACCTTTCTCCTGTGCGTCCCTTTGGTCTTTTTCTGCTTCTCCTGTGTTCGACCCGGCTTGTATGACCATCCTCCACACACCTCGTGGCATCTGCTTTCCCTGCTGGTGCTGTATAGTATTGCATCAGCACACACTGTGCTTCAGCTCCCTGGCTGATTTTGCACAGTACTGTTTCTATCCATCAGGACTCCAGCTCCCCCTGCTGGTGTCCTGACAGTTCCAAGACAAAAACCACTACTGAGCCAGAAGAACCTAAAGGCTCATCTTTGTTTTGCAAGAAATTATCTTGATGATAACCAAGACTTTTGGCAGAATACTCTGTGGACTGACGAGACAAAGGTTGAATTTTTTGAAAGGTGTATGTCCCATTACACCTGGCATAACACAGCATTTCAGAAAAGGAATATCATACCAACAGTAAAATATGGTAGCGTTAGTGTGATGGTCTGGGGCTAATTTACTGCTTCAGGACCTGGAAGACTTGCTGTGGTAAATGGAACTATGAACTCTGCTGTCTAACCAAAAATCCTAAAGGAGAATATCCGGCCATCTGTTTGTACCTCAATCTGAAGCACACTTAGATTATAAAGCAGGACAATGATCCAAAACACAAAAGCAAGTCCACCTCTGAATGGCTTAAGAAAAACAAAATTAAGACTTTGGAGTGCCCTAGTCAAAGTCTTGACCTTAATCCGATTGAAATGCTGTGGCATGGCCTTAAAAAAGTGGTTCATGCTCGGAAACCCTCTAATGTGGCTGAAATAAAGCAATTCTGCAAAGATGAGTGGGCCAAAGTACCTCAAGAGAGTTGTAAAAGACTTATTGCCAGTTATCACAAATGCTTGATTGTTGTTGTTGCTGCTAATGATGGCTCAACTAGTTATTAGGTTTAGGGGGCAATCACTTTTTCACACAGGGCCCTGTAGGTTTGGATATCTTTTTTTCCCTTAATAATAAAAACCTTTATTTATAAACAGCATTTTTGTGGTTACTTGTGTTATATTTGTCTAATATTTAAATTTGTTTGGTGATTTAAAAAAAAAAAAAAATGTAAGTGTGACAAACATGCAAAAGAATAAGAAATCAGGAAGAGGGAAACACTTTTCACACCATTGTAGTGTTTTAAAGAAGCCTCTCGTTACCTTTTTTTATTGATTAAGTGAGTGTATATGCATGTAATGTAGTTGAGTGTGTTAATATACTCTCCTATCTCCTCTCTCTCCAGTGTCCAGCACCGCTCTTCTGCTCTTCTCAGTGACATCGTCACAAATGAGTCCTACTGTATAGCTTATATTTATGCAAAGTACAACGCCCGTGTGTTTCAAGAAATTGAATAAGTAAATAATTCCATCTGATGTCCAGTATGATTGCCGTACAGACTCTCCCTTATTGTATTGTGATAATGAATGTGACTCGCCCACCCCAGAGCTATGGGACACCCGGTGCCGGGCCAGACTAGTCCGGGGGTAGTCAGTGGTGGCGGGGCCCGACTCCGTGACCCTGGCGGGAGTCAATTAATATGGCTTCAGTGGGGGTGATTAAAGTTTATAATATTCGTGACGCCACCTGTGGTTTGCGGCTATTAAGCCGCCGCTGCTGTATGGGGCCTCCGGGACTGGTGGAATGGCAGCTTGGATGGTCCTGCTCCCCACAGGTGGAGCTATGCCCCGGGGCAACAGTTGGTGTTTGTAAGAGTCTATGCAGTGATGGAAGTCTATGCAATGATGGAAGTCCATGCAGTGCAGATGAAATAACAGAGGTAACACCAAGGGTGCAGTTTCAAGTTGTTTACTCACAATTCCTGGTTCATAGTGCACTGTGCCTTTGGACGGCTGGAACCCCCTGTCAGGGACCTCCGCTGATCCCGGGTAGATCTGGGAATAAAAGCCGGTGCACCCTTCTATTGTGTTCCTCTCTTCAGCTGTCTTCTAAGCCTTGCCTTTGCTGGATGACCCTGGCTTGGCCTCCACTACAGCCTCCGGATAAGGGGCTAGCCTAGGTGGAACTTCACCCTCTTCGCAGAGGTTCTGCAGTGGGCTGTGGCCCTGGGCGCTTGCAGCCACCCTGCACCTCGGTTTTTACCTTTGGAATTGACTTCTCTTCCTCCAGTTTCTAGGGACCGTCCCCTGTCTGCAGCTTGATCCCTCCACCTGATCTTACTGTCGAACAGGCCCTGTGCTTGAAAGCGGTTCAGTGGCCCTGGAATCCCTTCTGTATTTCTCGGTTGTGGTGTCACCTGGACCTAGCTGGGTCCCAGGGTCTTCACCAGGAAGCGTCACTTTCTCCTTCTTGCTCCTGACTGACTAGAGCACTTCTCTTCTCACTCCTTTAAGCTCTCCTCCTTACTTCAACTCCAAACTCTCACTTTTCTGCCTCCCGCAGACCGACTACACTTGACCTTCCTCTTTCTACACTACTCTCGGCTAGCTCCTCCCACCCACCCAGTTGCTAGGCCCCACCCAATGGGAGAAGGGATGGGTCTTATGCCCCCCCATCATACAGCATGGGGGTGGCTGCCACTATCCCTGATCCCAAAATATGCCTAACAATGGGTGTAGTGCAGAGTTTCCTGTGGACCGGCGTTTACTCCTTTCCTTACCCAGGATGGGACATCACACCTCTGGCTGGGGTGCAATGTTCCTGTGGCGACGAAGCCTCAGAGGCGCCACAAATGCACTTGAAGGTCTTACTTATTACTTATGGTCACTATGCAATTATTATAGTGAATCGGCAGCCAAGAAGTTAGTAGTTCTTGTATCTGCATATGGCTCTATAATGCTTCACAGCCATCAGGCGCTTTCATACAGGCTCTGTCAAGAGGCATATTAATGGTGGTGATATTCTGCCTTAAAAGAATTACTTAATATAGCATCTACAATTTATTTTCTTGTGATAGAATTCTACAGAAAAAAAATAATCTTCTGTCTTTATATCTAATCAAAAGCATTTACAGGTACAAAGATCTAATAAGGCTTTCTGATGCTTTACTTGCTTTTATACTAAAGTAGTAATGTTGTCATATAAGGTTCGATCATTGCTAAAATTACAAAATGATCACACAGATCTGTAGGATGTTTACACAAAATGTATACACTGCGTATCTTCTTCCCATTCCTATAATCTGAAACACTGTGAATAACACAACATTGTGAAAGATCCTGAAATCTGACATCTCCATAGCTGACCAATCGATGTAAATATTTAACTCATGATACAAATTGTACAGCATCTAAAAAAAAATTATATACAGTACAGACCAAAAGTTTGGACACACCTTCTCATTCAAAGAGTTTTCTTTATTTTCATGACTCTGAAAATTGTAGATTCCCATTGAAGGAATCAAAACTATAAATGACACATGTGGAATGAAATACTTAACAAAAAAGTGTGAAAAAGCTGAAAATATGTCTTATATTCTAGGTTCTTCAAAGTAGCCACCTTTTGCTTTGATTACTGCTTTGCACACTCTTGGCATTATCTTGATGAGCTTCAAGAGGTAGTCACCGGAAATGGTCTTCCAACAGTCTTGAAGGAGTTCCCAGAGATGCTTAGCACTTGTTGGCCCTTTTGCCTTCACTCTGCGGTCCAGCTCACCCCAAAACATCTCGATTAGGTTCAGGTCTGGTGAGGGGCCAGGTCATCTGGAGTAGCACCCCATCACTCTCCTTCTTAGTAAAATAGCCCTTATACAGCCTGGAGGTGTGTTTGGGGTCATTGTCCTGTTGAAAAATAAATGATGGTCCAACTAAACGCAGACCGGATGGAATAGCATGCCGCTGCAAGATGCTGTGGTAGCCATGCTGGTTCAGTATGCCTTCAATTTTGAATAAATCCCCAACAGTGTCACCAGCAAAGCACCCCCACGCCATCACACCTCCGCCTCCATGCTTCACGGTGGGAATCAGGCATGTAGAGTCCGTCCGTTCACCTTTTTTGCGTCGCACAAAGACACGGTTGGATCCAAAGATCTCAAATTTGGACTCATCAGACCAAAGCACAGATTTCCACTGGTCTAATGTACATTCCTTGTGTTCTTTAGCCTAAACAAGTCTCTTCTGCTTGTTGCCTGTCCTTAGCAGTGGTTTCCTAGCAGCTATTTTACCATGAAGGCCTGCTGCACAAAGTCTCCTCTTAAAACAGTTGTTCTGGAGATGTGTCTGATGCTAGAACTCTGTGTCGCATTGACCTGGTCCCTAATCTGAGCTGCTGTTAACCTGCAATTTCTGAGGCTGGTGACTCGGAATAAGTTATCCTCCACAGCAGAGGTGACTCTTGGTCTTCCTTTACTGGGGTGGTCCTCATGTGAGCCAGTTTCTTTGTAGCGTTTGATGGTTTTTGCCACTGCACTTGGAGACACTTTCAAAGTTTTCCCAATTTTTCGGACTGA
Organism: Anomaloglossus baeobatrachus; assembly: GCF_048569485.1. NCBI lineage: Eukaryota > Metazoa > Chordata > Amphibia > Anura > Aromobatidae > Anomaloglossus > Anomaloglossus baeobatrachus. Next base: position 74,030,880 of record NC_134356.1, read on the forward strand.
CTGACCTTCATTTCTTAAAGTAATGATGGCCACTCGTTTTCTTTACTTAACTGCTTTTTTCTTGCATAATACAAATTCTAACAGTCTATTCAGTAGGACTATCAGCTGTGTATCCACCAGACTTCTGCACAACACAACTGATGGTCCCAACCCCATTTATAAGGCAAGAAATCCAACTTATTAAACCTGACAGGGCAGACCTGTGAAGTGAGAACCATTTCCGGTGACTACCTCTTGAAGTTAATTAAGAGAATGCCAAGAGTGTGCAAAGCAGTAATCAAAGCAAAAAGTGGCTACATTGAAGAACCTAGAATATAAGACATATTTTCAGCTGTTTCACACTATTTTGTTAAGTATTTCATTCCACATGTGTTAATTCAAAGTTTTGTTGCTCTCAATGTGAATCTACAATTTTCAGAGTCATGAAAATAAAGAAAACTCTTTGAATGAGAAGGTGTGTCCAAACTTTTGGTCTGTACTGTATATGGTTTAGTTATGGAGTGATCATAGTAACGTCTTCGCCTTATTGATATCTTTTCTAAAATGTTACTGGTCTTATATGTATACCAGTTACTGGTCTTATACATATAAGACCAGTAACATTTTAGAGAAGATATCAATAAGGCAAAGACGTTACTATGATCACTCCATAACTAAACTGAGTATAGACAATATCTAAAAGTGCTTAACTACCAAAAGGTAAAAATTAAAAAATACAGGATTACATTATGTCAGAAAAAAAGTATATTAAAATTATTGGATTAACTGTCCATAAAACACTCAATAATGAACAGTACTAGATAAAGAAAATTTCAGAGAGCATCACATTGATCTCACCTGATCAGGTTCATTACACCAACTGGCATCAGCAATACGTTGTGGCTCCCTGATTATATCTGTGAACTGAGCATTAGATATAGTAGAATGGGGGATGTCTGTTACAGCAGGGAAACAAGCCGGATAACAAGACCCCGGAGCCTCTGGTGGAGCCATCCGCACCTCCATGTACTTCAGTGTCCCATCTGTGTTCAGGTAAAGGGTTGGTTTGTATTGATCCATATAAGATGGAGAAAGGGATTTGTCAGTAAAGCAGAATCCACACCCATAATCATAATTCTTCCTAAGGCACCGGACAAGTAATATAGAAAATGTGACCAGAAAAACTGCACTGATGGCCACCAGGGAGACAATAAGATACAGAGTCAGATCTGGAGTAGATTTGGCATTGGTTAGAAAGTCTTGAGATTTAGGACTTTCCTGATCAACAGTGTCTAATATATTCACAATGATGGTCGCTGTAGTGGTCATAGAAGGTTCCCCATGGTCTCTGACTGCAATCACAAGTCGCTGCTCTGTATTTTCCATCTCATGTAAACCTCGGAGAGTCCTGACTTCTCCTGTGTGTTCAGAGATGTGGAATAAAGCAGGGTTGGCAGACTGAACAAGACTATAGAGGAGCCAGGCATTGTGCCCAGAATCCACATCCACTGCAGACACCTTACTGACTAAATACCCAGCAGCTGCAGATCTTGGGATGGTCTCCTGGGCAATGGTCTCCCCTGTGGTCTCCGGGTATAAGATAGTGGGAGGGTTGTCATTTGTATCCAGAATAAATATGAAAACAGAAACATTGGTGGATAATTTTGGAGATCCAGAATCTTCCACTCTTGCTGTGATCTGCAGAACCTGGAATTGTTCATAGTCAAAAGACCTTTGTGCATAAATATTCCCGGTGTCGGAGTTAATGTAGACAAATGAAGAGATGGGAGAACCATGGATGTGGCTCTCAGCGATGGAGTAAATGAGGTTTGCATTAGCTCCCTCATCCGGATCTACAGCAGATACTGTACATAACAGTCTGCCGGCCTCATTGTTCTCTGGTGTGAAGGCATTGTAGACATTGTGTAGAAATGCTGGAGGATTATCATTAACATCAGAGATATTGAGACTGATTGTAATTTGGCTGCTGAGAGATGGAGACCCCAGATCTGACGCTGTCAGTATAATAGTATATTGTGAGAGCTTCTCCCTGTCCAGATGTCCACTAGTGACCAGAGCATAACGCTGGGACATGAGTTGACATGTGAAGGGTAAATTTGGGGATGCTATAAGCTTTGTTTCTCCATTTTTCCCTGAGTCTTTGTCTTTTACGGTAATAAAACCCACTACAGTTCCTATGGGGGCATTCTCAGGGATTTCAATATTTTTGGAGACAAAAATAATTTCAGGATCATTATCATTCACGTCTTCTATTTCGATCTGGATACGACATCTGCCCTCTAGCTTTGGAGATCCTTTATCTATAGCTTTTATTAATAATTCATAATTAGTAGAAACTTCAAAATCCACCGCCCCTCTAACAAAGACTTCACCTGTAATCGGGTTTATATTGAATATTTCCTTTGCAGAGTTTGAAGTACGTTGATCTATAGAATATGTGAATTCACCGTTTATGCCTTCATCTGAATCTGTAGCATTAAGTTTTATTATCACTGTGTTTAGAGGAACATTCTCAAGTATTTGCACCTTATAACGTGACTGATCAAACACTGGAGAATTATCATTGATATCTAACACAATGACCGTTATCTGAGTAGATCCGGATCTGGCTGGATCTCCTCCGTCTATAGCAGTGAGAATAAGCTTGTGCTCTGATTTCTCCTCTCTATCTAAAATTTTTTCTAACACTAATTCTGCAGTATAAGAGCCAGATTCTTTAGTTATAGATAATGAAAAATAAGGATTTGGATTTAGTCTGTACTGGCTGATGCCATTAATGCCAACATCAACATCCTGTGCATTTTCTAAAGGGAACTGAACACCAGGGCTCGTCACCAGTTCTGTAATTTTTATAATTTGATTAATATTTGAAAATAATGGAGAATTATCATTAATATCCAGAATGTCTATTTCCAGACTGTGCAGCTCCAGAGGATTCTCAGCCACAGCCTCTAAATGCAGCACACAGCTCAGGCTGGATCCACACAGGCTCTCCCTATCAATCCTCTCCTGTACGACCAGAGCTCCATTCTTCTGCTCTATAGAAAATAATCTGCTGTTTCCTTCTGACCCTAAACTCAGTCTCCTTCTACTAATATCAGCCAGATTCACCCCCAGATCCTGAGCCACATTCCCCACAACAGTCCCCGGATGAGACTCCTCAGCAATAGAATAACGCAGCTGCCCAGAGACCCAGCCCCAGCTACAAAGGAGAAGGGAGAAAGCTACTTGCCATTTCCAAGCCTTTACAAAGCTCTGATTGTCCATATCTTAAATCCTTCTTCTAAAATGTATAGAGAATAATCATCATCCCATCAATCCAAGTGTGTGAGCAGCAAAAATATAAATCCTGGGAAAGGGAAAATCCTGGTTTTCCTGCATTGAAATCATACGCAGGGCTCTCATCGGAGCAGCAGCTCTTCTTTGTGTGAGAGACGGTGGGAGGGTGAATCACTGAGCCAGGGGGCGGAGAGCGAGAGCCGACATGAGCAGGGCTCCTAACAAAGATCTGGATGACGAGTCTGCCCTCTGCTGGGCAAAAATAATAACTACACTTTTACATAAATATATTAAAATGCATTGTTATAAGAAACTAAAAACAGCTGTCACCGCTTTATATTACGTTATTCAATACATCTAATTTATAGTTAAATTAAGCTGCTTTCTAAAAAAAAACAAAAACAAATAGAAAGCTGTCACCACTTTATATTGCAGTTACATTTAATGTATAATTAAATTAAATTTAAATGAATATATACTAATAAATTCTTAGACTAAGAACTTTAAAAAATTAAAGATTCTAAGTATTTAAAATCATTGAGGACACTGCTATATTTTCTAATACATATAAAATCACAGACAGACAATATAGTTTTTGCGTAATGAATGCCATTAAGATGTTTAGCTATATTTGCAACATCTGATAAGTAAGTTTATCATCCTATCTTTATGTGATGGTCTCTTGCTTCAAAGTTGATAACATTCTGTATATCATTTGTTAATATACATTACGATGCCCTAGTGTATCTAGAGATTGAGTAAGTAAATAATTTCATCTGATGTGCAGTATGATTGCCGTACAGATTCTCCATTTTTCTGTTGTGAAAATCAATGCACTTGAAGACGGTCTTAGTTATGAAAGCACCAAATGAGTACCATAGGTTCACCTACAGTATCTAGAGATGGTCTAGAAGGTTACTAGAAGCAAAGTCAAACTATGCTGTTGGCTATCACATGGAAATTTATAAAAGTACACTAAAAATATAAAGACATGAGACTTTTACCAAAAATATCGTCAAATAATATAATTTTTGCTTTAGTATCAAGTGAATTAACGAGAAGAAAGTACATTAAATTAATGTAGCTGATCATAGCCTAAAGGGTTTGCATCATGTGGACAACCTCTTCTTTTACTGAGTGTCTGCTGCTAAGTTCCTGATCACCAGCTTAAACCTTTGACTATCAATTGATATAATGGAGGATCGCTATAGATGACTACTCTCATGGTGTTCATTCCAATAAGTCCCCCATACCAGGCAGTACGTTTACCTCCACTATCCCTTCCATGTTCTTTATTTAATAATATGGACATAGGTTGTCTTTTTGGGGACATATTGTTCAAGATGTTCTCATAGTTATGCATTAATTGGTAAATATGTACCCAAAAGAACAAAAGTACTAGTAAGATTCGCAAAAGCAATAAGCTCTTTTGCAGGTGGGTTTCCTAAATACAGGTTGACTATTGATATTCCTGTTGTAATCATGCATTAGATTGAAAGGACAATTTAAGAATTTGTTTAGAATAGTATATTGTGAGTTGTCTCTGTAAGAACATATTAATATATCTAACAATATGTGTGTTGGTTCTGGGTTTGTTAATTTATGTAAAATATATCACATCTATACAGGATAGGTTTAAAAACATTTCATTTTATTGTTTAATGAAATAGCTAATTATTATGTACTCATGTACAGCTACTGCACAACATTAAAGTGTTTGCAATTTTATGCCTATTTCAGAAGTTAAGACAAACAACTGTAGAGCTCACCATTTATTAAAAATCCTCTCCATTCTCAAAACTCGGGGGAGTTTAAATTCTATTGTTTTTGGCTTGATGCTTAGGCTACTGGCCACCAGTGCAGGCAATTAGAGGAGGTAGGTTATCTAGGCAAGCAAGCTCTTTGCTATACAACTTATAAGCTTTGCTATGAAGCTAGAATAATCATTTGATCCTGTCCACTTTGGAGTCCATGCGCTTTTCTGGAGCTACAGAGTCAAAGCTCCTCTGGTAGCAACATTGGGGAGAGCATGGATTGAACCATGGGTGCAGCCATGTGAACCACATGAGGAGCACATTGCTCCCCGACACACAGGAAGCTGGGAGGCTGGGGAGCAAAATTCTGCTGAAGATGGAGGAAGAGAATATTTTTCAATAGTGTGGCCCACTTTGGCACTTCCCTAAATTTAGGTATTGATGTTGTATTTAACCACATTGAACTACAGATGATCATCACAAAGAGTACAGGCTCACTAAGCAATTATTATAGCAAATGGGCAGCTATTAAATTAGTAGTTGCTGCATTTGCATATGGCTCTACAGTGCCCTGAGGTGCTGCCATACAAGCTATGGCAGGAGGCATGTTAATGGAGATATTCTACTGTAAAGGCAATACTTATAGCATCTACATGTTATTTTCTTGTGAGAGAATTTGACAGAAAAAAAAATCAACTTCTGTCTTTACATAAAGCCAGAAGCATTTACAGGTACAACAACCTAATATGGCTTTCTATATGATGGTTTTCTTTCTTTTATATTAAATGAACAATGCAGATTCTAGATGTTGCCATATAAGGCTCGATCATTGGTAACATTGCAAAATGATCACAGATCTGCAGGATGACGAGCAAAAGGGATACACTGTTGTGAACTTTTGTCTTTCTGGCTCGATATCTCACCATCCACTACAGCTTTGAGTGTGAGACTGTCTTCATATTGTATACAGTCATTTTGACTATCTCATACATAAATTTGACTTGCAACTATTTAGCATATGATTAGTTATGCAGATTCCTGTCATGTCACTGCATTGCTATTGTTTTGCTCCTGGTGTTAACAAATCTTTTCTTCCTGTATACTACAATTTACAACCTGTTCTCACATACCCTAGTAACTCAGTGTTTTATTAGGTTGATTCCCAAGCGAAAGGTCACTAAATAGAATCAAAGAGGAGTTGTGAAGAAGATTTCCTAAGAAAAGAGGAACAGTATCATCCAGATCATTGATTGTGGTCTTTCAACCAAGAAAACTGCCAAACTGATGTGAGTGCCATGACAGCAGCAAGAATATAAAATAAAATCTGTCCATCCATTCAAAGCCAACAGGAGGACATCCAGGTAAAATATTGAAGTCAACAAGTCGACTCTTCATAAAGTCTATTAGTTCTGGCAAAACAAACACAACAATGGAGTCAATTCATATGCGTCGTAATAGTGAGATCACAGACATCCATACAGGCACCATGTGACACACATTACACAAGTCTGGAATGGTGGCCCAAAGAAAGGTGAAGAAGACAATATCATTATAAAAAGCGTTGACTCGAGTTTGCAAAAAAGTACAAACAGTGGACAGTATAAGATTGGAAAAGGGTGATTTGGAGTGATGAGATGAAAGTCAATAAACAAGGCTCTATTGGGTGCAAATGGGTCTAGAAAATGGGAAAAAGGGCTAATGGATAAAAACATTTAAGGAACTGTAAAGTTTGGAGGAAGCCTGATTATATGGGGGTGTCTCACATCCAAAGACATTGGATACTTGACCATGATCAATGGTGGTCTCAATTCTGAACTATTTGTGAATATCCTACAAGACGAGTTACTTTGTACATTCAAATGATATGGGTATAAGAAGGACGACATAGTGTTCCAGCAAGACAATGACCTGAAGCATATGTAGAGACTGGCGAAGAAATAGTTCAATGACAATGAAGTAAAGGTGCTGGATTGGCCCCACAATCCCCAAACTTCAACCTAATCAAACACTTATGGCTAGAGTTTAAGTAAAAGCTGTATACATACCCAATTGAGTCAACTGGTATGCACCAACATTGAGAACAATGTATAAGAGATCTGGGAATTAGATTTTGATTCTGACATGTTTGAATCTGATCGAGAGCATACACACTAGGATTCAGGCAGTGTTGAAAGCCAAATGTGGATTTACAAAATAATAAAATTAAACTTTAGATTTTTAGGATCAGAACATAACAGTGACATGGCAAGAATCTGCATAACTAATCATATGCTAAATAGTTGCAAGTCAAATGAATGTATGAGATAGCCAAGATGATTCTCTATGAAAAGAAGGTAGTCTCACATTCAGAGCTGTAGTTGATGGTAAGCTATAACGATAGATGCTAGAGTGTATGGCCTCCTGCCCAGTATGATGTAAATTGTCAAGTGATGGGGCATGTCCAAAATGCAGCCTGACGTTTCCAGAGGGAATAAACATTCTTTCTCTAAGTCCACGTGGGCATATGATTATAGTGGACAGGAAGAAACATCACCACGCCCCCAACCAAGCTGGCCACGTCCACTAACCGGGCAGGAGCCTGTACATTCTAGACTCAACTGAGATATGATGCCTGGAAGTAAAAAAATTCAAAACATTGTTACCCTTTTGCTCGTGAGTGTACACAATGTATATGCTGCTTATCTTCTGCCCATTCCTATAGTCTTAAACATTGTGGATAACCTTATGAACACTGAAAGTAGTCAAGTGTCCTAAAATCCTATATCTTCAAAGCTGACCGACCAATGTAAACTCATTATACCAATTGTTTGGTATATATATATATATATATATATATATATACATATATATACATGTAAGACCAGCAACATCTTATAGAAGATATTGATAAAGCAAAAATGTCCCAAAAGGCAAAAGTTAAAACATATAAGAGTATATAATATCAGAAAAAAATATTACAATTATTGTATAAACTGTCCATAAAACAATAACGACCAGTACTAGATAAAGACAAATTCAATGAGCATCACATCGATCTCACCTGATTTGGTTCATTACACCAACTGGCATCTGAAATACGTTGTGGCTCCCTGATTATATCTGTGAACTGAGTGATAGATAAAGTAGAATGGGGGATGTCTGTTACAGCAGGGAAACAAGCCGGATAACAAGACCCCGGAGCCTCCGGTGGAGCCATCCGCACCTCCATGTACTTCAGTGTCCCATCTGTGTTCAGGTAAAGGGTTGGTTTGTACTGATCCATATAGGATGGAGAAAAGGATTTGTCAGTAAAGCAGAATCCACACCCAGAATCATAATTCTTCCTAAGGCACCGGACAAGTAATATAGAAAATGTGACCAGAAAAACTGCACTGATGGCCACAAGGGAGACAATAAGATACAGAGTCAGGTCTGGAGTAGATTTGGCATTTGTAAGAAAGTCTTGAGATCTAGGACTTTCCTGAGCAACAGTGTCTAATATATTCACAATGATGGTCGCTGTAGTGGTCATAGAAGGTTCCCCATGGTCACTGACTGCAATCACAAGTCGCTGCTCCGTGTTGTCCGTCTCATGTAAACCTCGGAGAGTCCTAACTTCTCCTGTGTGTTCAGAGATGTGGAATAAAGCAGGACTGGCAGACTGAACAAGACTATAGAGGAGCCAGGCATTGTGCCCAGAATCCACATCTATTGCAGATACTTTACTGACTAAATAACCAGCGGCTGCAGATCTTGGGATGGTCTCCTGAGCAATGGTCTCCCCTGTGTTCTCCGGGTATAAGATAGTGGGAGGATTGTCATTTGTGTCCAGAATAAATATGAAGACAGAAACATTGGAAGATAATTTTGGAGATCCAGAATCTTCCACTCTTGCTGTGATCTGGAGAACCTGGAATTGTTCATAGTCAAAAGACCTTTGTGCATGAATATTCCCGGTGTCAGAATTAATGTAGACAAAAGAAGAAATTAGAGAACCGTGGAAGTAGCTCTCAGCGATGGAGTAAATGAGGTTTGCATTAGCTCCCTCATCCGCATCTACAGCAGATACTGAACATAACAGTCTGCCGGCCTCATTGTTCTCTGGTATGAAGGCATTGTAGACATTGTGTAGAAATGCTGGAGGATTATCATTAACATCAGAGATATTGAGGCTGATTGTAATCTGGCTGCTGAGAGACGGAGACCCCAGATCTGACGCCGTCAGTATAATAGTATATTGTGAGAGCTTCTCCCTGTCCAGATGTCCACTAGTGACCAGAGCGTAACGCTGGGACATGGGCTGGATTTTAAAAGGTAAATTTGGTGACACTTCCAGTCTAATTTCTCCATTTTTACCAGAATCCTTATCTCTGACTGTGATGAATCCGACCACAGTTCCTAGGGAGGCATTTTCTGGAACTACATTATTTTTAGACATAAAAGTAATTTCTGGGCTGTTATCATTCACATCTTCTATTTCCACTTGAACAACACAATGTCCCTCTTGTTTAGGAGACCCTTTATCTACAGCTTTAACAAACAGTTCAAAAAAATTGGCAGCTTCATAATCTACAATACCCTTATTAAATATTTTTCCTGTTGTAGGATCTAAATCAAATGTTTCCTTTGCAGATTCTAGAGTTCGATGATCAAAAGAAAAGATGAATTCACTGTTCACACCTTCATCTTGATCACTGGCATTCAGCTTTAAAATTGTTGTTTTTAATAGGATATTTTCCAGAACACTAACCTTATATAAAGACTGATCAAACAATGGTGGATTGTCATTGATATCTAACACAATGACCGTTATCTGAGTGGATCCGGATCTGGCTGGTTCTCCTCCATCTATAGCAGTGAGAATAAGCTTGTGCTCCGCTATTTCCTCCCTATCTAGAATCTTTTCCAGCACTAATTCAGCAATAAGGCTCCCATCATTACGCTTTTTTGTGAACAATGAAAAATATGGATTTGATTTCACTGTATACTGACTGACACTATTAACCCCTACATCTAAGTCCTGAGCATTTTCTAAAGGGAAGTGTTTACCAGAACTTGTTAGTAATTCTGTTACCTTTATAATCTGATTAGTGCTTGGAAAAATGGGTGAATTATCATTAATATCCAAAATTTCAATTTCCAGACTGTGCAGCTCCAGAGGATTCTCAGCCACAGCCTCTAAATGCAGCACACAGCTCAGGCTGGATCCACACAGACTCTCCCTATCAATCCTCTCCTGTACAACCAGAGCTCCATTCTTCTGCTCTATAGAAAATAATCTGCTGTTTCCTTCTGACCCTAAACTCAGTCTCCTTCTACTAATATCAGCCAGATTCACCCCCAGATCCTGAGCCACATTCCCCACAACAGTCCCCGGATGAGACTCCTCAGCAATAGAATAACGCAGCTGCCCAGAGACCCAGCCCCAGCTACAAAGGAGAAGGGAGAAAGCTACTTGCCATTTCCAAGCCTTTACAAAGCTCTGATTGTCCATATCTTAAATCCTTCTTCTAAACTGTGTAGAGAATAATCATCATCCCATCAATCCAAGTGTGTGAGCAGCAAAAATATAAATCCTAGGAAAGGGAAAATCCTGATTTTCCTGCATTGAAATCATCCGCAGGGCTCTCATCGGAGCAGCAGCTCTTCTTTGTGTGAGAGACGGTGGGAGGGTGAATCACTGAGCCAGGGGGCGGAGAGCGAGAGCCGACATGAGCAGGGCTCCTAACAAAGATCTGGATGACGAGTCTGCCCTCTGCTGGGCAAAAATAATAACTACACTACACTATTACACAAATATATATAATATATTAAATTGCATTGTTATAAGAAAGTAAAAATAGCTGTCACCACTTTATATTGCGAAGTTATTCAATACATCTAATTTATAGTTAAATTAAGCTGCTTTGTAAAATAAAACCCTGAAAATACAGCTGCCACCACTTTATATTGCAAAGTTACTTTTAATGTATAATTAAATAAAATCTAAATTAATACATACCAATACATTCTTAAAGTAAGAACTTTAAAAAAATTAAAGATTCTAAGTATTTAAAATCATTGAGGACACTGCTATATTTTCTAATACATGTAAAATCACAGACACACACCTGTCATAAAGTGTTTGCGTAATGAGTGCCATTAAGAAGTTTAGCTATATTTTCACCATCTGATAAGTAAGTTTATCATCCTATTTTTATGAAGTACCAGTGTTCATGTGATGGTCTCTTGCTTCAAAGTAGATAACATTCTGTACATCACTTGTTAATGCAAAGTACAGTGCCCCTGTGTATCAAGAGATTCAGTAAGTAAATAATTTCATCTGATGTGCAGTGTGATTGCAGTACAGAGTATCCCTTTTTCTATTGTGAAAAATCAATGCACTTGAAGAAGGTCTTAGTTATGAAAGCACAAAATGAGTACCATAGGTTTACGTATCTAGAGATGGTCTAGAGGAGATCACTAGAAGCAAAGTCAAACTATTTTATTGCCTTTTAACAGGACAGTTTATAAAATGAAGACTCTAAAAATATTTCAACAGAACTACCATCAAATTAATTTAATATTTACTGTAGTATCAAGTGAATTAATAAGCAGCAAGTTAATTAAAATCGTGCAGCTGATCATAGCCTAAAGGGTTTGCCCCATGTGGACAACCTCTTCTTTTATTGAGTATCTGCTGCCAAGTTCCTGATCACCAGCTTAAACCTTTCAACATCAATTGATATAATGGAAGATTACTATAGATGACTATGCTCATGATGCCCATTCCAAAAAGTCCTCCATACCAGGAAGTACATTTACCTCCACTATCACATCCATATGCTTTATTTGAGGATATGGACATTGCTTATCTATTTGGGGACATATTGTTTAAGATGTTCTGATAGTTTTGTATGAATTGCTAAACATGTACCCAAAAGAACCCAAGTCCTTAAAAGGTTTTCAAAAGCAATAAGTTCTTTAGAAGGAGGTTACCCTAAATACAGGTTGATTATTGATAGTCCTGTTGTAATCATGCATTAGATTGAAAGGACAATTTAAGTATTTGTTAAGAATAGTATGTGTGAGTTGTCTCTGTAAGAACATATGAATATATCTAACATAATGTCTGTTGGTTCTGGGTTTGTGCATTTATCTATAATACAGTGCCTACAAGTAGTCTTCAACCCCCTGCAGATTTAGCAGGTTTACACATTCGGAATTAACTTGGCATTGTGACATTTGGACTGTAGATCAGCCTGGAAGTGTGAAATGCACTGAAGCAAAAAAGAATGTTATTTCTTTTTTATTTATTTTTTTAAATTGAGAAACGTTTATTCAGAGGGTCATTTATTATTCAACCCCTCAAACCACCAGAATTCTGTTTGGTTCCCCTAAAGTATTAAGAAGTATTTCAGGCACAAAGAACAATGAGCTTCACATGTTTGGCTTAATTATCTCTTTTTCCAGCCTTTTCTGACTAATTAAGACCCTCCCCAAACTTGTGAACAGCACTCATACATGGTCAACATGGGAAAGATAAAGGAGCATTCCAAGGCCATCAGAGACAAGATCGTGGAGGGTCACAAGGTTGGCAAGGGGTACAAAACCCTTTCCAAGGAGTTGGGCCTACCTGTCTCCACTGTTGGGAGCATCATCCGGAAGTGGAAGGCTTATGGAACTACTGTTAGCCTTCCACGGCCTGGACAGCCTTTGAAAGTTTCCTCCCGTGCCGAGGCCAGGCTTGTCCGAAGAGTCAATGCTAACCCAAGGACAACAAGGAAGGAGCTCCGGGAAGATCTCATGGCAGTGGGGACATTGGTTTCAGTCAATACCATAAGTAACGTACTCCACCGCAATGGTCTCCGTTCCAGACGAGCCCGTAAGGTATCTTTACTTTCAAAGCGTCATGTCAAGGCTCGTCTACAGTTTGCTCATGATAACTTGGAGGACTCTGAGACAGACTGGTTCAAGGTTCTCTGGTCTGATGAGACCAAGATCGAGATCTTTGGTGCCAACCACACACGTGACGTTTGGAGACTGGATGGCACTGCATACGACCCAAAGAATACCATCCCTATAGTCAAGCATGGTGGTGGCAGCATCATGCTGTGGGCTGTTTCTCAGCCAAGGGGCCTGGCCATCTGGTCCGCATCCATGGGAAGATGGATAGCATGGCCTACCTGGAGATTTTGGCCAAGAACCTCCGCTCCTCCATCAAGGATCTTAAGATGGGTCGTCATTTCATCTTCCAACAAGACAATGACCCAAAGCACACAGCCAAGAAAACCTGGTTCAAGAGGGAAAATATCAAGGTGTTGCAGTGGCCTAGTCAGTCTCCTGACCTTAACCCAATTGAAAACTTGTAGAAGGAGCTCAAGATTAAAGTCCACATGAGACACCCAAAGAACCTAGATAACTTGGAGAAGATCTGCATGGAGGAGTGGGCCAAGATAACTCCAGAGACCTGTGCCGGCCTGATCAGGTCTTATAAAAGACGATTATTAGCTGTAATTGCAAACAAGGGTTATTCCACAAAATATTAAACCTAGGGGTTGAATAATAATTGACCCACACTTTTATGTTGAAAATTTATTAAAAATTAACTGAGCAACATAACTTGTTGGTTTGTAAGATTTATGCATCTGTTAATAAATCCTGCTCTTGTTTGAAGTTTGCAGGCTCTAACTTATTTGCATCTTATCAAACCTGCTAAATCTGCAGGGGGTTGAAGACTACTTGTAGGCACTGTATATCACGTCTATACAGGATAAGTTTAAAAATATTTTATTTTATTGTTTAATGAAATAGCTAATTATTATATAGTCATGTACAACCACTGCACACAATTAGGCCTCTTTCACACGTACGTGCCTCCGGTACGTGTTTGGCAGTTTCCTCACGTACCGGAGACATGTACACATGTAGACCTATGTATTCCTATGGTTTTGAACACACGTAAGTATTTTCGCATGAAACGTGTGTCCGTTCCATACTTACTTGTGTCCGTGTGTTTCTCACGAAAACATGTCCGTTTTCTCTCCGGCATCACGGGTGTCACACGGAACGCAAACATGTCACATGTAATGCAAACAGACCACACCGATGTGTTCCGTGTGACACACACCGGAGAAAAGACATGTGTCTGTGAGAAAAAAAAACAAAAAAAAAAACAAAACAAAACTCACCTTCTCCTGCCCTGCAGTCTCTGCCGCAGCTGTCACCTGCTGCCGTTCGCCACTAATTATGCTCATTGAATATTCACTTCACTGCGGCCGAAAGCAGCAGCAGCGGGGAGTCGGCAGGACCGGAGACCAAAGATCAGCACCATGGACAGCGAAGCCAGGGACAGGTGAGTTGAAAGTTCCCGTTCTCCGTGTGTTATCACGGATAACACACAGAGAACACACGTAGCTCATAAACATGGCTCACGGAGTGCAAAAGGCACCTCTGACACGTCCGTGAAAAACGTGTGTGATTTTTTACGAACGTGTGAAAGAGACCTTAAAGAGTTTGGCATTTTTTGTCGTTTTCAGAAGTTGAGACAAAGTGTTTGTATAACGAGCAGCTGTAGAGTTCACCTTTTATTAAAAATCCTCTCCATTCTCAAAGTTGGAGGAAGATTTAATTCTATTGTTTTTGGCTTTTTGCTTAGGCTACTGGCCACCACTGCAGGCAATTAGAAGAGGCAGGTTTCCTAGGCAAGGAGTACACGCTTGGAAGCTCTTTGCTATATAACTTAAAGGCTTTGTTATGATGCTAGATTACTCATTTGATCCTGTCTACTTTGGAGTCCATGCACTTTTCTGGAGCTACAGAGTCAAAGGTCCTCTGGTAGCAGCATTGGAGAGAGCACAGATTGGACCATGGGTGCCGCCATGTGAACCACATGAGGAGCACACTGGTCCCCGACACACAGGAAGCTGGGAGACTGAGCAAGAAAATGCTGCTGAAGATGCAAGAAGGATATCTTTTTACTAGTGTGGCCCACTTGGGCCCTTCCAACTATTTAGGTAGCGATGTTGTATTTAACCACATTGAACTACAGACGCTCATCACAAATAGTATAGGCTCACTAAGCAATTATTATAGCAAACATGCAGTCATTAAATTAGTAGCTACTGCATTTGCATATGGCTCTATAGTACTCTGCAGTAATCAGGCGCTGCCATAGAGGCTCTGTCAGAAGGCGTATTAAATGAGATATTCTACCTTATAGGCAATGCTCAATACTTATAGTATCTACAATTTATTTTCTTGTGAAAGAATTTGGCAGAAAAAAATCAGCTGCTGTCTTTACATAAAGCCTGACGCATTTACAGATACAGAGACCTCAGATGGCTTTATGTATGATGGTTTTCTTGCTTTTATACTAAATTAACAATGCAGATACTAGATGTCATATATGGCTCGATCATTGGTAACATTGCAAAATGATCACAGATCTGCAGGATGACGAGCAAAAGGGTAACACTGTTATGAACTTTTGATTTTCAGGCTCCGTATCTCACCATTCTCTACAGCTTTGAAAGTGAGACTACGTTCATTTTATAGACAATCTTAATGGCTATCTCATACACAAATTTGACTTGCAACTATTTAGCATATGAGTAGTTATGCAGATTCTTGTCATGTCACTGCATTGTTACTGTTTTGCTCCTGGTGTTAAGAAAAATGTTTTCTTCCTGTATACTACAAATTCCAACCTATTCTCACATTCCTTAGTAGCTCAATGTTTTTTTAGGTTGATTTCCAAGGAAAAGTTCACTGCATTGAATCAAAGAGCAGCTGTGAAGATTTCCTAAGAAAAAAGAAACAGTATCATCCCCTTCATTGATAGCAGTCTTTCAACAAGAAAATTGCCAAACTGCATCATGTGAGTGCAATGGTAGTAGCAAGAAAATTAAATTAAATCTGTCCATCATTTCAAAGCCAAGAGGTGGACGTCCAGGCAAAATATCGGAGTCAACAAGTTTGCTCTTTACAAAGTCTAAAGGCCCTGTCACACACAGAGATAAATCTTTGACAGATCTGTGGTTGCAGTGAAATCATGGACATATTGTTCCATTTGTACACAGCCACAAACCTGGCACTGATTGTCCACAATTTCACTGCAACCACAGATCTGCCGCAGATTTATCTCTGTGTGTGACAGGGCCTTAAGAGTTCTGGCACGACAAACACGAAAATGGAGGCGGTTCATATGCGTCATAATAGTGAGATCACAGATGTCCATACAAGCACCGTGTGATGCACGTTACACAAGTATGAAATGGTGGCCTGAAAAAAGGTGAAGAAACCAATACGTCATAAGCAGGGTTAACTCGAATTTGGAAAATAGTACAAAAAGCGGACAGTAGAAGATTGTAAACGGGTGATTTGGAGCGATGAGATGAAAGTCAATAAACTAGGCTCTCAAGAGTGCAATTGAGTCTGAAAAAAACAAGGGAAAAAGCGGCTAATGGATCAAGAAGTTGAAGGAACTTTCAAGTTTTGAGAAGGAAGCCTGATTATATAGGGGTGTTTGGATACTTGACCATGATCCATGGTGGTTTCAATGCTGAGCTGTATGAATATCCTACTAGATGAGTTACTTAGTACACTCGAATACTATGGGAATGAAAAGGACGACATAGTGTTCCAACAGGACAACGGCCCATAACATAGGTCGAGATTGACGAAGAAATGGTTCAATGACAATGAAGTAGAGGTGCTGGATTGGCCCCCCCAGTCCCCAAAACTTAAATTCAATCAAACACTTGGGGCTAGAGTTGAAGAAAAAGCAGTATAAATACCCAAGTGAGTCAACCAGGATTCATCAACACTGAGAACATGTATAGGAGATCTGGGATCAGATTTTAGTTGAGACATGCTTGAATCTGATCGAGACCATGCACAGAAGGATCCAGGTAGTGTTGAAGACGAAAGGTGGTTTTAACAAAATAATAAAAATTAAGATTTAGATTTTTAGGATAAGAACAGGAACAATGCAGTGACATGACAACAATCTGCATAACTAATCATATGATAAATAGTTGCAAGTCAAAATTATGAATGAAATAGCAAAGAAAATTGTATATAAAATGAAGGTAGACTCATGGTTAAAGCTGTTGGGATGGTGAGATATGGAGCCTGAAAGTCAAAATTTCAAAACATTGTTTAACCTTTTGCTCGTCAGTGTACAGAATGTATATGCTGCTTATCTTCTGCCCATTACTATAATCTGAAACATTGTGGATAACTGTATGAAAACTGAAAATAGTCAAATATCCTAAAATCTTATATCTTCAAAGCTAACCAATCAATGTAAATACTGAACTCAGTATACAAATTGTTTAACATCTAAATATACGTATGCAGATAAGACCATCAACATTTTATAGAAGATATTGATAAAATAAAGACATTACCATGGTCATTGCACAACTAAACTGAGTATAGACAATATCTAAAAGCGCTCAATTACCAAAGACAAAAATGAAAACAAACCGGATTATATGTCAGAAAAAATTATATTGAAATTATTGTATAAACTGTCTATAAAACACTCAATAATGAACAGTACTAGATAAAGAAAATTTCAGAGAGCATCACATCGATCTCACCTGATCAGGTTCATTACACCAACTGGCATCAGCAATACGTTGTGGCTCCCTGATTATATCTGTGAACTGAGCATTAGATAATGTAGAATGGGGGATGTCTGTTACAGCAGGGAAGCAAGCCGGATAACAAGACCCCGGAACCTCCGGGGGAGCCATCCGCACCTCCATGTACTTCAGTGTCCCATCTGTGTTCAGGTAAAGGGTTGGTTTGTATTGATCCATATAGGATGGAGAAAGGGATTTGTCAGTAAAGCAGAATCCACACCCAGAATCATAATTCTTCCTAAGGCACCGGACAAGTAATATAGAAAATGTGACCAGAAAAACTGCACTGATGGCCACAAGGGAGACAATAAGATACAGAGTCAGGTCTGGAGTAGATTTGGCATTTGTAAGAAAGTCTTGAGATCTAGGACTTTCCTGAGCAACAGTGTCTAATATATTCACAATGATGGTGGCTGTAGTGGTCATAGAAGGTTCCCCATGGTCTCTGACTGCAATCACAAGTCGCTGCTCCATGTTGTCCGTCTCATGTAAACCTCGGAGAGTCCTGACTTCTCCTGTGTATTCAGAGATGTGGAAAAAAGCAGGACTGGCAGACTGAACAAGACTATAGAGGAGCCAGGCATTGTGCCCAGAATCCACATCCACTGCAGACACCTTACTGACTAAATACCCAGCGGCTGCAGATCTTGGAATGGTCTCCTGAGCAATGGTCTCCCCTGTGTTCTCTGGGTATAAGATAGTGGGAGGGTTGTCATTTGTATCCAGAATAAATATGAAGACAGAAACATTGGAGGATAATTTTGGAGATCCAGAATCTTCCACCCTTGCTGTGATATGCAGAACCTGGAATTGTTCATAGTCAAAAGACCTTTGTGCATAAATATTCCCAGTGTCGGAGTTAATGTAGACAAAGGAAGAGACAGGAGAACCATGGATGTGGCTCTCAGTGATGGAGTAAATGAGGTTTGCATTAGCTCCCTCATCCAGATCTACAGCAGATACCGTACATAACAGTCTGCCGGCCTCATTGTTCTCTGATATGAAGGCATTGTAGACATTGTGTAGAAACGCTGGAGGATTATCATTAACATCAGAGATATTGAGGCTGATTGTAATCTGGCTGCTGAGAGATGGAGACCCCAGATCTGACGCCATCAGTATAATAGTATATTGTGAAAGCTTCTCCCTGTCCAGATGTCCACTAGTGACCAGAGCGTAACGCTGGGACATGGGCTGGCATGTGAAGGGTAATCCTGGTGACACATCCAATTTTACTTCACCATTTTTACCAGAATCCTTATCTCTGACTGTGATAAATCCAACCACAGTTCCTATGGGGGCATTCTCAGGAATCCCAGTACTTTTAGATATAAAAATAATTTCAGGGCTATTATCATTGACATCTTCTATTTCCACTTGTACAACACATCGTCCCTCTAACCTAGGAGACCCTTTATCTACAGCTTTGACAAACAGTTCATACACATTTGCAGCTTCATAATCTACAATACCCTTATTAAATATTTTTCCTGTTGTAGGATCTAAATCAAATGTTTCCTTTGCAGATTCTAAAGTTCGATGATCAAAAGAAAAGATGAATTCACTGTTCACACCTTCATCTACATCACTGGCATTCAGCTTTAATATGGTTGTTTTTAATGGGATATTTTCCAGAACACTTATCTTATATAAAGACTGATCAAACAATGGTGGATTGTCATTGATATCTAACACAATGACCGTTATCTGAGTGGATCCGGATCTCGCTGGTTCTCCTCCATCTATAGCAGTGAGAATAAGCTTGTGCTCCGCTATTTCCTCTCTGTCTAAATTTTTTTCCAATACCAATTCAGCAATAAGGCTCCCATCATTACGTGTTTTAACAGACAATGAAAAATATGGATTTGCTTTTAATTTGTATTTACTGATGCCATTGATTCCCACATCTAAGTCCTGTGCATTCTGTAAAGGAAATTGTTCACCAGGACTTGTTACTAATTCATTGATTTTTAGAATCTGATAAGTGCTTGGAAATAATGGAGAATTATCATTAATATCCAGAATGTCTATCTCCAGACTGTGCAGCTCCAGAGGATTCTCAGCCACAGCCTCTAAATGCAGAACACAGCTCAGGCTGGTTCCACACAGGCTCTCCCTATCAATCCTCTCCTGTACGACCAGAGCTCCATTCTTCTGCTCTATAGAAAATAATCTGCTGTTTCCTTCTGACCCTAAACTCAGTCTCCTTCTACTAATATCAGCCAGATTCACCCCCAGATCCTGAGCCACATTCCCCACAACAGTCCCCGGATGAGACTCCTCAGCAATAGAATAACGCAGCTGCCCAGAGACCCAGCCCCAGCTACAAAGGAGAAGGGAGAAAGCTACTTGCCATTTCCAAGCCTTTACAAAGCTCTGATTGTCCATATCTTAAATCCTTCTTCTAAAATATGTAGAGAATAATCATCATCCCATCAATCCAAGTGTGTGAGCAGCAAAAATATAAATCCTAGGAAATGGGAAATCCTGGTTTTCCTGCATTGAAATCATCCGCAGGGCTCTCATCGGAGCAGCAGCTCTTCTTTGTGTGAGAGACGGTGGGAGGGTGAATCACTGAGCCAGGGGGCGGAGAGCGAGAGCCGACATGAGCAGGGCTCCTAACAAAGATCTGGATGACGAGTCTGCCCTCTGCTGGGCAAAAATAATAACTACACTATTACAAAAATATATATAATATGTTAAATTGCATTGTTATAAGAAACTAAAAACAGCTGTCACCACTTTATATTACAAAGTTATTCAATACATCTAATTTATAGTTAAATTAAGCTGCTTTCTAAAATATAACTCTGAAAATACAGCTGCCACCACGTTATATTGCAAAGTTACTTTTAACCCCTTAAGGACGAAGCCAGTTTTGTCCTTAATGCCCAGGCCATTTTTTGCAATTCTGACCAGTGTCACTTTATGAGGTCATAACTCTGGAACGCTTCAACGGATCCCGGTGATTCTGACATTGTTTTTTCGTGACATATTGTACTTCATGATAGTTATAAATTTAGAACGATATTTTTTGCTTTTATTTGTGAAAAAATCGGAAATTTGATGAAAATTTTGAAAATTTTGCAATTTTCAAACTTTTAATTTTTATGCCCTTAACCCAGAGAGTTATGTCACACAAAACAGTTAATAAATAACATTTCCCACATGTCTACTTTACATTAGCGCAATTTCTGAAACAAAATGTTTTGGGGTTAGGAAGTTAGAAGGGGTCAAAGTTCATCTGCAATTTCCCATTTTTTCAACAAAATTCACAAAACCATTTTTTTAGGGACCACATCACATTTGAAGTGACTTTGAGAGGCCTAAGTGACAGAAAATACCTAAAAGTGACACCATTCTCAAAACAGCACCCCTCAAAGTACTCAAAACCACATCCAAGAAGTTTATTAACCCTTCAGGTGCTTCACAGGAACTAAAGCAAAGTGGAATGAAAAAAAGCAAAAAATAAAATTTTACCTAAAATGTTGCTCTACCCCAAATTTATTCACTTTTAGAAGAAATAACACAACAAAATGAACCCCAAAACTTGTTCCCCACTTTCTTATGAGCGCGCCAATACCCCACATGTGGTCAGAAACCTTTGTTTGGACAAATGGGAGGGCTCGGAACAGAAGGAGCAATATTTGAATTTTGGAAAGCAAATTTGGCTGAAATAGATTGCGGGCACCATGTTGCATTTACATGTCCGCTAAGGTACCTAAACAGCAGAAACCCCTCACAAGTGACACCATTTTGGAAACTAGACCCCTTAAGGCTTCTATCTAGGGGTATAGTGAGCATTTTGGATCCACAAGTACTTCACAGATTTTGATAACGTTACGTTGTCACATTGAAAATTTTCATTTTTTTCTCAAAAATGTTGCTTTAGCATCAATTTTTTCACTTTTTCAAGAGGTAATTCCAAAAATTTGACCCCAACGTTTGTTACCCACTTTTTTATGAGCGCGGTGATACCTCACTTGTGGTCTGAAACCTTTGTTTGGAGAAATGGGAGGGCTTGGAACGGAAGGAGCAATATTTGAATTTTGGAAAGGAAATTTGGCTGAAAAAGATTGCAGGCACCATGTCGCATTTGGAGGACCCCTAAGGTACGTAAACAGCAAAAAAACACCACAAGTGACCCCATATTGGAAACTAGGCCCCTCAAGGAATTTATCTTGATGTTTGGTGAGTACCCTGAACCTCCAGGTGCTTTACAGAAGTTTATAACGTTGAGCCATGAAAATAAAAAAATAAAATTTTACCACAAAATTGTTACTTCAACCAGGTAGCTTTTTTTTTCACAAGGGTAACAGGAAATAAATCACCATGAAATTTATTGCGCAATTTCTCCTGAGTTTGTTGATATCTTGTATGTGGTGGAAATCAACTGTTTGGGCACACTACAGGGCTCAGAAGAGAAGGAGTGCAGTTTGACTGCAAAATTGGCTGGAATCAATAGCGGACGCCATGTTGCATTAGGAGAGCCCCTGAGGTGCCTAAGCAGTGGAGGTCCCCCACAAGTGACCCCATTCTGGAAATAAGACCCCTCAAGGCTTTAATCTAGGTGTATATTGAGCATTTTGAATCCACGAATACTTCACAGAATTTGATAAGCTTAGGTTGCCATATTGAAATTTTCATTTTTTTCACAAAAATGTTGATTTAGCGACACATTTTTCACTTTTTCAAGAGGCAACAACAAAACGTGTACCCCACAGGTTGTTATCTAATTTCTTGTGAGCGCAGGGATACCCCACATGTGGCCAAAAACCTTTGTTTGGATAAATGGGAGGGCTTGGAATGGAAGGAGCACCATTTGAATTTTGGAAAAGTTGAAGTAAATTGCGCGCACCATGTCACATTAGCAGGGCCCCTTGGGTACCTATACATCAGAAACCCCCCACAAGTGACCTCATTTTGGAAACTGGACCCCTCAAGGATTTTATTCAGGAGTATAGTAAGCATTTTGAATCCACAGGTACTTCACAAAAATGTTGCTGTAGCAACAAATTTCTCACTGTTAAGGGGGCTTTACACGCTGCGACATCGCTAATGCGGAGTCGTTAGGGTCACGGAATTGGTGACGCACATCCGGCCGCATTAGCGATGTTGCTGCGTGTGACACCGATGAGCGATTTTGCATCGTTGCAAAAACGTGCAAAATCGCTCATCGGTGACATGGGGGTCCATTCTCGATTATCGTTACTGCAGCAGTAACGATGTAGTTCGTCGCTCCTGCGGCAGCACACATCGCTATGTGTGACGCCGCAGGAACGAGGAACCTCTCCTTACCTGCCTCCCGGCCGCTATGAGGAAGGAAGAAGGTGGGCGGGATGTTCCGGCCACTCATCTCCGCCCCTCCGCTTCTATTGGGCGGCCGCTCAGTGACGTCACTGTGACGCCACACGGACCGCCCCCTTAGAAAGGAGGCGGTTCGCCGGTCACAGCGACGTCGCCGGGCAGGTAAGTATGTGTGATGCGTCTGCGCGATGTTGTGCGGCACGGGCAGCGATTTGCCCGTGTCGCACAACAGATGGGGGCGGGTACCCACACTAGCGATATCGGGACCGATATCGCAGCGTGTAAAGTAGCCTTTAGGCTATGTGGCCATGATCCAGCGACACGGCGTCTAGTACATAGTGTCAGCCTCCTGCAGAAATGTGAGTGTTGTCCACGGGAGAACGCAGCTGCCCATGCCCACGATTTGGGTTCAGGCTGCTGTGGACTTTAGTTTTATTCTACCTGCAAAGAACACTCATCTCCGCAGCATAAATTGACATGCTGAGGCTCGGGAAGCTGCGCCACAGGTCGGTTTATGCTGCGGAGAAAAGAAACACAGTGGGCACGGGATTTCTAAAAATCCTGCCACTGTGCTTCTACTGCACAACGCAGCGTTATGGACGCAGGGAAAACACTCTGCGCCCAAAATGCTGCAAACCCTGATTGTGGGCACACAGCGTAAAATGCTACAGTGGATGAATGGATAGATGTCAAACATATATAACGTCCCACCCCCCTGCATATTCTAAGCTGGCGCCCTTTAGTGCCTTTCATGTGACACTAAAGGATGCCTAGCCTTGTATTTAGCCCAAAAAAAAAAAAAAAAATTAAAATAAATGACGTGGGGTCCCCCCTATTTTTGATAGCCAGCTAGGGTAAAGCAGACAGCTGTAGCCTGCAAACCACAGCTGACAGCTTCATCTTGTCTGGTGATCAATTTGGAGGGCTCCCCAAGCTGTTTTTTTTTTTTTAATTATTTATAAATAAATAATTAAAAAAAACAAACAAACGTGGGGTCCCCCCAAATTAGATCACCAGCCAAGGTGAAGCTGACAGCTGGGGTCTGGTATTTTCAGGATGGGAAGAGCCATGGTTATTGGACTCTTCCCAGCCTAAAAATAGCAGGCCGCAGCCGCCCCAGAAGTGGCGCATCCATTAGATGCGCCAATTCTGGCGCTTCGCCCCAGCTCATCCCGCGCCCTGGTGCGTTGGCTAACGGGGTAATGAATGGGGTTGATACCAGGTGTGTAATGTCACCTGGCATCAAGCCCAGCAATTAGTTATGTCACGGCGTCTATCAGATACCCGACATAACTAATTGACAGTAATAAGAAAAAAAATTGACAACAAAAAAAAATTTATTTGAAAAAACACTCCCCAAAACATTCCCTGATTGACCAATTTATTGAAAAGAAAAAAAAAAATCCACTATAATCCATTTGGACGTCCCACGTCGACTCTGGACCTTCTAGAATATGGGGGGCACGTTCAGGGAACGTATCCCCCATTTTCTAGGAGGGCAGACCCTCCATTTGAGGAGAGTGGGTGCAAAGAATCTGCACCCACCCTCCCCGGGTCACAGCTGCACAGTGCTGAGCAGCATCAGCAGCCAGCGTCCTGAACACAGGAAGCTGTCATCTGCTCGGCACATGTGACCGGAGTCTGCAGAGAAGGAGGAGGGGGCCGCGGGGGATCAGCGCTCCGGTATGTATGACACCGGGGGACACCGGGGGACACCGGGGGGGGTAGGGGGGGGACCCGGCAGGGCCTAGGGAGCAGGTTTCTGTCGTATGTGTTATGGCACATACGACAGAAACCATAGGAACACTGTAAATGCGGCCGGCGCGCTGCTGTGCTCTCCGATGCGCGCGGCCATCTTGGATTTTCGGGAGGGGGTTGGGGGTCGGGGGGGGCACTTTGGGGATACCGAGGGGACCGGAGGGAACCGGGAAAAAGATTTATCTCCCATCTGGCATGTTTGATCATGCCAGATGGGAGATAAATGATTTTTTACCGGCGCGGTCATTTACTATAACTTGATGATCGGTATACGGTGTATACCGGTCATCAGGTGAGCGGGGACCAGAAAAACCGGCCCGAATCATGATCTCCAGGGTCTCAGCTACCCCCGGCAGCTGAGACCCCGGAAATTTTCTGACTCTGGGGGGCGCTAGACCCTTTTTTCCGACCGCCGTTTTAAAACGGCAGAAAGGAATAAGTACCCTTTTTTAGTGCCGTTTTAAAACGTAACGCGGTCGTAATGGGGTTAATGTATAATTAAATTAAATGTAAATAAATACATGGCAATAAATTCTTAAAGTAAAAACTTTAAATAATTAAATATTCTAAGTATTTAAAATCATTGATGACAGTGCTATATTTTCTAGTACATGTAAAATCCCAGACACACACTTGTCATTTAGTTTTTGCGTAATGAGCAACATCTGATAAGTAAGTTTATCATCCTATTTTTATGAATTAACATTGTTCATGTGATGGTCTCTTGCTTCAATGTAGATAACATTCTGTATATCATTTGTGAATGCAAAGTACAGTGCCCGTGTGTATCAAGAGATTTAGTATGTAAATAATTCCATCTGATGTGCAGTATAATTGCAGTACAGATTCTCCCTTTTTCTAATGTGAAAATCAATACACTTGAAGAAGATCTTATGACTGCACCAATGAGTACCATAGCTTTACGTATCTAGAAATGGTCTAGGAGGTTAGTAGAAGCAAAGTCAAACTATTTTATTGCCTATGACATGGAAATTTATAAAAGGACGCTAAAAATATAAAGAAATTAGACTTTTGCCGGAAATACCGGTAAATAACGTAATTTTTACTCTAGTATCAAGTGAATGAATGAGCAGAAAGTACATTAAAATCCTGTAGGTGATCATAGCCTAAAGGGTCTGTGCTATGTGGACTACCTCGTCTTGTACTGAGTATCTTCTGCTAAGTTCCTGATCACCAGCTTAAATCTTTTTTATACATCAATTGATATAATGGAGGATCGCTATAGATGACTACTCTCATGGTGCCCTTTCCAATAAGTCACCCATGCGAAGAAGTATGTTTACCTTCACTATCACATCCATATGATTTATTTGAGGATAGGACATGGGTTGTCTTTTCTGGGAACATATTGTGTGAGTGGTCTCTGTAAGAACATATGAATATATGTAACAATATGTGTTTTAGTTCTGGGTTTGTGCATTTATGTATAATATATGATGTCAATATAGGATAAGTTTAAAAACTTTTTATTGTATTGTTTAATGAAATAGCTAATTATTATGTACTCATGTACAGCTACTGCACAACATTAAAATGTTTGCCATTTTTTGCCTATTTCAGAAGTTGGGACAAATAACTGTAGAGTTCACCTTTTATTAAAAATCCTCTCCATTCTAAAAACTGGATGGAGTTTTAATTCTATTGTTTTTGGCTTGTTACTTAGGCTACTGGCCACCACTGCAGATAATCAGAGGAGGCAGGTTATCTAGGCAAGGAGCATATTCTTGCAAGCTCTTTGCTATACAACTGTTCTCACATTCCCTAATAGCTCAGTGTTTTATTAGGTAGATTCCCAAACAAAAAGTCACTAGATGGAATAAAAGCGCATCCATGAAGATTTCCTAAGGTAAGTGAAACAGCATCATTCAGTTAATCAATAGCGGTCTTTCAAAAAAGAAAATTGCCAAACTGCATCATGTGAGTGCCATGACAGTAGGAAGAATATGAAATGAATTCTTTCCATCCATTCAAAAGCCAAAAGGAGGACATGGAGGTAAAATATCAGAGTCAACAAGCCGGCTCATCAAAAGGTCTATTAGTTCCGGCGTGACAAACATAACAGTGGAGTTGTCTCGTATGCTTCATAACAGTGAGATCAAAGATGTCCATGTAAGCACCATGCAACATACGTTACACAAGTCTGGACTGGTGGCTCGAAAAAAGGTGAAGAAGCCAATATTGTTATAAGGAGCGTTGACTCGAGTTTGGAAAAAAGTACAAAAAGTGTACATTAGAAAATTGGAAACAGGTGATTTGGAGAGATGAGACAAAAGTCAATAGACTAGGCTCTGATGAGTGCAACTGGATCTGGAAAAAACAAGGGGAAAAGGGGGCTAATGGATCAACAAAGTGAAGGAACTCTCAAGTTCGGAGAAGGAAGCCTGATAATATGGGATGTTTCACTGCCAAAGGCATTGAATACATGATGAATGGTGGTCCTAATGCTGAGCTATATGTGAGTATCCTACAAGACAAGTTACTTCCTACACTTGAGCCCTATGGGTATAAAAAGCAATATATAGTGTTCCAGCAGAACAAGAACTTGAAGCATACATTGAGATTAGAGAAGAAATGGTTCAATGACAATGAAGTAGAGGTGCTGGATTTGCCCCCACAGTCCACAGACCTCAACACATTCGAAACACTTGGGCTAGGGTTGAAGAAAAAGCTGTATACATACCCAAATAAGTCAACCAGTATGCATCAACAATGAAAACATATATAGGAGATATGGGATCAGATTTTGGTCGAGACATGCTTGAATCTGTTCGAGAGCATGCACAGAAGGATTCAGTTGAAATCCAAAGGTGGATTTACAAAATACATGCAAAATAATAAAACCTAAAATTTTAATTTTTAGGATCAAAACAGTAGCAATGCAATGACATGACAAGACTCTGCATAACTGATAATATGCTAAACTGTTGCAAATCAAATTTATGTATGAGAGAGCCAAGAAAATTGTATATAAACTGAAGGTAGACTCATGGTCAAAGCTGTAGTGGATTGTGAGATATGGAGCCTGAAAGGCAAAAGTTCAAAACAATGATACCCTTTTGCTTGTCAGTGTATAGAATATATACACTGCTTATCTTCTGCCCATTCCTATAATCTGAAACATTGTGAATAACTGTAGGAACACTGAAAATAGTCAAATATCCTAAAATCTTATTGGTCAAAGCTGACCAATCAATGTAAATACTGAACTCAATAGACAAATTGTTTGACATCTAAATATTTATATGCAGATAAGACCATCAACATTTTATAGAAGACATTGATAAAGCAAAGAAGTTACCATGATCACTGCACAACTAAACTGAGTAGAAACAATATCTGAAAGTGCTCAATTACCAAAGACAAAAAATTAAAACATAGAGGATTACGTGATGTCAGAAAATAATTATATTAAAATGATTGTACAAACTGTACATAAAAGATTCAATAATGAACACTACTAGATAAAAACAATTTCAGAGAGCATCACATCGATCTCACCTGATCAGGTTTATTACACCAACTGGCATCTGCAATACGTTGTGGCTCCCTGATTATATCTGTGAACTGAGCGTTAGCTAATGTAGAATGGGGGATGTCAGTTACAGCAGGGAAACAAGCCGGATAACAAGACCCCGGAACCTCCGGTGGAGCCATCCGCACCTCCATGTACTTCAGTGTCCCATCTGTGTTCAGGTAAAGAGTTGGTTTGAACTGATCCATATAAGACGGAGAAAGGGATTTGTCAGTAAAGCAGAATCCACACCCAGAATCATAATTCTTCCTAAGGCACCGGACAAGTAATATAGAAAATGTGACCAGAAACACTGCACTGATGGCCACAAGGGAGACAATAAGATACAGAGTCAGGTCTGGAGTAGATTTGGTATTTGTAAGAAAGTCTTGAGATCTAGGACTTTCCTGAGCAACAGTGTCTAATATATTCACAATGATGGTCGCTGTAGTGGTCATAGAAGGTTCCCCATGGTCACTGACTGTAATCACAAGTCCCTGCTCCGTGTTGTCCGTCTCATGTAAACCTCGGAGAGTCCTGACTTCTCCTGTGTATTCAGAGATGTGGAATAAAGCAGGACTGGCAGACTGAACAAGACTATAGAGGAGCCAGGCATTGTGCCCAGAATCCACATCCACAGCAGACACCTTACTGACTAAATACCCAGCGGCTGCAGATCTTGGAATGGTCTCCTGAGGAATGGTCTCCCCTGTGCTCTCCGGGTATAAGATAGTGGGAGGGTTGTCATTTGTATCCAGAATAAATATGAAGACAGAAACAATAGAGGATAATTTTGGAGATCCAGAATCTTCCACTCTTGCTGTGATCTGCAGAACCTGGAATTGTTCATAGTCAAAAGACCTTTGTGCATAAATATTCCCGGTGTCAGAATTAATGTAGACGAACGAAGAGACAGGAGAATGGTGGATTTGGCTCTCAGCGATGGAGTAAATGAGGTTTGCATTAGCTCCCTCATCCAGATCTACAGCAGATACCGTACATAACAGTCTGCCGGCCTCATTGTTCTCTGGTATGAAGGCATTGTAGACATTGTGTAGAAATGCTGGAGGATTATCATTAACATCAGAGATATTGAGGCTGATTGTAATTTGCCTGCTGAGAGACGGAGACCCCAGATCTGACGCTGTCAGTATAATAGTATATTGTGAGAGCTTCTCCCTGTCCAGCTGTCCACTAGTGACCAGAGCGTAACGCTGGGACATGGGCTGGCACGTGAAAGGTAAATGTGGTGATACTTCTAAATTGATCGCTCCATTTTTCCCGGAATCTTTATCCCTGACTGTTATTAAACCAACCACAGTTCCTTCTAGAACATTTTCAGGAACTGTATTATAATTGGCTGTAAATATAATTTCTGGGCTGTTATCATTGACATCCACTATTGCTACTTGTACAACGCATCGTCCTTCCATTTCTGGAACACCTTTATCGACTGCCCTTACAGACAACTCATAATAACGCGCGTCTTCATAGTCTACATTTCCTTTGATGAAGATTTCACCCGTCTGTGGATTTAAGTCAAATATTTTCCTTGCTGTATCTGGAGTATTACGATGAAATGAATATTCAATCTCCCCATTGAGCCCTTCATCTACATCTGTCGCATTTAATTTTACAATAACTGTTTTTAGAGACAGGTTTTCCAAAATCTGGATGTTGTAAACTGATTGAGAAAATGTTGGTGCATTATCATTAATGTCATATATTGTGACCGTGATCTGCAATGTCCCTGAATGAGGCATCTCTCCTCCGTCCAGGGCAGTAAGGAGAAGCTTGTGCTCTTTCTTTTCTTCCCTATCTAGAATCTTTTGTAGCACCAATTCAGGAATAATGAGTCCATCATTCTGGTTAGTGATGGACAGAGCAAAGTATGGGTTTGTATTCAGTTTATATTGGTTTATGCTGTTAACACCTACGTCAGGGTCTTGTGCTGTTTCTAATAGAAATCGAGCACCGGGGATAGAAAGCTGCTCTATAATTCTTATTTCTTGCTTATCAACAGGAAATACTGGGGAATTATCATTGATGTCTAATATTGTAATCTCCAGATTAAACAGCTCCAATGGATCTTGTGCCACAATCTCTACATGCAGCAAGCAGCTCACAATAGATCCACACAGCTCCTCTCGGTCTATTCTTTGTCCTACAAGGAGAAATCTATTCTCGTCAATGCTAAAATATCTACTGCTTCCTTCTGTCCCTAAATGTAGCCTGCGCTTGTCCAAAGTCACACGATTTGTCCCCAGATCCTGAGCCACATTCCCTACAACAGTCCCCGGATGAGACTCCTCAGCAATAGAATAACGCAGCTGCCCAGAGACCCAGCCCCAGCTACAAAGGAGAAGGGAGAAAGCTACTTGCCGTGCCCAAGCCTTAGATGATCTTTGGTAGTCCATATCTTAAGTCCTTTTTGCATGTGTTCTGAATAAAATCCTCTTTTTCTGTTCCCATCCGTGTTTTTTTTATGGAATAAATCCCTTATCTCTTGTCCATAATGTCTTCTTGTCCGTCATTGTTGCAGCAGCTCTTCTTTGTGTGCGAGGAAAGGTGGGAGGGTGAATCACTGAGCCAGGGGGCGGAGAGTGATGATGCAGAATGAACAGATATACTGACGAAGCTTAGAATGATATTGAATGACAAGTCTGCCCTCTCCTGGTCAAGTCTGTGAACTACAAGTTGAGTTTGTCATTGAAATTTTCAGCTGTATAATAAAAAAATGTTTAAAAGAAACAGAGTCTTCAGTGGTTGATACCTTTTAATGGCTAACTAAAACGATGGTAATAAATAGCAAGCTTTCAAGACTACTGAGGTCTCAGCATTAGGCTCAGTATAATAGATACTTCTACAAATTTGTGACCATGTATATTACGTTGATTCATTTATAGGAAGATCGCTTATTTTGTTATATAATTTAATAAATTAAATTGGAACACAGGGATTAAAGTTTATGCAGGCTAATAAAATATTATATTGTTGTGTAAGTAAAATAGTAACAACCAGTAATGAATGATGAAATATTAACCAACATGTTTGGTAATGGATGACATGATATTTCCCAATGATGGTGCAGGTGTAATAAATGCTAAAATATTACAGTAAATTTTACAATACTATGCAGTAACACGTTAAAAAATATAAAGGCATTGCATTACTTGCATTATTGCCTTGTCTTAGTTGAGCACTTCTAATTTGTGGATAGGATAAATGCTGCTTCTGCAGAGTATGGTCTGTCTTTGCCTTCATAATACGACAGATTAAGTGATATAATCCTCTCTATGATAAATCCTCCTAATACATATTTGAAAAATCCAATTCACTATCTACATATACAACCACAGCAGAATGGCCACCATAAAATACTATGAATACTGCAGGAAAAATGTCTAATTAGCGGGCGGAGTTTTATCACATAGATCACAGGGTTACTGAAATGATCAAATCCATTCCACTTAGCTGATCTCCATGATCAATATAACATCTGACAATAATCAGAAAAAGGACTTACTGGTTTATATACATCACAGATAATTAAAGGAAATCTGTCAACAGGTTTTTGATACCTGATATGACAGCAAGATAATGTAGGCAAGGATATTCTGAAGCCAATGGTGTATCACATAGCTTACCAGGTGTAGTTGTTGCTACATAATCAAAGAATTGAGTTTTACACATGTAGCTGAACCCAGGGAGCTGTCCCGCCCACCCCAGGCTCGGGAATCTGTCAGCAGGTTTATGATACCTGATACGACAGCAAGATAATGTAGGCAAGGATATTTTTAATGCAACGGTGTATCACATAGATCACCGGGTGCACTTGTTATATAATCAAAGAATTGAGTTTTACACATGTAACTGAGCCCAGGGAGCTGTCGCGCCCACACCAGGCTCGGGAATCTGTCAGCAGGTTTTTGATACCTGATACGACAGCAAGAAAATGTAGGCAAGGATATTCTGAATTCAACAGTGTATCACATAGATTACCAGGTGCACTTGTTGTTACATAATCAAAGAATTGAATTTTATGCATGTAGCTGAGCCTAGGGAGGTGTCCCACCCACACCAGGCTCTCTATAGAGATTTTGCATTGACTGTGAGGTGTCAATCACAGCAAGGGACATGTCGGACTGCTCTGCACATGCATTTAAAGTCCTGTAATGTTAATCACAGGGTAATAAAGTTGTTAGCTTTTTGGGTTTTTTTAACCACTACATCATGCTGTCCTCAGCTTACATAGAAAAACCTGCTGACAGATTCCATTTAAATATGTTTTTCACCTAGTATAGACATAACACTCTCAACAGTGAAAAATTTAATATTACAGATTATGGGTACTAGATTCAGTAATGGGACAATACTCTAATTGCCATATGTGGAGACAAAAAGGTTTTTTCCTCTAGTATGGGGAAATTAGCATCTGCTTCATGGGGTGTTTTCCTTCCTTTAGATGAACAATAGGTTTTAGGTTGAATTTGATGATCTACTTTCAACCTTGAAACAATGAAACTATACAGGGCTAGAAAAATTATTTGTCTATTCCTATAGCGTAGCTTTTTTACTTGTGCATAGTCTATCAAGAAAAGGATTAACTGATTCAATATGGGTCACTGTATTTTGATCTTTTTGATGTTCCTCTAAAGAAGACAACAACCTTTTTTCATTTTTCAAATTAATTGGGGGAAAAAAAAGTTAGAATACATGTGAATATAAAGCTTTTTGATACGCACAATGTTCCTTTCTGATTCGCCATAATACCACTCAACATTTAGAAGAAAAATAAGGCGATAAACTAGAAGCATCAACAGTGGTTGATGAGACAGCCCTGCACAGAAAGGTTTGGACCCAGATACTGCTCCATGTTACATGGATGGATCTTGGATCTCTCACCTTTTGGTATTGTACTCAGTGTCCAACACCTCTGTAGGCATTCAGATTATTGGCTTTGTGTTCAGCTGCTGCCAATGATTTCCCAACACTCAGGAGCATGAGAAATATTAAATGAGGAGAAAAACTGAAAAAGAAGCCTGTTGTCGGCGTTATGCTCAGACACCAAGAGCCTAATAATAAACGTCTTTTCTTCGAATAAAGTGAGTCTTTGTATATTTGACAAAATGTTTCAAGAACACTTGACCTGGTGAGATATGTACAAGCGTGGACAGTGTTGAGAATTAGACAAAGACTTCATTTTATTTGAAGACTTTAATTATTGAACTCTTTGAACTTCTTTGCCACTTCCACACAATATTAAAGATAATCTTTAAGCAATAACAAGTCCAGCCATAACTTTACACAGCTATTCCATTCAGGGTTTTTTTTTGAGAAACCATTCTTTGAATTACATACAAAATGAGGCTGAAGGACTTTAGTAGATCTTAAGACTCTGTCACTCCAGCTCTATTCCCATAACAGTGCCACCTCTTTGAGTTTGACTGACAGCTCCTGTGCCTGAATTCACATAACATAGTGCTTGTCAACCAAGCAGAAAGAGCCAATGCTGGGAAGGGAATAGAGCTGGCGTGACAGAAGCCTCCAAACCTCACTTGCATACGAATTCAAACTCTAATTTCTCTGTAATGGGGGAACAAACTGATCATGTAAAGAGATTGCTGTACTTATCGTTAAAAGAGCTATATGTGCATATAAATAATCTAGGGGGAGATATCCTGCTGACAGATTCCCTTTGCTGATACTGCCAAAGTCTTATAACAATATAAGATCAAATGCTATATTTTTCAATGTATTTAGCCAGCGAAATTAACATAATATTGATAAATCTGCTAAACTAAAACTAAAAGTAAAAAATCCATTAGAAAAAAGTAGAATTTATGAACAATTTCTCTGTGACAAAAAAAAAATCTTATTGCATTATTATCTACTTGTTATTTTTACTTGTTATGTTATTTGTTTTTTTTTATCATGGATATTCAAATATTTTTTCAGTTTTTAAGAAAACAAATCAGTCTATGAAATAAAAGGTCATATAGAAAAGTCAAATATATGATTCAAGGAAAGAGCTATGATTTTCTAATAGGATATTAAATACTGAAACATAAATTTCATTAAATCAAGGACTTAACAGAGAGAGAAACCTTATCTGAATATTGAAACCTTCTAAAGGCTTTAATTCATAAGCATCATACTAAGGCCTCTTTCACACGTACGTGCCTCTGGTACGTGTTTGGCAGTTTTCTCACGTACCGGAGACACGTACAAACGTAGACCTATGTATTCCTATGGTTTTAGACACACGTAAGTATTTTCGCATGGAACGTGTGTCCATTCCGTACTTACATGTGTCCGTGTGTTTCTCACAGCAACATGTCCGTTTTCTCTCTGGCATCATGGGTGTCACACAGAACGCAAACGTGTCACACGTAATGCAAACGGACCACAAGGATTTGTTCCGTGTGACACGCACCGGAGAAAAGACATGTGTCTGTGAGAAAAAAAAACCAAAATTTTACACACCTTCTCCAGCCCTCCTTTCTATGCCACTGTTGTCACTTGCTGCCGACCGCCGCTCATTATGCTCATTGCATTTTCACTTCACTGCGGATGGAAGCAGCAGCAGCAGGGAGTCGGCAGTACCGGAGCCCGAAGTTCAGCACCCCGGACAGCAAAGCCAGGGACAGGTGAGTAGAAAGTTCCCGTTCTCTGTGTGTTATCACGGATAACACACGGAGAACACACGTAGGCAATAAACACGGCTCACGGAGGGCAAAACGCACCTCTGACATGTCCGTGAAAAACATGCGTGGTTTTTCACGCATGTGTGAAAGAGGCCTTAGAAAGTAGAAGGAGCAAAAAATAAACTTTTGGATAGTAAGGAAAAATGACAAAAAAAATCTATAAACAATAATCTAGTTGAGAATATTCATTCATCATCATTCGCCAATATTCATTACTAGTGATCCTTTATGAACTCACCTGGTTTCCATTTAGCCAGCCTATATCAGATGAAGAATTAGTCTCCCCAGTCATGTCAGTCAACTGGGGAAAATTCAGCGGCTTTATACAACTGTAATCCACTTTGTCATTACCTTGGGGAAAACATGCTGTGTAGCATTGTCCCTGAGGTTCAGGAGGAACCATCCTGACCTCCATGTACTTTAATGTTCCATCAGTGTTCAGGTACAGAGCTGGCTGATACTGATCTGTAAATGTCTTGGTTTGATGTCTATCTCGAAAACAGCAGCTGCTAAAGCTTTCACTGTCCTCTTTTCTTAAACATTTCACAAGTAGAATAATGAATGTGACAAGGGATACCACACTTATGGCTACAAGTGAAACAATCAAATATAATGTGACATCTGATGACGTCTTGGAATTTGCAACAAAATTATGAGACTTTGTATTTTCTGCTACAACCTCATCTGCTATACTTACAAGTACAGTCACTGTGGTGGATAATGGAGGAGTCCCCTGGTCACTGATAGAAATGACAAGTTGTTGCTCCATGTTCTCGACCTCCTGTAGTCCTCTTACAGTTCTCACCTCTCCTGTGAGTTTAGACACTTGAAATGATGAATAATTAATGGGGTCAATGAGAGTAAACACCAACCAGGCATTGTGACCAGAGTCCAGATCCACTGCGGACAGTTTTGTCACCAGATATCCAGCACTTGTAGACTTGGGAATCCTCTCTTGGACAATGAGATCCTCAGAGTGTTCTGGATACAGCAGAGAGGGGGGATTGTCATTTGTATCCAGAATGAAGATAAAGACGGGGACAGTGGAAGATAACTGTGGAGATCCTGAGTCTTCTACCTTTATGGTGATATGTAAAACCTGGATCTGCTCATAGTCAAAGGATCGCTGAGCATATATATTCCCATCATTAGAATGAATGTACACAAAGGAGGAGACAGAGGAGCCATCTATCTGACTCTCAACTATGGAGTAAATCAGATCAGAATTAAACCCCTCATCTAGGTCAGTAGCAGATACTGTACATAGAAGAGTCCCAGGGTCACTGTTCTCCTTAATGAAAGCATTATAAGTAGACTGAGTGAACACTGGAGCATTATCATTAATATCTGACACCCCGAGGGTGACGCTTGTTTTACTGTATAAAGGAGGAGACCCTAAATCAGAGGCTGTCAGCTCTATAGTGTATTGGGGGGTTTCCTCTCTATCCAGAATCCCATCTATAACTAGGGAATAACGTTTTTTATTAGGTCTGATTTTAAATGGGATCTTTGGGGACACATTCAATTTCACTTCTCCATTTTTCCCTGAATCCTTGTCTATCACATTGATGAATCCGACAACAGTTCCCACATGAGCATTTTCTGGGATATCATTAGTCATTGAAGTAAAATAAATTTCTGGCTGATTATCATTTACATCATCTATTTCCACCTGCACTAGACAGTTTCCTATAAGCTTTGGTAATCCTTTGTCAATTGCTTTAATTGCCAGTTCATGAAAATTCATCTCCTCAAAATCGACAGTGCCGATTAAGAAGATTTCTCCACTGTGCTGATTTAAATCAAATATTGCCTTGGCAGATTCAGATGTGTGACTTCCCAAAAAATACTGGATCTCCCCATTTGCTCCGTCATCCTGATCTGTCGCATTTAATGTTAATATCACAGTATTCAGTGGTAGATTTTCCCTAATGCTGATTTTAGAAACCGACTGATTAAAGACCGGAGGATTATCATTAATATCTAATACAATGATTGTTATTCTGCAGGTCCCTGATCGAGCCGGTTCTCCTCCATCAATAGCTGTGAGAATGAGGTTATGTTCTTGTTTTTCTTCTCTGTCTAAAACCTTCTCTAGTATCAGCTGAGGGATGAGCGTTCCATCCTTACGATTCTTCACAGATAATGAGAAATAAGGATTTGTATTCAGTGTATACTGACTGACACCATTCACACCGACATCTAAATCCTGTGCAATTTCTAATTCAAACTGAGCACCAGGACTTGTTAAAACCTCAGTTATTTCAATATCATGATGATTAACTAAAAATGTGGGAGAATTATCATTAATATCCAGAATCTCTATTTCTAGAGTAAAAAGCTCCACAGGATTCTCAGCCACAGCCTCTAACTGCAGTAAACAGCTGGGACTAGATCCACACAGGCTCTCCCTATCAACCCTGTCCTTCACAGCCAACCCTCCATTTGCCTGATTTACACTGAAATATCTTTGGTATTTTTCAGATCTCAGATGTATCCTGCGCTGAGAGATCTCTGCACGTTTTATCCCCAGATCCTGAGCTACATTTCCTACCAATGTCCCTGGCTCAGACTCCTCAACAATAGAATAACGAAGCTGCCCAGAGACCCAGCCCCAGCTACAAAGGAGAAAGGAGCAGACTACTTGCCATTTCCAGCACTGACAAAAGCCTGTGATGTCCATAGCTTAAATGATTGTCTTGATATTTGATGTCATGTAGATCCTGTGTAATCCAAGCTGCATGAGGGTGATGAATTTATCTGCCCATATTCCCAAAAAGATAATCCATCCGAAGGAAACAAAGATCCACACGGCTCTCATCAGAGCTGCAGCTCTTCTTTGTGTGAGAGACGGTGGGAGGGTGAATCACTGAGCCAGGGGGCGGAGAGCAAGAGCGACATGAGCACATTCTCTGCTATAGACTAAGGAACATTCTGGATGACAAGACTACCCTCTAGTGGCCAATACTATGAATTACTTTTTGCAGTAAAATAAAAATAGAATTAACTGCAAAAATACTTACAATCACTTATATAATTTAGTGTACAATTAAACCAGTAATAATCAAATAAAAATTGTAGGACAGTGATCATATATTACGATGAAAATTTATATTGAAAGAAATGTACACGTCTTAACTAACTATCACTACTGCTAATAATAAAAATAAAGTCAGATGATTAACCCCTTCAGCCCCGGGGCACTTTCCGTTTTTGCGTTTTTGTTTTTTGCTCCCCTTCTTCCGAGAGCCGTAACTTTTTTATTTTTCCGTCAATCTTGCCATATGAGGGCTTGTTTTTTGCGGGACAAGTTGTACTTTTAAATGAAACCATAAGTTTTACCATATGGTGTACTGGAAAGCAGCAAAAAAATTCCAAGTGTGGAAAAATTGCAAAAAAAGTGTGATGGCACAATAGTTTTTGGGATGTTTTATTCACGGTGTTCACTATATGGTAAAACTGATGTGTGGGTATGATACCTGAGGTCGGTGCGAGTTTGTAGACACCAAACATGTATAGGTTTACTTGTATCTAAGGGGTTAAAAAAATTCACAAGTTTGTCCAATAAAAGTGGCGCACGTTTTGCGCCATTTTCCAAAACACGTAGCGTTCTTATTTTTTGGGATCTATGGCTCAGTGACGGCTTATTTTTTGCGTCTTGAGCTGATGTTTCTAATGGTAGCATTTTTGCGCAGATGCTACGTTTTGATCGCCTGTTATTGCATTTTGCGTAAAACTTGCGGCGACCAAAAAACGTAATTTTGGCGTTTGGAATTTTTTTGCCACTACGCCGTTTACCAATCAGATTAATTGATTTTATATTTTGATAGATCGGGCATTTCTGAACGCGGCGATACCAAATATGTGTATATTTATTTATTTTTTAACCCTTTAATTTTCAATGGGGGGAAAGGGGGGTGATTTGAACTTTTAGGTTTTTTGTTTTTTTTTTAATTTTTTAAAACTTTTTTTTTACTTTTTTTATTTTATTTTACTAGTCCCCCTAGGGGGCTATAGCGATCAGCAATCCGATTGCTGATCGCTATCTGCTGATCACAGCTATACCGCTGTAATCAGCAGATTCAGTCACTTTCTTTCTTCCTCTGCTCCGTGCCGAGGAAGAATGAAAGTGAAACTTCTTAGCACCAGGCGTCATCACATGACCCTGTGCTACGATGGCAACCCCCGAACGTCACGTGATCACTCACGTGACGTCCGGAGGGGGCGGCGGTAAGAAAAAAAGATGGCCGCGCGCATATAGATCTCGCTGCCAGACTTTGGCAGCGAGATCTAAGGGGTTAATGTTCCGGGTGGAATGCGATTCCACTCGGAACATGTAGGCACACATGTCAGCTGTTGAAAACAGCTGATATGTGTGCCGATCCACGCCGCCTGCCCGCGGCAGGGGGCGGGGATTACCGGGACACGATCCATGACGGAAAGATCCGTCCATGGTCGTGAAGGGGTTAAAGTAACATAGAATATCACTCTGTCTATTTCTATTAACATTATACAGGATGATAAATCATTATGCCTAAGTAGGATTAATGAAGATAGGTTTTCTTAACTGGACAACCCCCATAATTTCTCTTGAATATATTAATTTTCACTTTATTATAATTAATCTACTATTATGGGATATTAATTAGGATAATGTAGCTAAACTAATACTACTAGAGATTAGCGGATCTTTTGAAATTCAATTTTACCAGCTCAATCAAATTTTCCTAGGAATTTTGATTTGGGGTAAATTGATTTGTGGCAATTTAAAATCACTCCAAATCCCCCAATTTCCTGAATGGATTTATTTACTATTCTCTTTTCTTTATACACATTCTGTACATTGCTTTTTTTCTTTCCTCTCCTTATGTCTATGGCTAAGCTGTGAGCTGTAACATCCTCTCACTTTAAAGATTCACCACAAAACAGCTGCTGCATTTCCTTCTTCTGCTTTTATTCAGGCTATGATTTTTCTCTTGATTGGCTTCACTATACCATGTGATATAAAATCTACAAGGCATTATGGGAAAGCTCATCCAAAGTTCATATGATCCTTCACTGGTTTGTGAAATCTTCTACAGTGTGTAAAATGGTGACAGCCTTTATAGCTGGTTCCCAAAAAAGTGAAAAGCAAAAGTTTGATTTTGCCAGGTTCAGCAATAGCATCCCTATATTCTAAAAAAACGATAAAGCCTTGACCTTCCAAGAAATAAGATATATCTTAAGAATTGGTCGTTTTCTAATGAGGCAATGACATATATCAGGGCTAAGTTATGATTTTCACATAATTAGAGGAAGACAGGACAACTTTACATCTAAAATGACAACGCACGTGAGACTACTCCACATTGAGTACACCAGCGGAAACCATTCAGATTGCTTATTGTCAATAGGGACATGTTCATTTTTAATAGCATCCTAAGTGATGTGGTTATCAGACATAATCATACAGACCACATCATTGATATATTAAAACTACTCTGAGATTGAGTGCTATGAGTTACAAAGACAGCTTTTCACTTAGACAATATTGACATCTCTGCCTCTATGTTTTTGTGCTACTGCTGTTTTAGACGCTACAGTACTATCTATTCCAAATTTATTTGCACTGATTGCAATATATATTGCATTGATAGATCTAATTAAACAAGAAAATAAAATATTGCATGGTTATACTAACATATTATGTTGGACAATTTCGTAATCCTTAAGGTACCTCATAGTTGTTATACATTTACAATAATATTTGACGGGATGGGTGAGCATTAAAATGATTGGGTGCCCGTTACTTAATTCAAGCTGGTCAGATGCTTGGATGAGCTCGACTCGAATAACAAGCATTATGGAAAAACAATGATTGGCCTGTTCGGGTCTAAAGCCACATACAGCCAGCGATAAAGATATCATTTCCGGAGGGAGGGCAGGGGTTTGGGGTTTTTTGGTTACATGACGTCCAAGAACATTGTTTTATTCCCCGGAAGAGCCATTCAGAGACGGCGAATGGCTCTCCCTGAGGTGCCTGCTCCCTTTACGCAGTGAAGCAAGCATGTGCTTTGTGCTCATTGTTTTACGGACAAGACATCCGAGCACCAG
Source organism: Anomaloglossus baeobatrachus (assembly GCF_048569485.1). Taxonomy (NCBI): domain Eukaryota; kingdom Metazoa; phylum Chordata; class Amphibia; order Anura; family Aromobatidae; genus Anomaloglossus; species Anomaloglossus baeobatrachus. The sequence goes on from NC_134356.1 coordinate 74,071,921, forward strand.
CGATACTCGGCCAAACAGCACAAGTACCCAAGCACTATAATGCTCAAGTACTGAGCAGTGCAGAACACATTGACTCATAACTAATTTTTACCCAAATAACTGGCATGATATTATTATACTGAGCAAGTTTACTTACTTCGGGATCACTCATAAACTTTAAACATTGGGACAGTAAACTTTTCTCTATAGTGACTAGAGATGAGCGGTGTTCGAATCGAACTGCTCGCCAATCTCAAATTCGACCTGCTTTAGGCGATGTTCGAGTCGTTCGACGAACGCGAACAATTAGCTTCAGGTTCGACAGTTCGAGGTTATATTCGATAATGGTTCGATCACTAAAAGCGTAACTGGCTTTTCAAAGTAATACTGTCATTCAATGTTAATACAGTGGAACCTTGGTTAACGAGAGTAATCCGTTCAGAGAGTGTGCTTGTTAACCAAGTTAGTCTTTCAGCAAAGCAAGATTTTCCATAGGAAAGCATTACAATGCAGACAATTAGTTCAACAACTTGTTAAATGTCCCATCCTGGTCCCCTATTGTGCCATTACACACATGCACAAACACGTACAAACACGTACAAACACGTACAAACACCCCCAAACACACACAAACATACACGCGCACACACATATTATGCTCACCTTACCTTCCGTTCCATCGCTGGCCTCCTGGGACTTGCAATTTGCCGGTACAGGATGTGTATCGGGTAAACATGCGACTGATGCCCCGGAGCTTTCGCTGCCAGCGCGCTGATGTCAAAGGCAGGAGCCGCTTGCCTCTGATTGGCCAGTGCGATGCCTTTGAATAGCGTCTGACAGAGGAAGTTCCTCCCTCGTCGCGATGGTTACCCGATACACGTAGTTCTCCGCTACAGGATATGTATTGGGTAACCATCGCGACAAGGGAGGAACTTCCTCTGTCAGACGCTACTCAAAAGCAGCAAGCTGGCCAATCAGAGGCAAGTGGCTCTTGCCTTTGATGTCAGCGCTCTGGCTGCGGAAGTTCCGCCATTAGTCGCGATGGTTACCCGATACACATCCTGTAGAGGCGAACTACATGTATCGGGTAACCATCGCAATAAGGGAGGAACTTCCTTTGTCAGACACTACTGAAAGGCAGCGTGCTGGCCAATTAGAGGCAAGCTGCTCCTGCCTTTGACGTCAGCGCACCGGCAGCGGAAGCTCCGGGGCATCGGTCGCATGGTTACCCGATACACATCTTGTACCGGCGAACTGCAAGTCCCAGGAGGCCGGTGATGGAGCGGAATGTAAGGTGAGCATAATATGTGTGTGTGTGTTCTAGTTTGTGCATGTGTGACGCCCTGGGCAAGCCAGGGGTCACAGGTCACAACATCACATGCACCCTACATTCCCTGCAGGTACACCAAGCTAACCCAAAATCCTTGTTGCCTTCCTCCAGGGGCTGATGTCCACACCAGAGGGTGGGCCAGGCAGTTGGCTCCGCCCACCGAGGAGTTCACAGCCCTGGAGGCGGGAGAACCAGGCAGTTCAGTGAAGAAAGGGAAGTGAAAGTAGAAGGAACCTCGGCTGAGGTTGCGCCGGGTTGCCGATGCAAGGCAGCGTCTAAGGCCAAGTCACCGTAGGACCTGACGCCCAGAGTACCAGCAGTGGGCAATGTCCAACAGGTCTTGCGGGGCCCGACCCATGCGCCGGAGCTCGCAGCAGCGCCGTATTGGGACAGGCAGCCGGTACCGTTGGGCCTGGAAATCGGTGAACAGGAAAGAAAGAAGGCGGAGTTGGTGGCCCGTGCAATCCGGGAAAAAGAGAGCCTCCGTCAGGCAACGTTCCATGTCCGGGGCCCGCTGTACGAAGGGCAGGTGAGGCGGTTTGATGTCCGCCGGGGCTATGGGTTTATATATGAACCGGGCCTGGAGGCCGAAGTGTTTATAGCCCGGCGGGATGTGAATGCCCACCTGCCTGAGGAGCATCCCGGTCGTAACCTGATGCCGGGCGACATCGTGCAGTACACCCGGCACTGTGGGGAGAGGGGGTGGTTCGCGCTGGACGCTAAGTTAAGGGGCAGCCAGGAGTCCCGTGTGAGTGCCGCGCCCCCTCCCTCCCCTCCAAAGATCTTTTTACACCTAGGCCTGCGACTGGAACACGGGGGCATCCGCTACGTCTTGAGGAAAGAAGGTTTAATCATAATCACAGACGAGGATTCTTTACTGTACGAGCAGTGAGACTATGGAACTCTCTGCCGCATGATGTTGTAATGAGTGATTCACTACTAACATTTAATCAGAGCCTGACGCCTTTCTTGAAAAATTTAATATTACCAGTTATGTATATTAGATTTTATAACAGGGTATTGATCCAGGGAAATAGTCTGATTGCCGGATGTGGAGTCAGGAAGGAAATTTTTTCCCCATTAGAACTTGTCTGCCATATTGGGGTTTTTTTTGCCTTCCTCTGGATCAACATGTTAGGCTACGGGTTGAACTAGATGGACTTAGAGTCTCCCTTCAACCTTAAAAACTATGATACTATGATACTATGATAGGTGATGTGGAGGACTCGGAATAACGGCAGAGGAGCACCGTTGCACCGTCCCTGTTGGGACCAGAAAACATGTGTGTTAAAGTGTGTTTGAAAAAGTTGTGAAAATGAAGAATTGATTACCGAACAGTCACCTGATTGCACCGTGATTTGGAAACCGGCCGTTGCCGGCACCGTTGTCCCCGTGGGGACCGTTTGAAAAATTTGCATAGGAACTCCTATGAACAGGCCCGAGAACTCGCAGGGCAACCACAAACGTTAAGTGGCTTGTAAATAAAAATATGTTGTGCAGCTACCGTAACCGCCTCCGGAGAGGCAGGTTGGAGGGAGGGCCCGCAGTAGAGCAGGCTGGGGCCCAGCCACCACAGGAACCGGTGGCTACCCTCTGGAGGGGAAGGACAGATCCCGCTTGGGTAACTTGTGCTGGACTGGGGTCAAGGGGTGCTGCCTGGGTTTTAGGAGCAGCATCAGGGCCAGGTTACTTGGGTGGGAGAGAGCGGCAGCCGCAACCGTTTAAAATGTTTGCAACGTTTAAGAACCGATCCTCCCGATGTGGGATGATGTCATAACTTGTATTATGTGTTTACCTTTTTATATTTCAAGAAAATAAAACCGGTGTTGGACGGGCAGCCCGCGGACGGTCTGCATTTTGCTAAGGGGGAATGTGACGCCCTGGGCAAGCCAGGGGTCACAGGTCACAACATCACATGCACCCCACATTCCCTGCAGGTACACCAAGCTAACCCAAAATCCTTGTTGCCTTCCTCCAGGGGCTGATGTCCACACCAGGGGGTGGGCCAGGCGGTTGGCTCCGCCCACCGAGGAGTTCACAGCCCTGGAGGTGGGAGAACCAGGCAGTTCAGTGAAGAAAGGGAAGTGAAAGTAGAAGGAAGTGGAGTGGTAAAGGAGGACAGTAAGAGTGGCGACAGTAAAGAAACAGTTAAGAAAGCCTGAAGTTGGTCCGGGTGTGTGCCCCGGACTGAGACAGCAAGGTCAGCAGACGGCGGTGATAGTCTGCAGGGCGACTGCTCGGAGGTTGCTGGAAGGACCGTGGATGGGTAGTGACCCGGTGGTCCCGGAGCAGTATACGAAGAACAGTCAGCACCAGGGCAGGGGCCTTTCGGATCCCGGCAAGGCTAGGAGTAGCCATAATTTGCTAAATACGTCAGTGAAGGGGGACCTCTGTCTCCTAACAACCAAGTCCCGATTGAAGGCAACAGCCCGACCGTGAAGGGGAGACACCGCCACTGCCAGGGCACCAGTTTCCCAGGGCCAGCGCCTGCGGGCAAGAGTAGAGCTCCTTTGGCCCAGCTTGAAGCCGAGGAGTGGGTAACCGGTGGGAACCCATCGCTACCAAAAGGACTTTACATAGGTGCAGGGAAGAGACCGTCATCGCTAACTGCAGGGAACCGCAGCACCGTAACCGTCCGAGGGACCCGTCCAACCAGCCGTTTGTTTACCGAGAACTGTGTCGTGTTTACTCGCTGAGTGAGTACCTTCGTGCCATGCAGCACAGCGCTGCCCCTGCACCTCCACAGGCCCCAGATCCGCCTGTCCACCATTCCAATCCCATCACTGGGCCCCGGGAGCACCACAACCCCTACCCACGGAGGGGCACATCAACAACTGGCTGCTCCATACCATCACTCCCGGGCTCCCCATACAGAGCAGCGGTGGTGTTAACAAATCACCACAACCGTGGGTGGCGTCACGGACAATAAACTATCCCAAAACCCAATCCCCTTTCACTCACGGGTGAGGAGCGCCGCTCGGGTCCCCGGGATCCGGCCCATCGCTCGAGCCACCGAGGAGGCAGCCGGGCCCGAGCAGTGGGAGAGCGCGGCGTCCCCTCCTCCGCCCTCGACACATGTTTGTATGTGTTTGTGTTTGCCTGCCATTGTTTTCAATGGTGTTCGAAGGTGTTCAAAAGTGTTGGACGAATGTTCATCGAACGTTCGACGAACACACCCGCCGTTCGACGAACCGAACCGAACTCGAACACTAGGGTGGTGGCTCATCTCTAATAGTGACATTATAAAATATAAGAGAAGAGAAAGTGCAACAGTATTATTCGGGCGCCAAAGCTTGGAAGCAGAAGAATCAGACACAGTTACATTTACTTCTTTATTCAGAAGTCAGGAACATCACTTCACAACATGTTTCGGCAGCATTCTATGCCTTCATCAGGTGATATAATTATAAACTATAAGACTGAGCAGCGTGCAGAAGAGCATGATGCTGTGGGAGTGTGAAGCAGGGTTGCCTACTTGACTTATTATTTTTTTCTGGACAGCTTATCAAAAAATCAAGGACTGACACTATTTTTTACAGACACATTAGTAAAACCATAATAAAGCACTATAATTATAAGGGATACATGTCTACAGACCACAACTCTGATATAAAGACAACAGCTGCTTTCACTGTGAAGTGTAAAATGCTAATTATAGTCAAAATAACCTGTAGACGTTTTTCCAGATTTAAAAAATCACAAATTTCTTAATTTTTATTTACACAGAGGACAATAACAAGCCCTATTTTTATGGACTGTTCTGGAATTTTTGCACAGATGGCAACCCATGTGAGGAGCTGGCTAACAGAGTCTCCACAGAAAAGATAAACATGATGTATTACCATGTTTACAATATTGATCACTATATACACAATGCTGAACTATCGCTTGTATTTACTGTGAAGAGAAGCACTGAGAGTACTTCCTCCTCTGGACCCGGCAGTCATGTGATTGTTGGGTGAATGGAGGGAGCAAGAGCTGCTAGATCCTAGACCCACCCAGTCAACCCTTTAACCCCTGATGGTGAAAATCTTCTATGACTGGGGTTAATAAACCAGCTCCAGTTACAGAGAAAATTAGCAGTAAAAAGAATGTATCAATATGATGACATTTTTCCGAGAGGCCTTTTAAGACTTTAAAGAGGCCACATTGTGTGTAAAAAAAATCAAAATAAATAATTATAAAAAGGAAAAGGAAAAGCAATTTAAAATGTTTGTAGTGGTCATTTGTAATTTTAAAAAATTGTGAAAAATAGACATGCATTTTCTATTTTTCATTATATTTTACCCAGATAGAAACAAAATAAAAAATGGAATCTAAAAGTAAAAAAAGTCCCATATCCTGAAGAAAAGAGGTAAAAATTATTTGAATATCCGAACAAGATTTTTTAGAGCCATTACAAGCGCGTGTATGATAAAATGTGACTGGTCATACAATAAGGAAACTGGTTATAGATGACGTATGGGTTATGAGAATAAAAAGTGTCACACTTGAGATTACCAATTTATTTGGCAAATGATATTAGTCGGCCAGCATGTAATAATACTTCAGATGAGTTTTGTTCCTTTACATCAAAAACTGTTTAATATACTCTTCCAATTAAATTTATTGGAAAATCCACCATGCAGTTCATACATCAATTTCTTTCCTCACTAGGTTTTGAAAACCTCACCACGGAAAAAAGATGTCACATGTTTATTCTTTGAATTGGATTCTTCACAGAATAATCTCTAAACACTAACACTACAAAATACTCTTAAAACTTCTTGAAAATGTCAACAAAACCACTTAAAAATGCTTTAGGACGTTAAAAACTCCTAGAAAAACAACAAACAAGCAGCTTTCTTCAAGTGGATTTCTCTAGAAAAGGTTGTTGGATTTTTCTGCCTTAAAAAACAAACAGAACAAAAACTCTGTGAACTTAAAGAGATTGCCCCACTATTCTATTTTAATCAATAGATCCTGGAATAATAATAATTTCCACAATTGGATGTTTTAAAAAGCAAAGATGCTGTGCTGAGATAATCTTAGAAATGTGTCCCTGGTATAGGCACACTATGAAGCTGGGTGTACGCGTCCTGGCTTAAAATTGAAGTAGTGCGTATGAACCAAAGTCCGAGGTCATGCGCACTAAGCTGAAATCCCCCATCGGACGCAATGGCAATGGAGAGGTGAGTGAGATCATCCTGTGATGCTGCGTATTCATTAGCATGTGAGCACGCCCACAGGGACGTACTAACATGCTAATGGTGCGACTTGCCAGGGAACTAACACCCAGGGGACTCGGATCCTCACTCATTAGCATACGGCAAAAGATCTTTAGAAATACTTTTTCTAAAGATCCCTTTACCTATGCTAGTGTATATAGGGACGGTTAGGCAGGGATTACTAATATGCACACCGAACAGCTCGTTGTTCTGGGTGCATATTGGACCTGACAGGTTCCCTTTAAATTCATGTTGGTGTCTTCTACATGTGTATATTTTACAAACAAAGTAATATGCCATACATAAAAAGAACATTTTTTAGATGAGTAGAATAAACGCACGAGAACAATAAAATAGTAACCCAACCTAATACCAATGTCACTTAGGCATTGACAGAAGAAACAAAGTAAAGTAACATAATAAATCATGGAAGGTCAGTATCTCACCTGTTCTGTGTCAGTGATTGCATTCATAGTTACGTTATTGGAGTCTGAAGTGGGGTCTTTAACCATAACATTCATCTGAGGAAAATCCAGAGTCCTCATAAAACTAAAATCTTGTTGCTCCAGGGCTGGGGGTACATTGGTTTGGTAACTCTGCCCCTGGGATCGTGGAGGAACCATCCTGACCTCCATGTATTTTAAGGTCCCATCTGTGTTCAGGTACAGAGCCGGCTGATACTGATCTGTGTAGGATTTAGATTGGGATCCACCAAGAATACAGCAACTACTGCTGTCATAATAACTGTCCTTCCTCAGACATCTCACCAATAATATCATGAAGGTGACGAGTGACACTAAGCTGATGGCCACTAGGGAGACAATTAGATACAGAGTCATATCTGATGGGGGTTTAGCATTGGTCAGGAAGTCTCCAGATTTCGGTCTTTCCACTATAACCTCATCCGCTATACTGACAAGTACAGTCACTGTGGTGGATAATGGAGGAGTCCCCTGATCACTGATAGAAATTATAAGTTGTTGCTCCATGTTCTCGATCTCCTGTAATCCTCTTACAGTTCTCACCTCTCCTGTGAGTTTAGATACCTGAAATGCTGAATAGTTGATGGGATCAATGAGAGTAAACACCAACCAGGCATTGTGACCAGAGTCCAGATCCACTGCGGACAGTTTTGTCACCAGATATCCAGCACTTGTAGACTTGGGGATCCGCTCTTGGACAATGAGGTCCTCAGAGTGCTCTGGATAGAGCAGAGAGGGGGGATTGTCATTTGTATCCAGAATGAAGATAAAGATGGGGACAGTAGAAGATAACTGTGGAGATCCTGAGTCTTCTACCTTTATGGTGATTTGCAAAACCTGGATCTGCTCATAGTCAAAGGATGGCTGAGCATATATATACCCATCATTAGCATGAATGTACACAAAGGAGGAGACAGAGGAGCCGTCAATCTGACTCTCAACTATGGAGTAAACCAGATCAGAATTAACCCCCTCATCTAAGTCAGTAGCAGATACTGTACATAGAAGAGTCCCGGGGTCACTGTTTTCCTTAATGAAAGCATTATAAGTAGAATGTGTGAACACTGGAGCATTATCATTAATATCTGACACCCCGAGGGTGACGCTTGTTTTACTGTATAGAGGAGGAGACCCTAAATCAGAGGCTGTCAGCTCTATAGTGTATTGGGGGGTTTCCTCCCTATCCAGATTCCCATCTGTAACCAATGCATAATGATTCTGATTAGATCTGATTTTAAAAGGCACATTTGGTGATATACTCAGCTTTATTTCTCCATTCTTTCCAGAATCCTCATCTTTTACATTAATAATTCCTACAACTGATCCTACTGGAGAATTTTCTGGAATATCATTAGACACTGCAGAAAATGTAATTTCTGGGAGATTATCATTAACATCTTCCACTTCTACATGAACTATGCAGTTTCCCTTCAATTTAGGAAATCCTTTGTCTGCAGCTAAAATGGATAATTCATAAAAATTCACCTCTTCAAAATCCACAAGTCCATTTATATGAATCTCCCCATTTTGTTCATTCAAAGAAAATAATCTTTTTGCAGATTTGAATGTGTGATCATCGAATGAAAATGTAATTTCCCCATTTGCTCCGTCATCCTGATCTGTCGCATTTAATGTTAATATCACAGTATTCAGTGGTAGATTTTCCCTAATGCTGATTTTATATATCGACTGATTAAAGACCGGAGGATTATCATTAATATCTAATACAGTGATTGTTATTCTGCAGGTCCCTGATCGGGCCGGTTCTCCACCATCAATAGCTGTGAGAATGAGGTGATGTTCTTGTTTTTCATCTCTGTCTAAAACCTTTTCTAGTATCAGCTGAGGGATGAGCGTTCCATCTTTATGAGTCTTCACAGACAATGAGAAATAAGGATTTGCATTCAGTGTATACTGACTGACACCATTCACACCGGCGTCTAAATCCTCTGCAATCTCTAAGGCAAAACGAGTGCCAAGACTAGTAAACACTTCTGTGATTTCTATAATGCGTTCATTAGATGAGAATGTGGGAGAATTATCATTAATATCCAGAATCTCTATTTCTAGAGTAGAAAGCTCCACAGGATTCTCAGCCACAACCTCTAACTGCAGTAAACAGCTGGGACTAGATCCACACAGGCTCTCCCTATCAATCCTGTCCTTCACAGCCAACCCTCCATTTGCCTGATTTACACTGAAATATCTTTGGTATTTTTCAGATCTCAGATGTATGTTGCGCTGAGAGAGCTCTGCACGTTTTATCCCCAGATCCTGAGCTACATTTCCTACCAATGTCCCTGGCTGAGACTCCTCAACAATAGAATAACGAAGCTGCCCAGAGACCCAGCCCCAGCTACAAAGGAGAAAGGAGCAGACTACTTGCCATTTCCAGCACTGATAAAAGCCTCTGATGTCCATATCTTAAATGATTGTCTTGATATTTGATGTCATGTAGATCCTGTGTAATCCAAGCTGCATCAGGGTGATGAATTTATCTGTCCATATTCCCAAAAAAGATAATCCATCCGAAGGAAACAAAGATCCACACGGCTCTCATCAGAGCTGCAGCTCTTCTTTGTGTGAGAGACGGTGGGAGGGTGAATCACTGAGCCAGGGGGCGGAGAGCGAGAGCTGACATGAGCACATTCTCTGCTATAGACTAAGAAAAATTCTGGATGACAAGACTACCCTCTAGTGGCTGTTAGTAAGAATTGCAGCACAGAAGTATAAATAAGATCCAGTTCTAGACCTTAAAGTCATCAATTTTTTTCCTAGTTTATCATAACTTGTCTACTTGTATGTTATACATACCCTTTTTTATGTAATTATTCCTATTTTCTTCATGATATGAGCTTTATTCTAAGAATAATCAGCTTTATGTATAATCTAAGTTTGTCCAACACATACAGTAGTATTTTTTTCCTCTATGGCTGTTTTGTTTGTTACAGCGTTTAACTTTTTTCTTTTTAAAATTAAAGTTTACATGATACAAATTGCCTCATAAAAAATATAAAGTAATTATTTTTTGGATTTTAATGTTCCTTTTCAAAACAATTATTTTACAATTTTTGTAGAGATGTTATAAATTTAATAGCTGAAAAAAAAAGCCAGCCTCCATTCTTTCCCCTGATATATTGGTTGTGGAAGTGCATTAAAGAACTGTGAAGATATTCAGTATATTACACTATATAGTGTCCAATTTTAACTGTTTCACTACCACCCTCAGCATACAACAATCTATATCTCAACATATTTTGTGTGTTGGTATCATGGTGGTGATAACTAGCATACTCACCAGCCTTGTCATTATCCAGGGTGAGTGGAGGGACAGTAAGGGACTCAGCATGTGATGGCGATAAGGGGAAGGACTTGTATGGGGTCGTTGGGGGAGCTCAGGTACTAGACACAGGCTAATGTTAGGAGGTGACCCTTCCTCAGCTCCCTATAATCAGGGTCATTCTCTCTTTTACCAACCCTGTTGACACCCATGTACTTTCACCCCGCGCTGGACAGTCGTTGCTCTGTGTGAATCTGTCACTGCATCGATTATTCTGATTGGTCCATGGCGTGGCGAGAAAAAAATTCCAAACTCCAAAATTACATTTTTTGATCGCCGCAACATTTCTTTAAAATACAATAACAGGTGATGAAAACAGCGCATCTACACAAAAATTGTAGTTAAGAACGTCAGCTCAAGATGCAAAAGTAAGTCATCAATGAGCCCCAATTCCCAAAAAAATGAGAACTTTACGGGTCTCAAAAAAATGGCAACAAATGTGCTATTTTTTATTTGGACAAAATTCAGAATGTTTTTTTCACCCCTTAGATATAAGTAAAAGTATACATGTTTGGTATCAACAAGATCATACCAACAAGAGGCATCATACTGACATGTTAGTTTTACCATATAGTGAAAATGGTGAATTAAAAAACCCCCAAACCATCGTGTAATTGCACTTTTTTCACTATTTCTCCACATCTGGAATTTTTTTCCCGTTTTTCAGTACACTGTATGGTAAAACTAAAAACGAATGGTTTCATTCAAAAGTACAACTCGTTCTGCAAAAAATAAACCCACATATGGCAATATAGACGGAAAAATAAAAAAGTTATGGCACTCGGAAGAAGGGGAGGAAAAAAACGAAAATGAAAAATGGAAATTCACCTGGAGGTAAGGGGTTAAATACTCCCCATTTTTATTATTTTACATAAAAAAATCAAAATAGTCAAAAAAATAGACATTTAATACTACTGCATCCACAATGATCTGAACTAATAGATATACTGTATTATGCTGCTTTACATGTACGATAAACAGAATGAAGAGATAAAAAAAATTGTAGTTTTTAAAAGGCTGAGATGATAAAAAATAATTGAGAATGGCTGCATGAGAATGTCTTAAATGAAAAGTGTACATTCTCCTTTAAAGGAATCAGTTATATTCCAAAACACTAAAAGTTCAGACACAGCACACTTGTGGTTGCGATAAAGAAAAAAGGGAATATTTTATTTTATTCCAGAAAAAGAAAATGAGGGTATATATAATTTCCAATGTAGTTCAGGTTACATGTGACTCAATCAACATATGATGTTTCGGCTCATCCCGAGCCTTGTTCACATATAGTCACAGTGAACATAACACATGAGGATTCGAAAAGAATTGTCATAAGACACCGAGGTTGCTGGCATCAGAAGGGCTTCTGGCCAAAGGAAATGGCAGCTACATGTACCCTGAATTACATTGGAAATTATATGCCATAATTTTGGTTTTAAGGAATAAAATATAATATTTCCTTTTTTTAATAGCAACTATGAGTGTGCTGTAGCTGAACTTTTATTGATTTACTTACTTGCACCTCCCCTTATTGACTGAATGCTGAACATGTTCTTACTGTTACATCCAAAAACACTGCTTGCTTGCAGATATAAACTTTTTTTCCTGGCAAAATAGTGTAAAAATCCTGCCTTGCTGCCTTATAGGACCAGCGGCTGCAGGGAGAAAATAAACTTCCAGTCACTGGGGTGGTGCAGAGAAGTGTTACAGTCAGCAGTCACTATACAGTAAGCACACTGTAATCACTCCCCGGTAAATTGATAGACAGACTTCTCTGCACACACACACATGCTCTATACACACTACAAACACACACACACACACACACACTGCAGACCAGGCTGTCAACCAAACTGTCAAGGAATACTTACAGCTGCACTCACTGTAGGGTGACTGTTCCACGTCACTTCTCCTCCCGCAGCTACAAGGAGGATATAAATTCATTATTTTCTCCATGTAGTGGCTATTCCAATAAGGCAGCCAGAGAGAAATGTAATGCTATTTACCAGCGGATTAACTATATATATATAGGGCTGCGAACGTCCACTTCCTTGAGTGGGAGGGATGTTCGGCGTCACATCGACGTCACGCGGCAGCCGGCCAATAGAAGCGGAGGGGTGGAGATGAGCGGGACGTAAACATCCCGCTCACCTCCTTCCTTCCGCATTGTCGGCAGGAGCCACGGACGGAGGTAAGCTGACGTTCAATGTTCCCGGGGTGTCACACACTGCGATGTGTGCTGCCTCGGGGACATTGCACAACCGCACGTTCAATCTTTGAGGAATGAACGACGTGCATGCGATAAACGGATTTTCATTCAATCGCAATTGCATGGAAGTTTTACAGGCTACAATCATACTTACGATGCCGGATGTGCGTCACTTACGACGTGACCCCGCCGACACATCGTAAGATTTATTGTAGCATGTAAGGCGGCCTTTAAACACATAAGTAAGACTCATGTACACAGTACAAAAAAATGGCTAGAATGTTAAACAGAGATCACTATAAACAAACAGGCATTACAAAAAATAGGACTTTGCTTTAAAGAAAAGAGTCAATGCATATACTAGTGTGCTTTTGTACTATTCTGATATTTTGCTTCATCATGATCCATAAAAATCTCCAAAAAATGCCAAAAAAGGAAACAAAATATTTTTCTATTCATTCTCTGCATAATTTTAATAAAAATAGAAATCATTAGATATAACTTTCACTTACTTTGTTGGGATAATTTAAGTAACTTTTCTCTGCAGAGACATCCTAAACTATGTCCGTTAAATTGGGAAAATTCAGAGGCTGCACAATACTGAAATCTTGTTGATAATTATTTTCAAAGTTGTGCTAAAAACACTAGGTAGAAATATATCATATTTAATTTCTAAATCATTTATTATCTATGTACGATAGTATTAGGACTTACATTGTTGGGCTCAGTCGATGAATTCCCCTCCGATGCTGCATCTTGATATACATCCTTTAACTGAGGGAAATTTAAAGGCTGCACAATACTGAAATCTTGTTGTTCCAGGGCTGCGGGTACATTAGTTTGGTAACTCTGCCCCTGGGATCCTGGAGGAATCATTCTGACCTCCATGTATTTTAAGGTCCCATCTGTGTTCAGGTACAGAGCCGGCTGATATTGATCTGTGTAGGATTTGGATTGGGATCCACCAAGAATACAGCAACTACTACTGCTGTCATAATAACTGTCCTTTCTCAGACATTTCACCAATAATATCATGAAGGTGACAAGTGACACTAAGCTGATGGCCACTAGAGAGACAATTAGATACAGAGTCATATCTGATGGGGGTTTAGAATTGGTCAGGAAGTCTCCAGATTTTGGTCTTTCCATTATAACCTCATCCGCTATACTGACAAGTACAGTCACTGTGGTGGATAATGGAGGAGTCCCCTGATCACTGATAGAAATGACAAGTTGTTGCTCCATGTTCTCTGTCTCCTGTAATCCTCTTACAGTTCTCACCTCTCCTGTGAGTTTAGATACTTGAAATGATGAATAATTGATGGGGTCAATAAGAGTAAACACCAACCAGGCATTGTGACCAGAGTCCAGATCCACTGCGGACAGTTTTGTCACCAGATATCCAGCACTTGTAGACTTGGGAATCCTCTCTTGGACAATGAGGTCCTCAGAGTGCTCTGGATACAGCAGAGAGGGGGGATTGTCATTTGTATCCAGAATGAAGATAAAGACGGAGACAGTGGAAGATAACTGAGGAGATCCTGAATCTTCTACCTTTATGGTTATTTGTAAAACCTGGATCTGCTCATAGTCAAAGGATCGCTGAGCATATATATACCCATCATTAGAATGAATGTACACAAAGGAAGATACAGAGGAGCCGTCAATCTGACTCTCAACTATGGAGTAAATCAAATCAGAATTAACCCCCTCATCTAGGTCAGTAGCAGATACTGTACATAGAAGGGTCCCGGGGTCACTGTTCTCCTTAATGAAAGCATTATAAGTAGACTGTGTGAAAACTGGAGCATTATCATTAATATCTGAAACCCCAAGGGTGACGCTTGTTTTACTGTATAGAGAAGGAGACCCTAAATCAGAGGCTGTCAGCTCTATAGTGTATTGGGGGGTTTCCTCTCTATCCAGAATCCCATCTGTGACCAATGCATAACGATTCTGATTAGATCTTATTTTAAAAGGCACATTTGGTGATATACTCAGCTTTATTTCTCCATTCTTTCCAGAATCCTCATCCTTTACATTAATAAAACCTACAACTGATCCTATTGGAGCATTTTCTGGAATATCATTAGACATTGCAGAAAATGTAATGTCTGGGGAATTATCATTAACATCTTCCACTTCCACATGAACTATGCAGTTTCCCTCTAAAATGGGAAATCCTTTGTCTTCTGCCTTAATGGATAACTCATAAAAATTTACCTCTTCAAAATCCACAAGTCCATTTATAAAGATGTCTCCATTATTTTCATTTAAAGCAAATAATCTTTTTGCAGATTTGAATGTGTGATCATCAAAGGAAAATGCAATTTCCCCATTTGCTCCGTCATCCTGATCTGTCGCATTTAATGTTAATATCACAGTATTCAGTGGTAGATTTTCCCTAATGCTGATTTTATAAACCGACTGATTAAAGACCGGAGGATTATCATTAATATCTAATACAGCGATTGTTATTCTGCAGGTCCCTGATCGGGCCGGTTCTCCTCCATCAATAGCTGTGAGAATGAGGTGATGTTCTTGTTTTTCTTCTCTGTCTAAAACCTTTTCTAGTATCAGCTGAGGGATGAGCGTTCCATCTTTATGAGTCTTCACAGACAATGAGAAATAAGGATTTGTATTCAGTGTATACTGACTGACACCATTCACACCGATATCTAAATCCTCTGCAATCTCTAATGCAAACCGAGCACCTGGACTTGTCAATAATTCTGAGATTTTAATAATGCGATCTTTAGATGAGAATGTGGGAGAATTATCATTAATATCCAGAATCTCTATTTCTAGAGTAAAAAGCTCCACAGGATTCTCAGCCACAACCTCTAACTGCAGTAAACAGCTGGGACTAGATCCACACAGGCTCTCCCTATCAATCCTGTCCTTCACAGCCAACCCTCCATTTGCCTGATTTACACTGAAATATCTTTGGTATTTTTCAGATCTCAGATGTATCCTGCGCTGAGAGAGCTCTGCACGTTTTATCCCCAGATCCTGAGCTACATTTCCTACCAATGTCCCTGGCTCAGACTCCTCAACAATAGAATAACGAAGCTGCCCAGAGACCCAGCCCCAGCTACAAAGGAGAAAGGAGCAGACTACTTGCCATTTCCAGCACTGACAAAAGCCTCTGATGTCCATATCTTAAATGATTGTCTTGATATTTGATGTCATGTAGATCCTGTGTAATCCAAGCTGCATGAGGTGATGAATTTATCTGTCCATATTCCCAAAAAGATAATTCATCCGAAGGAAACAAAGATCCACACGGCTCTCATCAGAGCTGCAGCTCTTCTTTGTGTGAGAGACGGTGGGAGGGTGAATCACTGAGCCAGGGGGCGGAGAGCGAGAGCTGACATGAGCACATTCTCTGCTATAGACTAAGAAACATTCTGGATGACAAGACTACCCTCTAGTGGCTGTTAGTATGAACTGCAAATCTCCAAATAAAAAAAGCAATTAAAACAGAGATAAAGATGAACCACAAAATATTTCTATAACTTGATATTAACAGCCTGTTCCCAATTCTACTGGAGAATCTTGCTGCTCATAATTTATATTTCTTCTTTGTTTTATCTATACTGATATTATCTCTATAACTTCAGCTTTATACTTTGATATTGTACCCGGTATTGAGTGGAATCTTAGTTTTTGAAATATATTTTGATCTTTATATTTTCCAGATAAGATTGTTGTTTTTTTTATTACAGAATGTTATTTTTCTCTTTTAAGAACTATCTCTATACATTTAATCTTGCCCAGGAATAAATACCCTAACAATTCTCAAATTCTGAAGATCTTTTTTATGAATTAAGTAATCTAGAAGACAAAATGCTACTAATCCTTCATTTTATCAACTATATTGTATAATGAAGTATATTGGAGACCTGTGAAGTTATCCAACTCTGGCAATATATCCATTTTAATTAATATTAATACTTCTACCTTTGTGCAAAAATATCTAACTTTCTTTTAAGTATTTCAGACATTTAGGAAAAGTAAAAATGTTTAACTTTACTACAACTAATATTTTTCATTTACTATGCTACAAGATTTAGTGTTCTCTCATCATACCCTTCTTATGTACCTGTTACACTGGCGCCACCAGGTGGTCACACTCCAATTAGCCACCCACACAACACCTTCCCTCACATGGTTACATCTAGCTAACAAAACCCTAGTCACCCCCTCAGGGTAGGAAAGGCACACCAGTGGGCGGGACCAGGCGGATGGAGAATGCCCACCTAGGGGTCTAGAGAACCTGGGGGCGGGAAAAGCAGTAGTTGAAGTTGGAGTTGAAAAGCAGGAGTTGAAGTTGCAGTTTAAGTGGAGTGAAGTTCAGGAGGAGTGAGGAGGAGAGGAGAAAGTGCCAATGAAGTCAGAAAGGAAAGGCGTCGGGGTTGAAGCCCCGGTGTGCTGGCTAGGTGGTAGACAGTGGTCCGTGTCTGTCAGGAGACGGGAAGACGGCTGCCGGAGATCCGAGGTGGACCGGGACAGGGTAGCAGCCCGCCGGTACCGACACCGGAGAACCGACCCGGAAACCATGCACAGAGGGGGTACTTGGACCCTGAAGCCAGGACCGGAACCAACGGCCTGGCTAATTAACCAATTGAGGACAGGATTACAGGTCCTGTCCAACCCAAAGTCCCAGAAAGGCAGACAACAGCCCACTGCGGGGGATAGGGCATCCGCCAGGGCCCGGTAGATCCCAAGGGTCAGCGTCTGCTGGCAAGGCTCCCAACAGAAGTACTGGGAGTGGACTCCCGTGTTCCATACCGGGAAGTCCACGGAAACTAAAATAGTGTAGAGGAAAGTGACACAGACCATCACCCCAGGTGCGGGACCAGAATACAACTGGCCGGGGCGGCCGGCCACCGACACCTTGATTTACCACTGGACTTATGTGATTCATTTGACTGTGAGCAAACTGACATCCCCTGCCCCTGCAGCCACCATCCTCGGCACAGAGACACTGGGCCCCGGGGAATCCATCCCTACCCACGGAGGGGCTAACATCCAGCTGCTATCCCATCGCCCCCGGATGCTCCCCAACAGCAGCAGTGGTGCCACATCTCACCACACACTGTGGGTGGCGTCATGAAGTACCTACTTCAATCACCGTACATAGACATTCCCTTTCATTCGAAGTGTCTGCGCGACCCCCGGGAAAATCCCTCGAGCCACACTGCGGATCCGGGTGCGGCACACTATATTAGTAAACTATATGAGCAGCTACAGAATGTAATTCTGAAAACATGGGCTTTGATTCAGCAAAGCTATCACAGAATTACAAAATTCTGTCAGAAATCA